>NC_089694.1:16622200-16963604 GCF_031753505.1 Anomalospiza imberbis | reverse complement strand
TGGCTCGTGGCAAGCCTGGAACATCTCTGGGAGCTGCATGGCCCGGAGCTCTGCAGGCTCCTGTCCCACAGCCCAGGACAAAGCCAGCCCAGGCACCTCCGGGGGGAGCGGCTCGGGGAGCAGAGAAGCCTTGGTGCAGGTGGTTTGTGCCCCTGAGCTCGAGCAGACGACACTGCTGGTCTGACACGCAGGAAAATCTCAGGTGAAACCCCACGTGGAGAGCCTGGGCTGAGGCTGGCCCTGGGCTGAGGGTGCTGAAGGTGCACAGATCTGTGGGTGCTGCTGTCTGCACCCTCTGCTCCCCCTGCGCTCACCCTCCCAAGCTGTGTGGGGCACCCTGGGCACGCTGCCTGTGCCCCCGAGGCTCGGGGGTGTGTGTGCCTGAGAGCACCCAGGAATACAGGAGTGGTCTGGGGGCTGCAGGGGCTGAGGCCTGGGCAGTTGTGCCACCCTTTGGGTTTGCTCCTGGCGCTTCGAGGGTGGGTGACATGCTGAGCTGCTCCTGGCAGCGCTGAGAGCTCCGGAGCTGCTCCGAGCGAGGGCTGCGGGTCACCGAGAGCTGCGGGCAGGAGGGGGCAGCTCTGTCCTGGGGCTGCTCACTCCTCCCGTGCCACGGCAGAGGGGCTGCTCACCCCTCTTGTCCAAACGTGAGTCCCCAGATCCCTGCCTGGTGCTCTCGCAGGCTGTGCTGTCCTGGGAGCAGCGTCAGCCTCCTCGCCCTGACCGGCTGCACTTCTGGCTCTGTTTGGCTCATGGAAATCTTTTACCTCATTTCTTGAGATGAGAACACCTCTGGTAGCACCAGCACAAGGACAGGACAGCTTGGCCAAGGCAGTCCAGGATGAATCTAAAATCTCCAGCCTGAGTGTCCGCTGCTCGAGGAAGGTCCCTGGGGACACGGGCAGGAGGGACGGAGTGAGGCGGGCGTGGGCTGTAGAGCTGCCCGGGCTCCTCCGGGCACGGCAGAGCTGCCCGGGCTCCTCCGGGCACGGCAGAGCTGCCCGGGCTCTCCGGGCACGGCAGAGCTGCCCGAGCTCCTCCGGGCACGGCAGAGCTGCCCGGGCTCCTCCGGGCACGGCAGAGCTGCCCTTACAGCGCTGCCTGCACAAGAGACGGGCTCTGGGCTGGGACACAGCCTTGTGCCAGACCCCTTAGGTCCAGCCTAGTGAGTGCTCAGGAGATGGCAGCTGTCTCTTTTGGGGTGCCCTCGCCCTTCATCCATGCCGGTTTTCTCTTGCTGAGGAGCACCGGGAGCCTGATGTGCTGGAGATGAGGAGCTCTCCCCGCTGCCTCCACGCTGCTGGATGCGGCGCCTTCCTGACAAGCAGGGCTTAATCCCGCCCTGGAGCGCTCCATAAAGAAATCAAAGCGTGAGTCATCTCCCTCCAAACCTCAAACCGTGTCACAGATTATCCCTCGTGCTGCTGAAGTTCTTGCTTCCCCCACACGCCTCAGTGCAAGGGGAAGCAAACGCGTTTCCCACATGGCAGCTCCCGCACAGCTCGAACCACCTGTCTCTCCTGGCTCACTCTGCCCTCTAGTAGCGGCTGCACTTACAGCAGCCGTAGAATCGCGGCATCGTGGAATTGTTCAGGGTGGAAAAGCCTTCGTCGAGTCCAACCATTCTCACAGCACTGCCAAACCCAACATTAACCCGTGTCCCCAAATGCCACATCTAGAGATCCTTTAAATCCCCCCAGGGACGGTGACTCTATCACTGCTCTGGGCAGATGTGCCAGGGCTGGACAGCCCCTGCAGTGACGAAATTTTCCTTAACGTCCAATCTAAACCTCCCCTGGCCCAGCCTGGGGCCGTTCCCTCTCCTCCTGTCCCTGTTCCCTGGAAGCACAGCCCAACCCCCCCGGCTGTCCCCTCCTGTCAGGAATTGTGCAGAGCCACAAGGGCCCCCTGAGCCTCCTTTGCTCCAGGCTGAGCCCCTTTCCCAGCTCCCTCAGCTACTCCTGGTACTCCAGCCCCTTCCCAGCTCCATTCCCTTCCCTGGACATGCTCCAGCTACTCAACGGCTCCCTTGAGGGGCCCAGAACTGCCCCCAGGATCTGAGGTTTGATTTCTGTGGGTGCCTTGCTCTGCTGCACTCCCAGCCTCCAGCCCAGAGTTCCCCTTGGCTGCCCTGGCTGGGCAGGGGCATGGTCAGGGATTTGAGGAAGGGCTGTGGGGTCACTGGAGCCTGGCCTCACTCTGCTGGCATCCTTGGAATGGACATGCAGCTGCCATGGGCAGAGATGTGTGGTTTTCCTGCAGTCTCAGCCCCTGAAGGAGTAATTCACCTCTCTCCTTTGCCAGCCAGCAAAATCCCTGCTGGTCACTGGGGCTGGAGTGTGGACATAGCCTGGGATGGGTTTGGGGTGGCTGGAGTGGGCTGAGAAGGGCAGAGCTTTGAGGTGGGGTCAGTGGAAGCTGTCCCTGCCATGGCAGGGGTGTTGGGATTGGATGGTCTTTAAGGTCACTTCCAACCCAAACTATTCTGGGATTCTAGGATTCCCAGGCTTGGATTTTGTTAGATCCCCAAGCAGGTGAGGCTCCTGCAAATGTCTGCACTCAACACGGTCCAGTGCTGGCACTGGGGCACAGAGTCATGGCATGGTTTAGGCTGGAGGGCATCTTTAAAGGTCTTCTAGTCCAACCCCCTGCCATGGGCAGGGACACCTCCCACTATCCCAGGGTGCTCCAAGCCCTATCCATCCTGACCTTGAACACTTCCAGGGATCCAGGAGCTTCTCTGGGCACCCTATGTCAGAGCCTCCCCACCCTCATTGTAAAAAACTTCTTCCTCATATCTGGTTTAAATCCACCCTCTTTTATTTTAAAACCATCACTTACTGTCCTCTAACAACAGGTCCTGCTAAAAACTTTGTCACCATCTTTCTTGGAGCCCCTTTAGGCCCTGCAAGGGGCTCTGGGGTCTCCCTGGATCCTTCCCTTCTCCAGGTGAACATCCTCAGCTCTCCCAGCCTGCTCTCAGAGCAGAGGGCTCCAGCCCTCAGAGTATCTCTGTGACATGACCAAGGAGAGGACCCCAAATCCTTGGCCACCAGCAGCTGGTGACAGTGACAAGCTGGGGAGGATGATGCTTTTCCTGGGGTTTCATCAATGCCCCAGAACAACACCTTGGCCTGGATCTGATCCTTGGGAAGACACCCAGGGACTCCACAGAGCACAGGGGAAGCGTGGAGAAGATGGTGGCAACGCCACACCTGGAGAAGACGATGCCCGAACCGCTCCTTCTCACCGGAGCATCGCTTCCCCTCCCGGCCGTGCCAGCGCAAGGATTTCCAGCGGGACGCTCCAAACCCGCGGCTCCCGGCGAGAGGCCGGGAAGCCGCGGGGAGTCAGGGATTTATTAAAACCCCGAGGCGAAGTTGTGAGGGCGGCTCCGGGGTGCCGGGGCCGCTCGGGGAGCGCGGGGCGGAGCGGGGCGGGGGCGGCGCGGGGGCACATGCGCCGTGCGCGCACTGCGGAGCGGCGCGGGCAGCGCGGGCAGCGCCAGCGGAGCGGGGCGCGGGGCGCGGGCAGCGGCGGCGGCGGCCGCAGCCCCGCACGGCCCCGCACGGCCCCGCACGGCCCTGCCGAGACACATCCCGGCCCCCCCAGCCCGGCGGAGGTGAGCGCAGGGGGTGCGGGAATGACGCGGCGCAGGGAAAGCGGGGGGTCCCTGTGCCCGCAGGTGTGAGCGCGAATGGGGGGACGTCCCTTCGCGGGGCACTGGGGGCTTTGCGGCCTTTTTATGGGGGTCTCCCATGTCTTTTCATCCTTTTGGGTGGGCATCGTTCCGTGGAGGGGATCTCCCACCGCTCTGCATCCTGGCATGGGGGGTGGGTGATGCTCTGCTGCTTTACATCTTTCCGGTGGCGGGGGGAGTCCTTGCGGGGGAGGGGGTTCTCCATCCCTTTACATCCTTTCGGGGGGATCCTCCATCCCTTCGCATCCTTTCAGGGGGGTCCTTCCGTCCCTTCGCATCCTTGCGCGGGGGGGAGGGCCGCTCTGCATCCCCGTTTTGCTGCATCCCCCCCAGCTTTGCATCCGTGCACGGGGGCGGGGGGCTGTCCTCCATCCCTTCGCATCCTTGCTTTGGGAAGGGGCTGTCCAAGCTGCCTCGCATCCTTGCGTGGGGGTCCCTCCACTTTGCAGCTATTCATGGACGGGGGTGGGGGGGATCCTCCACGTTTTGCACCTTTGCCTGGAGGGGAGTGGGTCAGGCTGCTCCGCACGTTTTCATGGCGGGGGGAGGGATCCCGGCAGCGCTTGGCATATTTGCACCGCGATGCTCCGGGCCTCTCTGCACCCTTGCGCTGAGGAGGGGGTGTGTGCGCTGTCACTTCGCATTCCTACATGGAGAGGGAGGGGGACCAGGCTGCTCTGCACCCTTGCATGGAGCGGGGTGGGGGCGGGGGGCTTCACCTGACATCCTTGCCATCCTGGGGAGGGAGGATCCTTCACCTTTACATCACTGTGCGGGATAAACTGGGCCCAGGGTTGCCTGTGCTCCCACAACCAGTACAGGGCAGGGCTCATCAACCCCTGGCTGGGGAACTGGGGGGGGTCCGGGGGGCTCTGCAGGCTGATATGAGGCTGGGATACAGAGGGGACAGCGCTGAGCAGGGCACAACCTGCTGTCACCTGTCATGCACGCTCCCCCTCCCCCATCCTGGTGCTCTCCCAGGCATTTGGAGCCCTGCCGGGTTCAGAGCCCCCTTGGTGACCCCCCCAGCCCGGGGCACCGCCGTGGGCAGAGCTGCAGGTGGGCCCAGAGCCCCTCAAAGCTGCCGAGCCTGGGCCTCCACGCTCAGTGATTCAGCTACTTGCAGGGAGCTTTAATTTTGTCGCTTCAAACTCGAGTTCTTGCTGCCTCGTGGTGGTGTCAGCGCGATGGATTACCTGCGGATTGAGATGCTTTTTAAGGGAGTTTGTGGCTGCTCTGTGTGGCCGGCACACCGGAGCCAGCGGCCGGACACGCTGCCGGAGGAGGGGAGGGGAGCGCAGCGCCGGGATGCGCGGGCAGCTCGGGAATGGCAGGATTAATAATTCATCTTCCAAACTTCAGCGTGCCAAGGCACACCCCTCACGCTGCAGCTCACTGCCTGGGTTTTAAAGAGATTGCCGGTATCATTTTCTTTTTAAAAAATGGCGTTTTGGTGGTATTTGAGTATCTCGGTAGCTCCCAGCGTGACAGGTCGCAGAGCTCGGTGAGGAGGGCAGGGTGGTGGCGGCGTCAGTCCAGCACAGCCTGCTCTGGCAGGCAGAGGGTTAATGTGCACCGGGCTGTGCTGTCACAAACGCAGAGCAGGAGAAGGGCTCTTACCCAGAGCGCTGTGATGCACTCAGACCCCAAATGTCCTCTCCTTTTCCCGGGAGCTGAAGCCCGCGGAGAAAACTGGAGATGAAGCATATTTTGCTTTGAGCTGTCATCTCCCTTGGCCCAGTTCTGAACCAAAGATGCTCATCCTCCATTTTATGGCGGATGACAAATCAGCCGCCGATGCCAAGATCTTGACAAGTTACGAACAACAGCCCTCGAGCCAGAAGTGTTAAGAAATAAAAAAAGAAAAGCAAGAACGCGCTTTTTTTCTCTTTTTTTTTTTTTTTTTTTTTTTTTTTTTGCAGAGCTGCTCCTCCAAAAAGACACCCTCTGAGCTGCACCCCGCGGGCATGAGCCGCGGCATTTCGCACGTCTCTGAGCAGCGAGGCTGCAGCCAGCTCCGGGCTGGTGTCTGCCCCCTCTTCCCCACATGCACCCGGAGTTTTGTAGGGTGCACGTCCAGCTCTGCTGGGAAAACCCAGCTGGACACGCTGGGGAGCAGCAGGCAGAGCCCAGCCCTGCAGGGAGCAGGTTGGGGCTGGCTGGGAGCGCTCTGCTCCGCGGCTGGAGATGCCAGCGCTGCCTGCGGCTGTTCCCCAAGGCAGCAGCGGCGGCTTTGCAGAAAGCCCCTCGCTGCTGGCCGAGGGTTTCCCCGGTTTATCAAAGCGCCTTCTATACTGGGGAGAAAAAGGCTGGTTTGTTCAGCAGCGTCCTGCCCGCACAGCCCGGCAGCGAGCGAGGGAGATCCTTCTGGTAATGAGCTGGGCACAAAAGGGAAAAAAAGCTGTCATTGAAGATTTTCCTTTGGTGATAGAGTCATTAAAAACAACGCATGATTCCTGGGCCAGCAGGGATCTTTTGCAGCCAAAGCAGAGCTGAAATCTATGCTGTGTTCCCACAGCCCCAGCCCCTGACGCCTCCTCTGAAGATCAAGGCAGTGCCGCTGCTCCCGGGCATTCCTCGTGCAGGAACCAGGCATGGAGCAGCCAAGGGATGATGGAGGAGGGTCGTGCATAGTTCCATCCACAACCTTCCCCCTCCTTTTCCCCTTCAGCATTAGGGTATCGGGATGGATGTCCTTTTTTTTGGATGGATTTTGCGTGGATACGGATAGTCTGATCTGTATCCATAGCAGAGATAGAGGCAAAGGGTGAATGGGAAGGACCTGGAGAAGTGGGCCTCAGCTCCATGACCACTGCCAGGGCTCCCCATTTCTGAGAAATCAAACAACAGAACCCAAACTCCATGTTAACTGAACCCCAAGGAAAGTACTGCCTGAAAATCCACTTGCCAGAGATGGGTTTGTTCAGCCTGGAGAAGAGAAGGCTCTGAAGAGACCTCAGAGCCCCTTCCAGTACCTAAAGGGGGCTTATCGAAAGGAGGGAAAGACATTTTACAGGGGGAAATAGTGATAGGTCAATGTGGAATGGCTTTGAACCAAAAGAGGAGATATTTAGACTAAAATTTAGGAAGAAATTCTTGGCTGTGAGGGTGCTGAGGCCCTGGCACAGGGTGCCCAGAGCAGCTGTGGCTGCCCCTGGATCCCTGGAAGTGTCCAAAGCCAGGATGGACATCGGGGCTTGGAGCAGCCTGGGACAGTGGGAGGTGTCCCTGCCCATGGCAGGGGGTGGGATGAGATCATCTTAAAGGTCCCTTCCAACCCAAACCTTCCTGTGATTCTGTGATTTCCAGCATTTGCTCTCACCTACCCTGAAAGAAACATCATTTAGGTAAAACCCCTCCAGCAGCCTGTTTGTTTTAAACCAGACTCGCAGCAGGACGAGGTTTCTGTACTGAGCCCAGGGTAACGAGGCAGTTGCTTTTATGGCATCCTCCTGAGCAGGGCTGGTGCTGCAGAGCCCAGCCCTCGGGAGTGGTGGGGGTTTAGAGACAGTTTAGTCAAGCGCTGTTCCTAGAGCTGAAACATTTTACAGTAGAAGGAGGGGGGGAAAATCCCCCGAACCAAACCACCAACGGTGGCATTCACTAACAAAGCTCCCGAGGAATATTTTTAGCTATGATTTAACGTTGTGTTGCACTTTGCTGTGAAGTGTTTGCTCGCTGGAGCCTGCCGGCAGCTGCCGTGGCGGAGCTCGCCCAGGAGGAGCCGCAGAGGGCCCGGGGGAGAGGCGGGGCAGCGCTTCCCGGCGGGACGCGGGTCACGGCTCCAGCCCGGCCAGGGAGCGATGGAGCTGTGCCCCGCGGCCAGCCGGACACAGCTCTCTCCCCTCTTTGGCAGCAGGGCCTGGCCCTTCCCCAGCTCCACCCAAAGCTGTTCCTGGCCGGCAGAAAAATCCCTCTGTGCCGCCCCGGGCTGAGACCTCTCCACTCATTTCATGGCGAGCCCGAGCCCTGGCTTCCAGCCTCCCCGGGCTGATATCCTGGGGATGGGGGACAAAACCACCATCCCACACCCTGGGGTTTTCAGTCTCCGAGGCATTTTTCCACCTGATGCTTTGCTGACCCTTTTGCAGTGGGGCTGGGGTGTTTCCGTGGCCCCAGACCATTTGTAAGGCCAGGCTCCTTTGGGATGCAGAGGTGTCAAGGAAGGGGCAGGCAGTGGCATTGCTTCTCCCATGCCCACCAGCCCCCAGTGCCACCCTGAGAATTTACTCTTGCTGAAGCCCTCTGCTTTATTTGGGATCCAGCTGGTTTCAATATATTTAATGAACCTTTGGACAGCAGCTCTGGAGCAGCAGTCACCTTCCCAGGGAGCAGTGACATTTGTCATGCTGCTGGTGTTCTCAGGCATTGGGGCTGGCAACAAATGACGAAGTGGTCGCAGATGCATTTTGTAAATTGGAGCAGTGAGTCCTTGCGGTGCAGCTCACGCTCCATTTTGTGGGAGGTAAATCAGCAGATCTGGCCCAGCTCTCCCAGGCAGGTTTTTCCCTGCACCACAAAGAGCCACCTGCACAGCTTTTCCTGGCTGAATTTCTCCTGAGACAACAAAACTTCAGCCCCTGTAGGCTCTGCTCTCCCCATGGCCCACACTGGTAGGAAAGAAGGAGTTTAGGGCCACCTGAACCAGAGGTTGCCCCTCAACCATGAGGTGGCTGCTGGTGTCCTCTCTGCCCTCTGCAGGTTTGTCCTGTTGCTCTTTGAACCATCCCACGCTGGTTTCCACCATGCTCCACAAATTGACACCTCGAGAAGCTGCTGCTTTCACACCTACCACCTATTTCTGTCTGCTCAGAAGCATCACACACCCCCAGATCCTTCCCAGCCCTCTTCTCTGCCAGATCTATCCTGCCAAACTCCACAGGATGAGCTCCTTCAAGCATCTACAAGCCCCACTGAGTGTCAGCTCTGCCTCTTGTCCTTTCCCTGACTTCAGATTCAGGAGGTTTGTTGCTCCTTTCACTATTTCAGGACTGCTTTGTGCCTCCCTCCTGCCCCCAGCCCTTCTTCACCTCTTCATTCCAAGGGTTCTGCACCAAAACAGGGTCCCAAGCAGCCACCACAAGTTGTGGCACTTCTTGTTTGTTTAATATTCACTTACAAACTTTTTTTTTTTTTGTTCATGGATAATAAGTTTTTCAACATATTTCTTGTTTTTTTCACTACTCTGGCTCCTGGCATCTGACCAAAGATTTGCTGCCTTGCAGAAGCCTCCAGTTCCTGGCAGTGTCTGCTCCTCAGGGCTCAGGACGACCCCGGGAAGCCCAAATTGGGAAAGAGCTTTGATTGCAAGGGCTGAGCAAACAGACTGCCCCAAATCTTGGCCCAGAACTGAGCTTAGTGCAGGGTTGACCCCATCTCCCAGTCTTGAGGCGTTTGCTTCACCACACACTTACCCACATCCTCCCCAAATCCAAGCTCGGGGTTTTTCCTGGCTGACTGAAGAGTGAAGGAGGTTTCCCTCATTCCTGCTGCTCATGCACCCCTGATCCCATCAGAAATACTGGAGGTGCCTCGACTGCAGCATGGACATCCTTCCCTCCAGTGCTGCCCATCTCTGCTCCACTCCCACTCCAGGTTTCTCCTGCAGGGAACACCCACAGAAAACAAACCCCAAAATGGTTTTCTGCTCCACCACAGCTCAGTGAAGGAAGGTGGGAGGCAGGACACCTCTCCCTTCTGTCCCATGCCACACCACACAGGGCTCCAGGGCTGCAGGTGCTGGCCACTGACCAACCCAGAAATCTGCCACAGGGATTAAGCAGCACCTGAGAGATCTTTGGTCTCCAGCCTGTCCCTTCCTGCAGGACCACCAGGGCACACCTGGTCCTTCAGGCCACTTTGGATCTGCCTACAGGGTTGTAAATCCCAGCCCAGTGGGAGAGAGTGGCTTTGGGGGCAGGGAGGGGATGAGGACACAGTTATGCACGTGGAAAGCTGCTGCAAAGAATATAAGGAGCAATGACAGGACACAAAACTCCTTTCTTTGGACCCTCTTACAAAATGAGAGCTGCTTTTCTGCCCCGATGGACCCCAAGGATGTAAACTGCCAGATGCTGGTGCTGCTGAGGTGAAGGATAACATCTGGAAGGAGCCAGCTGGAGGGGTCACCCCTGGGCCAGCAGCTGCAAGTCTGCCCCAGCCTGCTCTGCAGGGACTGGGGCAGCCCTTATTGCCCAGAACTGTTCTGGGACAGCAGGGGCTGCTCCTCAGTGCTGCCAGCAGCTCTGGATTTGAGATGCTGCTGGCAGTTTGTTCCTTGGGGGAATCAGCATCTTATGGCACAATAAACAGCTCGATTCTGTCCCATGTCCTCCCCTGCCTGGTCAGCTCAGCTGGGTGTGATTCCCTTCCAAGCTCCACCACTGGCTTTGGGAAGCAGGTGGGAAGCTGGTGGGTGTCTCCCCTGACCTGTGGCATTTCCCTGTACAAGATTTAGAGTGATTTGCTCTCTCCAGCCACGGGGAAAAACTGAGTGATGGGACAATCCCCACAATGCACCTGAAACCTGAACCAGCCCCTGGCTGGTCCCATTTCTTCTGTCTTCACCGTCCAAGAAATTCCTGCTGAGTTTGTGGCTCCATTTTCCTGACCCCACCTCCCACTGGGGGCTCCTGGCTTCCTTCCACCCAGGACACAGCGAAATCCCATAGGTTTTAATCCATGTACATGATCCTAGAGCCTGCACCCAGACCATCCCTGCCCTTGGGAGCCTTTTCCTGAACATCTGAGGAAAAGATTTTGCCATCCAAAATCACCCCCTTGACGTCTTGGAAATCACCTGTGACACCAGGAAGAGCAGGAGCAGTGCTGGGCACAGCCCAGCATCCCCTGCTGAGGCTCTGGCCAGGTTCAGTGCTCAGGATTTGTGTGCAGCCTCTTGGTGGGGGTGAGCCACATGTGCCAGCGAGGTTAGAAATGAAGTTGGCCTCTCTGGACTCACGTGCAGCCCATCCCCACCCAGAGAGCCGGACTCAGGACAGGCCTAGAGGTGACAGGTTTTAGGTGGGAAGTTGGGATTTCAAGGCAGAAGTCAGAGGTTTGGTGCTGTTGGTGCAGCAGGTTGAGAGAACTCTTGTTGGGGGAGGGCTGTCCATGGGTTCTGATCCCTGTGCTCCATTAATTGGGGGGTTTGGAAAGCAGCTGTTCCTGTGATTTGGCCAAAATTTCCTTTACAGGCTGTCCTTGCATAAAAGTGTGCCAAACTCCTCCTTGGTTCTTTCTGCTGCAAGCTCAGAGTCTTTTTTGGCCTCTTTAGGGTGAGATTAAAGGGATTTTCCTCCTCCAGGGATGCCCTCCCATGGCACAGTCTCAAATGCTGCCATCATACCCCTCACCCACTTTCTGCCTCTCTTCCAATCTGTCCCTGCTGGGAAGTTTCAAACCACAAAATCCCTTTTTTTCCTTCATTCTGCTCCAAGGTCCCCATGGGGGCTGCGGGCTCAGGTGGCCCCAGCTCCCCCCGGTCCCCTGTGCAGGGACAAAAATCCCCGGGTGCCACGGCTGCGTCCAGCGGCCGTGTCCGTGGCTGTGGCCCAAAGGGATGCTGAGAATGGCTCTTTGTTCCCTGTTTCTAATTGCTGGGCCCAGGCAGCTCGTTAAGGGCTCTGCCCTGTGCCCTCCAGTCCCTGCAGCCCTGGGACGTGCCAGGGCTCAGCCTCTGAGGGCAGGTTTTGGGGTGACACATAAAACCAGCTTGGGGCGAAGCTGCCTCAGCTCTTTGCACAGCCTGGGGGGGCTCGGGGGTGCCCAGAAAGGGGAAGGGGTTGTACATGGCCAGAGCAGAGCCTCCCCTGCAAATGCTGTCTGTCACACAGGAAAAAACTGCCGGCAGAGATTTGATTTTTAGGAGGCGGGGACAGCCCCACATCCGCGAGCAGTGGCTCTGGGGAGCCCTGGAGGACACAGAGTCTGCTCGGAGCCCGAAGCACCGCGCAGCCCTGCGGAGGGCTCAGGGCCGGCTCCTTCCCGTGGCACCCCGAGCGCCCTGGGCAGAGCCCAGCCCTCGGAAAGGCTTTGGGCTCCTCCATGGAGGGAGCTGGAATTTGCATTTGAAAACAGCGGAGGAGCTGCTGCCGCTGCTGGGAGCGCTGGCCGGGTGCTGTCAATGGGAAACTGTTCTGTCTAACGCTGCCGGGGCCAAAAAATGTGAACTCTGCAGATTGCTGGCTCCGCTCGCGGGCAGCATCGCTGGCTCCGCTCGCGGCGAATGACGGAAGCTGCTCTTCCTTGGCTGCCAACATTTTGGGAAAGATGGGGTGGGTGGGGAATGCTCGGGACGGGAAACGGGGGGATTCTGCTCTCTGGGAATGCTCTTGGTGCCCTCTGGTCAGCACAGCCACCAGTTTGCCTTTGCTTTGGGAGCTGAGCTGAGCCCATTTGCACTCGTGGCACACAAGACCCCCTTGTGTCAGCCTGTGGGGTCGCTGCCTGTCTGTGTCCCTGTCCCAGTCCCAGGGTCTGTCCCTGTCCCAGTCCCAGGGTCTGTGTCCCAGTCCCAGGATCTGTGTCCCTGTCCCAATCCCAGGGTCTGTGTCCCTGTCCCAGTCCCAGGGTCTGTGTCCCTGTCCCAGGGTCTGTGTCCCTGTCCCAATCCCAGGGTCTGTGTCCCTGTCCCTGTCCCAGGGTCTGTGTCCCTGTCCCTGTCCCAGGGTCTGTGTCCCAGGCCCAGGGTCTGTGTTCCCATCCCAGTCCCAGGGTCCATATTCCTGTCCCAGTCCCAGGGTCTGTGTCCCTGTCCCTGTCCCAGGGTCTGTGTTCCAGTCCCAGGGTCTGTGTCCCTGTCCCTGTCCCAGGGTCTGTGTTCCAGTCCCAGGGTCTGTGTCCCTGTCCCTGTCCCAGGGTCTGTGTTCCTGTCCCAGGGTCTGTGTCCCAGGCCCAGGGTCTGTGTCCCAGGCCCAGGGTCTGTGTTCCCATCCCCGTCCCAGTCCCAGGGTCTGTGTCCCAGGCCCATGGTCTGTGTCCCCATCCCAGTCCCAGGGTCTGTGTCCCAGGCCCAGGGTCTGTGTTCCCATCCCAGTCCCAGGGTCCATATTCCTGTCCCTGTCTCAGGGTCTGTGTCCCAGTCCCAGGGTCTGTGTCCCAGGCCCAGGGTCTGTGTTCCCATCCCAGTCCCAGGTTCCGTATTCCTGTCCCTGTCTCAGGGTCTGTGTCCCAGGCCCATGGTCTGTGTCCCCATCCCAGTCCCAGGGTCTGTTCCATGTCACAGGGTCTGTGTCCCTGTCCCTGTCCCAGTCCCAGGATCTGTGTCCCCATCCCAGTCCTAGGGTCTGTGTCCCAGTCCCAGGAGACACCACTGTGGATAATAAATCCTCTTTTTTTTGCCTCTTTTCCCAGCCTGTTTCCCACCACTCAACCTTCACATCAGCAGGGTACCCTGTCCCCAGCACCCCACAGCCCATGGTGCCCATCCTTCATCCTTCCCTGCAGCTCCCATGGGTGCCCTCAGTGGGGATGAGGCCTTTGATCTCCCTACATCTCTTTAAACCCTGTAGAAAATGAACCATCCCCAGTCCATGGGGGACAATGGGGCAGGGGACTCCCAGGGATGCTGTGGGGGCAACCAAAAATGCTGTGGAGGCTCACACAGGAGTTATGGGGGCACCCAGGGATGCTGGGGGAACACCCAAAGATGCTGTGGAGGCTCACACAGGAGTTATGGGGGCACCCAGGGATGCTGGGGGGCCATGCAGGGAGCTGGGATGAGCTGGCCGCAGCAGCTTGTCTCAGTGTAATGTGTGCACAAAAAAAAACCCTGGAGAGCCTGCAGCGAGCTGGAAATAATGGCATTACAAGCGCTTCCTCGCTTCTCTTTGGGCTGGATGAGGCTTTTCGGGGCCAGCTGAAGGGCTGCAGCACAGGGGAGTTTGCTCCTGGTTTGAGCACAGCTCTGGGAAGTGAGTGGGAAAGGACACGGTGGCACAAAGGCAGGGACAAAGTCCTCACCCCCAGCCTGGCATCTGGGTGCTCACCAGCACCCCAAGATTTGCACCCGCAGAGCGCATCCATCCCCTGCTTGGAAAAGTCCTGCTGTACCTGCCGTGTCCCAGCGTGGGCAGGAGGAACTTCCTGGAGGAAGCTGAGGGAGTGTGGGGGGAACAGACAAAGTTGTGTATTTTGATTTTTCCTTTCTCCCTCCTTTCCCAGGAGAGGCGTGAGGGCTCGCCATGCCGCTGGTGAAGAGGAACATCGAGCCCCGGCACCTGTGCCGGGGGGCCCTTCCCGATGGGGTGACGAGTGAGCTGGAGTGTGTCACCAACAGCACGCTGGCTGCCATCATCAAACAGCTGGGCAGCCTCAGTAAGTCATGGCACAGCCACCCTGGTGTGGGACGGCACTGGGACAGCAATGGAACAGCACTGGGATGGCACTGGGATGGCACTGGGATGGCATTGGGACAGCAATGGGACGGCACTGGGACGGCACTGGGACGGCAATGGGATGGCACTGGGACGGCACTGGGATGGCACTGGGATGGCATTGGGACAGCAATGGGACGGCACTGGGATGGCACTGGGATGGCACTGGGACGGCACTGGGACGGCACTGGGACAGCAATGGGATGGCAATGGGATGGCACTGGGACGGCAATGGGATGGCACTGGGACAGCAATGGGATGGCAATGGGACAGCAATGGGATGGCACTGGGATGGCACTGGGACGGCACTGGGATGGCACTGGGACAGCAATGGGATGGCAATGGGATGGCAATGGGATGGCACTGGGATGGCACTGGGACAGCAATGGGACAGCAATGGGACAGCACTGGGATGGCACTGGGACGGCACTGGGATGGCACTGGGACAGCAATGGGATGGCATTGGGATGGCAATGGGATGGCACTGGGATGGCAATGGGATGGCACTGGGACGGCAATGGGATGGCACTGGGATGGCAATGGGACAGCAATGGGATGGCACTGGGACGGCACTGGGACAGCAATGGGATGGCACTGGGACGGCAATGGGATGGCACTGGGACAGCAATGGGATGGCAATGGGATGGCACTGGGATGGCAATGGGACAGCAATGGGATGGCAATGGGATGGCACTGGGATGGCACTGGGATGGCACTGGGACGGCAATGGGATGGCACTGGGACGGCAATGGGATGGCACTGGGACAGCAATGGGATGGCAATGGGATGGCAATGGGATGGCAATGGGATGGCACTGGGACGGCAATGGGATGGCAATGGGATGGCACTGGGATGGCAATGGGACAGCAATGGGACAACACTGGGACGGCAATGGGATGGCACTGGGATGGCACTGGGACGGCACTGGGATGGCACCGGGACGGCACCGGGATGGCACCGGAATGGCACCGGGACGGCACTGGGATGGCACTGGGATGGCATTGAGATGGCACTGGGACGGCACTGGGATGGCACTGGGATGGCACCGGGACGGCACTGGGATGGCACTGGGATGGCATTGGGATGGCACTGGGACAGCATTGGGATGGCACTAGGATGGCACCTGGCTGGCACTGGGATGGCACCAGGATGGCAATGGATGCCAAGGGGATGCCACAGTCACTCCCACCAGTTTCAAACCCAGAGAAACTGGGGCTGTGTGCTGTGTGAGAGCCATGTGGGCTGCAGCCACTCCTAATTCACTGGGAATTATCCAGCTTGTTGAAAATAGGAGGATGTGCATACTTTTAATTTTTTAAAATTTTATTATATATATTTATTAATATAATTTTATAGAATTAATTATTTATAAAAGAAATTATTATTGGTATTATTAATTATTTTTAAATTATTTAATATTATTATATATTTATTATATTTATATTTTAATGGATACATAGATACATAGATACATAGACACATAGATACATAGATATATAGATATATAGATAAACTTTTTAAGTTTTGGGTTGGTTTTTTTTTTTTTTTTTTTGGCCAAGCTAGAAATGGGGACTTGGTGGCATTTTGAGGCCCATTTTCCTCCCACAGCTGGTCTGTGCAGTGGGGGATGGAAAGCCTTCAGGAGCCCCTTGCTTCTCTACTTGGTCAGAAATAGGAAGGTCAGGTGAAGATTTAAAGCACCCCAAGCTATTCTTTTTAAACTTAGAGCTTTTTGAGGAAGAGAGGTCTCTATCAAAGGTCAAAACCCTCAGCTGTCTTCCAGCCCTGGGACTGATCTCAGCAGAAAAGGGGCAAATGAGAGCACTGCACACACCAGTGTGAAGGTTTAACCGGGGCAACCTATTTCATGCAGAATATCCACTTAAAATAGAGAGAGAGAACCTTTTCAGCCCCCACCCCGGCCCCTTTCACACACCTCCAGAAGTAGATTCTGCTCTAAAATACTCCCAGAAAAATAAACCCAGGACGTAGGGAGCTGCTGGAAGTGCAGTGGCTCACATGAGCAGCACCCATGTCTGCTCAGGCTTCCGACTCCAGGGGAAAAGGGAGTCAAATATGACCAAGCTGGTGAGTGCTCTGAGGAGGTTTTAGAAGTGCCCTGATCTGAGGAACTGTTTGATAGGTGGGATTGGAGGAAACCCTGAGGATCAGGGGGATGGGATGCGATGGGATGGGATGCGATGGGATGGGGTGGGATGGGATGGGATGGGATGGGATGGGATGGGATGGGATGGGATGGGATGGGAAGGATGGGTGCTGTAGCCTACAGGTATCAGCAATGCTCTGTCAGATACCTCACTCAGCTCCATGATAGGAATAACTCTAATAAAAAGCTAAATGATCCTAAATAAATAACCCTAAATAAATAAGCTGTTGTAGGGAAGCACTGAGAGATGCAGGAGAAGAAGTGATAAAGTGAAACAAATTACAGATCCTCCCCATTGTGGCACTGTCCCCACTGCCCTGCTCTTGGCTTTCTACCTGGGCTGAATTTCCCCAGGTCACGTTATGGTCATGGTGGTCATTTTTTGGGTTGATCTGTCCTGATGGATCCGAGGGCTCTTTGGGGCACTGTGAATGTTCTGTGCCCCTGTGGGTACAGCTCTCACTGGAAAGGGGTGCTCGTTTTGGCTCCCCCGCCTCCTTGCAGCACTTTGGGAGAGGATGAGGCTCAGCTCCCAGAAATCCAGGCTGGGGAGAGCACCCCACGGAGCCAATGGGGAGGTGGGTGGTCCAGGGGATGGGCTGAGCTGGGCGAGCCACCTGCTGTGGTGACGGGCGCGTTGTCCCCTGCCAGGCAGGCACGCAGAAGACATCTTCGGAGAGCTGTTCAACGAAGCCAACAGCTTCTACATGAGGATGAACTCACTGCAGGAGAGGGTGGACCTGCTGGTCATCAAGGTGACGCAGCTGGACTCCACCGTGGAGGAAGGTGAGGGGCTGGGGCTGGTTTGGGCTGATGTCCAGACGTGCTCTCGGGACCAGAGCCCCGCCATGCCGTGCTCGGCGGGCTGAGGCCACCCCTGCATCCCTTGTCCTGCCTGTGCCCCCCAGTTTCGCTGCAGGACATCAACATGAGGAAAGCCTTCAAGAGCTCCACGGTGCAGAACCAGCAGGTCGTGTCCCGCAACTCCATCCCCAACCCGGTGATGGAGATGTACCAGCGCTGCGACAAACCCCCGCCCCTCAACATCCTCACACCCTACAGGTACGGGGCACAGCTCTCCCTGGGGCTCCGAGGGAGTCCTTTCCATAAGAAGGATCAGATTTGGGTGCTGTGCTGCCACCCCCATTGCGTGGGATGCTTGGAAGGTGTGTCCACAGCCTGCAGGTGCTGACTGCTGTGTTGGATGTGTCTGTGGTGGGGCAACAGCTCATGGTCATGATCATACCAAAGCCCTCGGGAAGGGGAACAGGGGATCTTCTCCTGTGGCTGGTAACCCTCTCTCTCCCCTTCCCAACCTCCAGGGATGACAAGAAGGATGGCCTCAAATTCTACACTGACCCCTCCTACTTCTTCAACTTATGGAAGGAGAAGATGCTGCAGGCGACAGAAGACAAGAGGAAGGAGAAGCGCAGGCAGAAGGTGGCTGGGGGCAGGAGGGGGACAAGGGGGCTGGACCTGGGGACAGTCACCTCCTGGTGCATCTTCGTGCTCCCCTCCCTTGCACTGGATGCATCTCACAGGGCTGGGTGATGCTCCTGGTCTGGAGGAGCCGGGCTGGAGCTGTGGCTTTGTGTTCCTGCAGGAGCAGCGGCTGGTGGAGGACTCCACCCGGGAGGTGAAGAAAGTGAGGAAAGCCCGCAACCGGCGCCTGGAGTGGAACATGATGGCGTATGATAAAGAGTTCCGGCCGGATAACAGGTTCTCACCATCCCCCTATCACATGGCATCATCGGAAGGATCACTGTCCCCAGATAATAGGCAGGTTCTACCTCCTACACCTTCAGCTCACGGCTCTCCTTTGCTATGCTCTTCCTCTCCGTCGTTGCGGGGGACGTGTTGCCCACAGCGGGGTCGGGGTGCTCAGCTGTTAGCCTGTGGTAGCTTCATGGTGGCTTCATGTGGCAGCTTCATTCACCCTGGTGTCCCCAGGGTGTCATCCAGGAGCTCAGGAGGAGCCTTGGCAGTGGGATAAAACCGGAGCACTTTCTTTTTCGCAGCTAAGGGAAGAGAGTGGTTCAGCTCTGTTGTGTCCTCCTCCCCTCTGCTCTCACTCTGCTGTCTTGTACATTGATATTTTCATGGCTTTTTCTTGTTTTGTTGTCTCAACCCCAAAACACCCCCAAACCCACACCCCCTGAGCTCCCTCAGGAGTACAACAGTCGGCTTTTCCTGTGCTGCAGGTCCTACGCGTCGGACGCTGCCGACCACTCGTACCCGGCCAGCCCCAACCACCCCGCGCAGCTGCTGGCCCCGGCGGCCCACCTGGGCCCAGCGGAGCACAAGGAGGGGCTGGCAGCCACCAACCCCCCGGAGCACGTGTTCCGGCCGGCCGCGGGCAGCCGGCAGAACAGCCTGACCCGCCTGCAGCAGCCCCACGTGCCGCCGCCCCCCGAGGCCGTCCTCAACGGGCCCAGACCCCACCTCGTCAAGGATTACGGGTAAAGCTTCAGCCTGCCTGCTGGTGGAGGGGTGTCCAAAGGAAGGGAGGTTTGGTGGGAGTCTGACCCCCCCATTTCTGGGCTGATGGAGCAGCAGAACCCTCCTCTGCAGCTTCCATGGTCCAAAACTCCTGGTGAGACTCAAGGCCAAATCAGTCAGGGGCGCTTTTGGGGTAGCATCATCCCAGATAATGGGGCAGGGTGGATGGAGGGTTTTCCCCTGGGCTGGTGCCTGCTTTCCACCACTGCATTATCCATAGCCCATCCCACCTGCACACCTCCACCACCATTCCAACTCTGGGACAGAGCTTTCATTGGGGCTCAGAGCAAACCCAGCCAGAGTGGAGCCAGCTGGGTGCTGGGATGGGTGATGGATGCTGGGATGGGTAATGGGTGCCATCCTTCAGTCAGCAGTGCTCTAGCAGCCAGGAGGGCCAGGGGTGCCCTAGAGGGCATCAGGCCCAGCATCACCAGCCAGGCAAGGCAGGAGATTGTCCTGCTCTGATCTGCACTGGGGCAGCCTCACCTTGAATACTGGGGGCAATTTTGGGCACCATAATATAAAAAAAAAAAAACATTGAGGTATTAGAGACTGTCCAAAGGAGGCCATGAAGATGGCAAAGGGTTTTGAGGAGAAGGTGTGTAAAGAGTGGTTAAGGGCATTTGGTGTGTTCAGCTGGAGGAGACTGAGGGGAGACATCATTGCAGTCCACAAATTCATGAGGGGAAGCGGAGGGGCACAGATGCTGATCTCTTGTTTGTGATGACCGGTGACAGGACCGAGGGGAATGGCCTGAAGCTGTGTCAGAGGAGGTTGAGGTTGGATATCAGGAAAAGCTTCTTCCCTCAGAGGGTCGTGGGGCACTGAGCAGGCTCCCCAGGGAATGGTCACATCACCAAACCTGCCGGAGCTCCAGGAGCGTTTGGACAGAGCTCCCAGGGATGCCCAGGGTGGGACTTTGGGGGATGGCCCTGCGCAGGGCCAGGAGTGGGGCTGGATGACGCCTGCGGGCCCGTCCTAACTCAGCCCATCGCCGGGCTCTGTGACTCTGGTGGCGCTGACCCCTCTGCCCGCCGTTGCAGCCCGCAGCCGGTGCCCATGGCCGAGTTCTTCGTGCCGCCGGCCCCGCCGCCGCCGCCGCCCGTCATCCCGTCGGCACAGACCGCCTTCGACAGCCCCATCTCGGCTCCCCCCGCGCTGGCCCCCGGCTCGGCCGCAGCCCCGTCCTACGCCCCGTCACCGCCCCCCGCGCCCCCCGGCCCCTACTCCGCCTCCCCGCCGCAGAGCGGCCCCATGGGACCCCCGGTGGCCCCGCCGCCGCCGCCGCCCGGGCCCCCGGCCGTGTCCGCCTCGCCGGCGCACTCCGCCTCGCCGCCCGCCCCCGCCGCGGAGCCGCGCAAGCCGCAGATCCCGCTGATGCCCATGAGCGACGCCCGGAGCGACCTGCTGGCCGCCATCCGCAGGGGTGAGTGCGGGGACCCGGACCCGCCGTGACAGAGCAGAGCTGGGTGGCACTGGAGACACTGAGGGGAAGATGAGCCCGGTGGCCAGGTGATGGGCGAGGATGGTGGGACCTTGCCAGGGAAACAAATGCAGTGTAGAAGTGGGGGAGCCACGGCTGGAGGTGGAATGAAGCCCCACAGATTGCTGGCAGCTCCCAGGCATGTGGCATCCTCCCAGGCTGTAGTGGATGATGTGCTCCAAGGTCTCTCACATTTCCCTTTCCTGCAAATCTCCAGGTCAAATGGTAAATTTAACCTTTCAGAAGGTTCAATATCTTCAGGCTGAGTGGAAGCAGAGGAGTTTTATTCTATGATACAGCTTTGTAATCATATATATTCATAATATCCTAGAAAGGTTTGGGTTGGAAGGGACCTTAAAGCTCACCCCATTCCACCTGTTGCCAGGGGCAGAGACACCTTCCACTGTCCCAGGCTGCTCCAAGCTCCAGTGTCCAGCCTGGCCTTGGACACTTCCAGGAATCCAGATTCAGCCACAGCTGCTCTGGAAACCTTTGCCATCACCTGCCCACCCTCATAGGGAAGAATTTCTTCCTGACATCCAGTCCAGGCCTACTCTCTCTCAGTTTACCACCATTTCCTCTTGTCCTACCAATCCTATCCTCTCATCCCATATAACTCTGTTCCCACCAGGGCAGCAGCCCTCTTGTCTCAGCCAATCCTTTATAACTGGGGGGATGCTGCACACTGGGTGCATTCCCTCTGAAGCCTTCTTCCCCCCTTTCCTGTAGGGATCCAACTCCGGAAGGTTCAGGAGCAGTGGGAACAAGAGGCCAAAAAAGAGCCCGTGGGCAATGACGTGGCGACGATCCTGTCGCGCCGGATCGCGGTGGAGTACAGCGAGTCCGACGACGACTCCGAGCTGGACGATAACGAGTGGTCGGACTGAGGGCCCCGGGCTGGGCGGGCTCGGAGCTCCCGGCTCCGTTCCAGGTGTGTATAGGCACCTTCCCCAACGTCGCTGCCGGCGGGTGCGGGGCCCCGCTCGGGCAGGAGCTTTGCTTTTACACTATGTCAAAAACCCTTCGGGCAGCAGCAGCAGCAGCAGCAGCACTGGTAGGATACACCTCGGGGGCAGTGAGACCAGAAGTTAGCAGCACCTTTGCAGTTAATGACTTCCAAAATTCTCTGAAGGCAGGTTAATAGGATTACTCCAGATTTACACTTGGAGCAAGACCGGAGACTGGCCCTGAGCGTGCTTTGTGAGAGAAGGGAGCCCCAGAGGCAGCAGTGCTTTTCCAGCTAAATGTTAATTGTGATAATTCCTGGAGAAGCTCCTGGAGAAGAAGCCTTGTTTGCACAGCTGGTGCCACCACGGGAGCTCAGGGGTGGGCTTGGGGACACTGCTGCTGGTGGTTTGGGGTCAGGCAGCTCCAAAGGCTGCGTGTGGGCAGGAGCCTCCTTCTCCACAGAGCAACGCACCATGTTGAGTAGCAGTTACACCCTTGTGTTGTTGCTCCCTGGAAAATCATGGAATGCTTTGGGTCGGAAGGCACCTTTAAAGCCCATCTAAAACTGGGGCACCCTCCATTAGACCAAGTGTCATGAGCAGCCCAAGGTGTTGGTGACTTTAGCCTGTATCCACCCTCAGAGCTGGTTTTCTAGGAGCAAAGGGGGAAGGCAAGGCTGGTGTGGCTGGCAGGGAGACACAGCCTTGTCTGGGCTTGTCCTGCCCTTTCCAGTGAAGGAGTAGAGGTGTCCAGGGAGCTTCCCTAAGCCCAGCTCTCCTTGGCCTTAGCATGACACCATTTCAGTATTATTTGGGAAAGAGTGAAACAGTCAATCTGCTGCTTTCAGGTAAACTCTCAGCTTGCACTTTGCAGCCCCACAAACTGTGCCTGTACAACTGAGATCAGCTCAGACCCAGGCACTGATTCCCCTGCCTGATCCCGCTCCATCCCCTGTCCCACGTTTGGGCACTGATGGAGGAGTTGGGTAACCAGGCCCTGTTTCAGCACTGAAAATAACCTGTGTTCCCATCAAAACAGAGCGTGACCCATGGAAGACTTTTCACAGAGCTACAAAGGGAGCAGGCACAGAGGAAGGCAGAGCAAAGGGGTGGGAAATACTGGAAATATCACAGGCAGGTGTGAAAACCTGCAGAGAGCTGGGAGAGGTTCCCCACCTGTGGAAAATGGGCCAGGACCAGCTGTGGATTGGCCAGTGTGATGGCCCCAGACCCTCTCTTGTGTTCCCCTATACCACGAGTCCCTGAACAGGGAAAGCCTGAGCTCTGTGCCCAATTCCCTGCCTCTCTCCCAGTAGCCCTGCAGGTGATGGCTACTTCAGCAGTATTGTGATTATGTAGGAGCAGCCAGACCTGTAAAAGAGGTGGGAGGATATGGCTGCGACCCAAATGCTCATGGTTAAATTCACAAAATCCAAGAATGGTTTGGGATAAAAGGGACCTTAAAGACATCTCATTCCAAGCCCCTGCCAAGGGCACCTTCCACTAGACCAGGTTGCTGATTTCCTGGGAAATGCTGGTGTTGAGCAATGTCCCAGACATCTGCTCATTTGCCCCCAGTGACAAACCCCTCATGGCCAGATGTGGTGAATCCTCTGCCCAGGTGCTGGGAAATGCCACCAGGAGCTCTCCCTTCTCTTGAGTGGCACAAAATGGTCTCTTGTCCCTTGGATGTGACACCTTCCACAGCTCCACACCCAGGCTGGGAGCTCTGCTGCCGAGTGGCCTTGAGCAGGGGTGCAGAACAGATTTGGGACGTGGGAGAGGGCAAGGCAAGAAGCAGCAGGATACAGGGAATAACTCATCTGCACAACACAAGGAGCAGGAGTGACCAGAGGGGCAGGGAGACACTGTACCCTGCAGGCAGCCAGGAAATTCCTGGTGCACACTGAGAGCTCTTGATTCTGATGTTGACCCTCTGAGATGGAGGGAAATGGCTGCAGGAGCTTTTTTACAGAGTCCCTGCAATGCCCAGGACCTGCTTTCCTTGGGAAGGCAGCTGGGGTTTGGCTGGAGCAGGTTCAGAAGGAAGCAGTGTAAAAATTCAGGGCAACATTTAAGGTGGTGTTTCTGGTAGAGCGTTATTAACGTAGATACAATCACAAAACTGTGTGTAAGCAAAGAGAAATTTGGTTTATCTAGGTAATTTAGGAAGGGTAATAACCCTTTGTGTGAGAGAGAAAACAGCAGGGGCTGGTGGAGCTGCTCTTATCTGTTCCAGAGGTGGAGGGGCTGCAGAGTCGCTGTGGGGAGCCAGCAGAGCTGGGGAGCCCCACTGGCCCTGGGAAGGGGCTCAGGGACACACAGGACTGGCTCATCCCTTGGCTCTGTCACTGTCCCAGTTCTGCAGAGCTGAGCCAGTCCGGGTGGGAGCTGGAGAGCAGCCCAGTGCCCCTAAGAGACCAAGTCCCTTCTTTTCATGCACCAGTTGCTCTCTGTGTGTCACATGGCACCGTGGTAATTGGGGCAGGACTCCGTGGGTGCGTGCCAGGTCAGGGCTGTCCCTGGGGCCTCCCGTGGCCCTGTCACCTCACAGCACCTGTGCTGGGGCTGGCAGCTGTCAGCATTGGTGCCGCGGCACGGCAAAGTGCTTGACAATCATAGGAAGGTTGGAAGGGACCCTAAAGGACATTTAGGTCACTCGGGCCACATCTGCAGAGCAGATGCACAGCTGGCAGCCCCAGGGGGGCAGGAAAGGCTCACCCCCATTTCCTCACATCTTTATGTTCTTACACCACGCCCCCATCGGGCATCCCAGCAGCCCCAGCACATCCTCACCCGTCCTGTTCTGCTGAAGGAAATCCCCTGATAACACAAACCCAGCTCACAACTGCCAAGGCAGCCAGCAGCACCACGACCTGCCAGCACTGCCAGCTGGTTGGACACATCACCATCCTCCTCTTCAGGGACCAGAGCTGCCATGGCAACCCCTAAGCTGTCTTGGTAGCAGGGCTGGGATCCCCCATCCTCATCCCAGAGAGGTGTCTGGTGGAGCTGGTGGAGAAGTGACCTCAGGGTGGGTTTGGACACCCATTCCTGGTCTGACCACGGCACACCCAGCTCTTCCCAACCCTCCCAACAGCACCACAGGGCAGGCAAGCACCAGGAATCATTCAGGTGGGAAAAGACCTCCAGGATCTCCAAGCTGGAGCATTAATGCCCCAGTCCCATGAGAGCCATTCCATCCTCAGTGCCTTCCCTTGAGGCACTCAGCCACATTTCACCACCTTTATTTGAGGCAGATTCACCTGGTTTCTGCTCAGGTGACCTTTGCAATCCGCCAGAAGGGACACCAATTCCTTGGCTGCCCTGGGCTGGTGCTGCTGGGATTGTGCCACGCTAATTAACAATGTCTGTCTGCCCCACATGCTGCACACCCAGTGTTTTGTACATATGTGCCTGTTTCTGCACATCCTCCCCAAAGTAGGCCATGCTCAGTTACACAACCTGAAGTGCTCAAATCCTCATGTGGGCTGATATAAAAGTGAATATTTAAGTATTTTATCTAGCTTGGCAGACATTAAAAAATACAATCCAGGTCACAGATGATTGAATTTCTCCTCTCTCAAGAGTGCCAGAATTGGGCTGAGGAGGTTCTCCTGTACATTAAGGTATCGTGTTCCCTGCTAAAATATAGCAGTGGCATTTCATTGCCAAAGGATAATCACAGAGTGCCAAACATTTAATGAGTCCAACTGACCTCCTGAGAGCTCTTCTTTCCATTTTATCTGCTTCCCCTACTTGCCAATTTATGGGCATAGATTAAAAATAATAAATATGGCTGTCAACAGCAGGGGGGAAAGATCCTGTGTGTCCATACAAATGGGTTGGGCTGGAGTCAGTGGAACAGTAAATGAGTAAATTTTGGTTCTGCTTGGAGATATTAATGGAAGGCTGTCATCCTTGAGGTCCATCAGGAACCTCTTGGACATCCCAGGTGCATCTGAAAAGGGACTTTACAGGGTGCCCATGGTGCACCTGTGAAGCTGCACCAGGTGTGAAGGCTGGTCCTGCTCAGGTTGCTGGGGGTTGGTGGAAGTCCTGCTATGTTCACTCCTGGAATTGCACTCTGCGTCCCCCTGATTTGGAGTGACCACTGGGGCTGGCTGGTGGTGCTGGTGGCTCTTAAAGGATCAGTGTCCTGCAGGAAGAATGGATTGGGCAGTTTCTGGTTTCTAATTTCCCACCCGAGGACGAGACCTAGAGAGGAGCAATCACCCATCCCACAAGGGTCCTGCCTTGGCAGCTGTTTCATCTTGGGAAGGTTTTACTCCAGGGACAAACTTCAGGCTGGACTTGGCTTCTTCAGAGACCTCTTTCCACAGAAGAGCCCTCAAATTTCCTCCCAGCAACTTTTCCATCTCTCTCTCTCTTCCCAGACACCCAACAGCCTGAACAGAATCTTTGCAGGCTCCCCTGAGCCTGAATGAACGCCCCAGCTTTAATGACAAATGGGAGCTTTGCTTGGAGGGAGGCAGGTGGTAGCACTGGAGGTGGCATTTTGGAGGGTGAATTCCAGAGGTCCCCAGCTGGCAGAAACTCCGTGCCACTTCCTTGTGGATGGAGCAGGGATGGCCATGGGAAGCACTCCCCATGGGGGGTGCTGGCAAGGGGAGCACAGGCTGTTCCTTTCACCAATATTCCTGTTTTTCCTGTAGCAGTAGTTATTTAGGGGTAAGGTTTTCTCAGCTGGAATGTCACTTTACAGATTTTTTTTTTTTAATGAAATAAAAATAAGGGCAAGGAGTCTGTCCTGAGGAGTTTACAGTCTACAGCAAAGACCATGTAACCTGCACTGCACTTTAGAAGCCTCAAACGCTCACTGACCCATAAATTTCCCCTCGCCTGGGCAGCAGCACCTTGAGGGCTGTTGTCCCTTCCTTAGGTGACCCCTGAGCAGCACCACAGCCATGTCCCCCGCTGGTGACAGCGCCGGGGCTCTCCTGCCCCCCACTCCCCCACGCAGAAGTGCCTGAGCAAAGCCCAGGAGAGCCAAGCCACGCTGGGTTTGTCCCTGAACGGGTCCCTGTGCCCCCGGGGGGGCTTTCCGTGCCCCCACACAGCTGTGCTCTCTGGGATGACCACGGGAGGGGTGGGAATGGTGCCTGGGAGCACCGCGGACTGACCCCCAGGGTTGTCACCAATCCATGAGACAGCCTCTGGAAAACCTCCTCTTCCAGACACTTGTAACCCAAACCCAGACTCTGAAGTTGTTCAATCTTTTTGAGAATCAAAGGGGGTTATTTTTGTGTGAATCTGATTTTTCTTGGACAAACCCCAGGGTTTTTAGGCTCACTCTTTCCAAGCTCCACCTTCTCTAGGTGAAAAATGTGCCTGTATTTTGCTGGTGGAGGGAATAAAAAAACCAAACCGAGCCCCAGAGTTTAGAACTTCAGGGAGGAAGTGTTTGCCCCAAAGCCTTCAGAGCTGTGCCCACAGGCAGGGTGGGACAATAGGATGTCCCCAGGGGAGGACACCACCCTGGTGGTGTCACCAGAGCCTGCTGCAAGGGTTGGGCTCTTGCTGAGGGAAACCCCCGGGCAGGAGCTGCATGGAGAATGTCCCCTGGAGGCAGAGCTGATGTGACCTTACCCAAACTGGTGTCTGACTTACAGACTGACAGGACCCTGAGGCCACCACAGCACCACTGATGCTTCACCCTCCCAGCAAAGATCTTCCCACGGGTGCCTCCAACCTCTCACTCCTCCCGGGAGCAGGATTAAAGCTCTTGCTGGTTGTTGTGAGCCCCAGTGGGTGTGAAAGGAGCCTTTCCCTGCACACTGGTAATGCCAGGGCACTGCGCTGGCCCCGGGTGGGGGTTTCAGCTCAGTGGTAATTCCAGCACTCAGTTCTGTGTAAGGTTAAGAGTGCAGAGAGGAGAAAATAAGGCAGAAAGGAACCAGCCCAGCATTTTAGGTTGGTTGTGCTCCCATCAGCCTGCACAGGGGAAACCTCGGCCAGGTCAAACCCTGTGCAAAGCAACAAAGGGCAGCGAGGGGAATCAGTCTGTTCTGCAGGTCAGCGTGGGACTGAGCTGTGGCAGGAAGGAGCTGAGTCAGGTCTCAGGGAAAACTTTCTGGAGGTGAGGATGGAGAAACTCAGGTCACAGAGGCTCTGCCATATCTTTGAGAAGTCAGAGAGAAGGTCTGACCTTGTGTGCAGCCAGGGAGTGGTGGAAGTGCCCACAGGGCCTTTCTGGCATTTTTGTAATTCTCCTTCATCCCCCCTTGGAGGGCTGTCCAGGTGGGTCACAGCCCCAGAGCATCCCCCAGCAGCCAGGGCAGCTGCTTTTGCTCCCCCTTGGTTTTGGTGTTGACCCTCAAATAGAAAAAAAGATAAAATGTGCTGCAGAACAAGCACCTGAGAGAGAAGGATGTGAACTTGCAGCTGTTTCTGCTGTGTTTCAATAGTTAAAATGCAGCAGCTCCTCTGGACCATTCATGATCCACAGACTGTAGTGAGTAAACCTTTAAGGTGGACAATTCAACATTTACCCTTTGATTTGGGGTAGCTCAGTTGAGAAATCTAAAAATAAAATGTAAAAAAAAAATCTAAAAATAAGCAAACAAACAAAAACCCAAACCCAACCCACCTGCAAAATGAAAAAGCAAACAAACAGCTCACAGGTGATTTCCAGAAGGATAAACTGCTCCCTTTCCTTCCCTCAGACCTAGAGGGAAGGTCAGACACAGCAACACTTCCCAGTCAGTCAGCGACAGAATGAAGCAGGTGCCACCAGAACCACTTCCAAAAATCCCAGGAAACCGGTGTTTAAGGAAAAGCAATAATCACATCACCCCCAATGCAGCAAGGAGAGGGTTTCCTGCCACTGTAGGAGGTGTTTTTTGTCCCTGGAGGCCCCTCCCCAGCTCAAGTGTTTCAAATCTCATTGATTTTCACCTCTCACTGGTGCTGGTGCAGTCCTGGTGCCTCAGCTGGGGTTGCTGACTCCATGGGAAATCACTTCTTGCCATGGAAAAACCACAAAAGCCTTGTATTAAAAAGGGAGAGGACTTGGAGCCAGGGACAATCCTGTGATGCCCGTGGAGAGCTGATGATGATTTCCTCCTGGCAGCAGGAACAGCTTTGGCAGAGCCCTGCCAGGTCCCCAAAAATCACAGTCAGGAGCATCAACACCCCCTCACTGCTCCCCCTCCAAATTTAGTTTTGCACTGAGATGTTTCAGCTCTAGCTGTAGTTCTGGCCAGTTTTCCACAAATGGGGCTGCTCTTTCTGGTGTTTTTTGTCTCGGGTAAGAGTCGATTAGGTAAAAAAAGCAAATCATAGAATCCCAGAACGTTTTGGATTTCCAGTCTGGTTTCCAGCCCTTGCCATGGGCAGGGACACCTTCCATGAGACCAAGTCCCACCCAACCTGCTCAAATCCCCACAAATTTAAAAAATCTTTTTCTTCAAAATGCATTTTCAGGACTTTTTGGGGCCGGTGGCTCCTCACCTGAACAGATTTCCTTAATTTTGGGGCTGCCTGACTTGTTGGGGGGATGTGAAGCAGGGTGTGAGTTTGGGGTGATGCTGAGCTGTGCTGGCACCTTCCTCCCCTCTGCCTTCAGCTGTGCCCTGTCACACAGAGGGCTTGGGTCCAGAATTCCTGCTGGGAACACCACGGGGCCAGGGCAGCTCCCAATGACACAAGTGCCTTTCCTGGAGGTCCCTCTGGCCCTGCCAGGGAGCCTCCTGGGGTGGGTGGTGTTGCTGTGCTGGCAACGGGCAGAGCTCACCTGGGCTGGAAACCTGGAGCTGCCCAGAGCCCAGGGGATCCTCTGGGATCCCTCCTTCCACAGGAGTGTCCCGGGGAGCAGTTTTCACTCCAGTCTTGGCACACCCCTGGAAACCTGCTACAGCGACCTGGAGGGATGGGAACATCCCCAGAGGACGTGGGAGGTGTGGGGAGGGGACAGACCCTGTTGCCACTTTGCTGTGGGACATGCACGTGCTGTGGGTTGCTGCTGTCATGGGGAAGCATTCAGGAGAGCCTTCCTCCTCCTCCTCCTCCTCCTCCTCCTGCTGTCCCAGCCTGGGGCTGCTGGGACAATGCCAGCTGCTGCAGCAGGACAGGAGCCATCTCCTTCCAGCTTCCATCCTCTTTGGAGCCAGCAGGAGCACTGACACCTCTGGGTGAGGCCAGGTGCTGTAGGAGAGTTATTTTGGAGGGAATTGAAGGCAGGTGAGGATCATCTCCTGTGCCCTGCAGATCAAGGCACCTCAGACCCCCAAACCCCTCTGCACCACCCAAACTCTGAGCTCAGGAGACCTCCTGGAGCACTGGAGCACCCATCCTCCCAGAACAGAGCATCCGTGAGCAGCCAGCTCCAGATGGGCATTTCAAAAGCACTTTTCTCTCCCTTTGGCACCAACTGATCACACACAGAGCCCAGAGCCAGGCCTTGGGCTGCTCTTTGTGGAGATTGGCCCCAACCCTGCAGGGGTGGCACACAGGGGACAGGGACACCTCGGCATCCCAACGCTCCTGCAAAAGGCTTGTTTTTTAATCACAGCAGAAGAATTACTCTATCTCCTTAGATTTGCCACCTGGTAGAAGGAGCTGATGCGAGATAGGCACCTTCCCAAGGGAGGGTGACCCATTCCAGACCAAGAGAGGTTCCCATTGTTGCAAAGCTGAGTTGAGGAAGGAGATGTTCGCTGTCTGGTGGGGTCTTTAACCGTGTGCACTTAGTCAGTAGGTGAGTAGATGTTGCTGCCCGTATCTATCTCCCCTACCCAGTTGCTACGTGTGAACAAGTGTATTTCTCCCCAGTGTTGTGGGTTCTGCCTGTGGTGACACGAGGATGGAAAGGTAGGGACAACCTCGAGCTTCCTCCTGTACAGGGCAGAGAGGAAACCCGGATCAGTCCGAGGCACCGCTTGTAACTACATTTGTTCAAGAAATGTCATCTTAACCCCAACTGTTGACACTTTATGCATGTGCTAATTAAATTTAAAAGAAAAAAAAAAAGAAAAAATTAATAAAGATTTTAAGAGGTTACAGTAGATTCGGGTTTGGCTTTTTGTCGGTTTGTGCTTTGCTGTGAGTTAATCAGCCCTGTGATGCTCCCTCCTCTGTTAGAGGCCAGGGCATGGAAGGAGCAGCAGAAAGCTGTGATCTCTCTAAAACCCTTCATTGGAGAATCAAGCCCTCAAAGATCAATTAATTCCCCAGGGTATTTAATCCCTGACTGCCTGGGTAATCAGAGGGCAGGGAAAGCTCTGTCTGTGCTTGGAGGCTCCGAGCAGCAGGAGCTGTTCCTTCCCAACCCCTCTGTGTCTCCAGCAGCTCTTATCCTCATCCAGCTCCTCCTGATCCCAGGGCAAACACAGACCCTGGGTGAGGGAAAGCAGAGACCTGTTCTGGATTCTGAAATAAAAACACAGACACACAGAGCATGGCACATACCTGGGACAGCAGCCCAGATCTTCAAAGGTTTTAATTTTAACCCCCCTCCCCCAATTTTTGGATATCCTCTTGACAAATCACTTTAACAGTTTTATTTACAGTAATAAAAATAAATTACTCTTACAGATGAATGTATAATATTATACACAATAGAGATACAGTGCAATAACAGCATTGATTTGTTTTCACTTGGTCATAAAGTGCATCGAAGGGGCTTGATTTAACCATAACTGAATGATAACTGTACATTTTCCTTTGAGATCAACCTTCCCAGTCAAGTTTAAAGGCTCATGACAACACTGACAGCAAAGCAAGGCTGTCCTGGTTGCTGTGGGATGGCCTCATTCCTGGGAAATCAGGTAGGACAGGAGGCAGGGAGTGGGGGTGGTTGATTCCCGTCCTGTCTGTGCTCTGCCAGTGGCTCCAGGAGCCCCAGCGGGGTGAGCACAGAGCAGGCTCTGCCTCTGCGGGAGTTTCCTGCTGGCCTTGGCCACCAGAAACTCATCCCTGCCTCGGGGCTGGAGGATGCCCGGTGCAGGGAGGACGCTCTTTATCCCGGGAGCTGGTGTGCTCTGCTGTCCCTGCTCCCAAGGGACATCAGCCACCAGCCCCGTCCTCGTCCCTGTGCTGCAGAGGAAAGGCAAAGCAGAGCCCAGGGCTGCAGCCAGACCCTGCCCAGCTGGAATAAAAGCTTTTCCTGGGACGAGCCAGCTGTTTTCCATCTCCCAGAGCCTGCAGTAAGGCCATAAACCTGTGCTTGTGGTTTCAGTGGCCAGGGACACGATGTGCTGACAGTGCCCTGCCCGCTGCAGCACCCTCAGCAGGGAAGGGATCACCCTGGAGCCCACTCAGCTGCTCCTGGCACCCAGCAGAATTCCTGAAGGCAACTGTCACCCCTGGAGCTGGAGACAGTCCACTCACACCCCTCCAAGTCAGGGACTAAAGAGCTTCACACCACCCCTCTGACTTGGGTGCTCTCTGCTGAAAAGCCCATTTTCTCTCTGTGATGCTCTGTGCTGCAGTTTTCCAGTGGGAATGGGAGAGCTCTGTTCCCGGGGCTGCAGGGACAGTGGGGAGGGTGCTCTGGGGGGGATTTTGCAGCAGGCAGCTGCACTGACAACAGAAGAGGTACAAATGGTCCCAGTGGAGCTGCCTCGCCTCACCACGAGGGAAGGCTGAGCAGGAACGAGAGGGATTACAAGGAAATACCGTGTGCATCCAACAAATATTCCTGACAATTAGAAGTGAACTGTTAATTCATCGTTAGCAATGGCGTGAGTCTCGATGCTGGTCAGGACACACCAATACAAGTGAGTACCAATGGAGTTTTAAAAGGTCTCCCCACCCCAAATTTGATGCTTTTACAAGAAAGAGATACTTCATCACCTAAGGAGAACAGTAATGGTTTCTTGGAGGTTCATTTCAGGTTCAATTAAAACTCTTTGATATGAACAGACTGGGGCTTCCACATCAGGACTGAGATCCTTGGAATCCTTACTGCTGGTTATTGACATGAGGCTGGCTAAAGAGAGACATTTTCACTGCTCAAAGTCCCAAACTGGCCAAAATGGAAAAGGAAAAAAGAAAACAAACCCCAAAATAAAAGTAAGCAGCTTTTTTGGTAGAGTCTATACAGTTTAATAGAGTTTTTTTGTGGGGTTTTTTTGGGGTTTTTTTTAATTTCTCATACTAGACAGGGATAAGGGCTTGTTGTAAATGCACAAGCTACCCCCATCCCTGGCACACCTCCATGAACCTCAGGGCAGCTGTGGTTACATCCCACCCCACGGTGGCCCTGGCCTTGTCACAGTGTATTTGAAAGAATGTTTTCTCCTTCTTTCTCCTCCTCGCCCTTTCCTCATCCCCTCAACTCAACCAGCCAAGCACCAACACCAAAAACTTTTCACCTCTACATTCTGCTGGCCACCAGCTCATGGTGGAAAAGCCAAAGGCACCCAGGAACCTGTAAATAAATCAGCAAATGAGCAGTGGATTCATCTCCCTGGCTTTGTTGGTCCCTGCCATAGGCTCAGGGCTGGTTGGATACCACCTGTAATTACCCAGGACCAGTTTTCTGCCCATTTCTGCCTCTGTAGATCCAGACCAGCTCCTGGGGAGTCCAGAAGTGACAAGAGTCTGAGCCCAGCCTGGCACTGGCCTCTCATCCTTTATCAAAAGCTATTTGCAAAGCTCAGAGTTTGGAGATACAGTGGCAAGATCCTGGCCAGGGTGAGGACAGGGAGTTCTCCCCAACCAAACACCCACCAGCCCTCTCCAGGCAGCTCCAGTTCCCACCTGGATCGGCCACAGGGACTCTGTGGGCATCAAAGGACACCTGCAAATTTCCAACAAGCCAAAGACCCTGTGCTGTCACTGTACCCTTGTCTCAGCTGAAAAGCACGGCCATTAAACCAGAGGCTTTTGGAGACCTCAGTTTAATAGAGATACAGAATCCCAGGTGGAGGAGGCCTCCCAGTACATCCAACACCAGAAACATGGAGCACTGGGTGTACTCCAGTTGCTCTGTGTCCTTCTGGTGTTGCCCAGGAGGTGGAGAGGGCTGCTGGGCTCTTTTCACTAAGTTTTGGATCCTCAGTGAATCCACAGAGGATCCACCAGCTGGAAACCCCATTTTGCTTTTGGTAATTCCCTCACCACTGGTGCCCCATCCATACGGGATACTGTTACATTCATGGGAGCTGCTCCCTGTTTATGGCAACAGAGCCTCATCCTAAAGCCCTGCATTCCACCCTAAACATGTCCCAAAGCCAGCCCCAAACACCAGGACATTCCCACCCTGCACACAGCAACCCTGCCTCAGCGAGTGATTCAAGGTTTTTAATTAACTTTCCTGGTGTTCAGCATGAGGAGGCTCCAAAATCCTCATCCTAAAGCCCTGCATTCCATCCTAAACATGTCCCAAAGCCAGCCCCAAACACCAGGACATTCCCACCCTGCACACAGCAACCCTGCCTCAGCGAGTGATTCAAGGTTTTTAATTAACTTTCCTGGTGTTCAGCATGAGGAGGCTCCAAAATCCTCATCCTAAAGCCCTGCATTCCATCCTAAACATGTCCCAAAGCCAGCCCCAAACACCAGGACATTCCCACCCTGCACACAGCAACCCTGCCTCAGCGAGTGATTCAAGGTTTTTAATTAACTTTCCTGGTGTTCAGCATGAGGAGGCTCCAAAATCCATCATCCCCCCTGACATCCAACATTGCCACTCCAAACTTTCCCAGTAAAAGGTTTTGTCTATGGAAAACAAAACCAAAACAAAACCAAAGCACTGCAGCAAAGGTGCAGTAAAATGGTCAGAGGTTTCCACAAGGCAACGTGTGGCAGGTGAACCTAAACCTCTTTATCCTCTTCTTCACTTCCCTTCATTTCCCCCCCTTTCCTCTGACAAAACAGGAGAGGAAAAACAGCAAAAAAAACCACGTGGAAATTGTACTATTTTTATTTAGGGCAATGACTGCAAAAATGCCAATTTATCAAAATGGGGTTTTTTTTAGAGGAGATTTCTTGAGACTTTTCCTGAAACCTAACAAGTGTTTTTAACAGCTTCTACGGGCAGCTTTAACGTCTCAGAGAGAGAGGTGCTAGACCATCACGTGAAAAGAAATTAGATCCTTATTTTACAGTAACTCTGAGCATGGAATAGGCTCATACCACATCCTGATTGTGAGCTGGGTCAGTGCACCCAGGGACCAGAATCCAGAGCTTGCCTTTGCCAAAGTTGGAAATGTGTTTGGATGAGCAGCCAGTGTCCCAGTGAAGACACCCCTACCTGCTCTTAACCTCAGTCTGGCAGGGGCTGTGTCCCCAGCTTTAGCTCCTCACATCCCAAAATCTTTCTCCTCTTGCTGTGGAGGGCCACAGGGAGAAATTTTTCATTGATCCTCATTTGACTTTGGCAAAATTTATCAGTGTATCCCTCAAACTGAGACGCATTTTATGTAAGCAACTAAACTCTAAAAAGAACATTGTTAAAATCAAGCTCTTCAGCAACAGGGAATTTACTGGAAAGCCAAGAAAATGCAACTTTTTTTCATGTCAAGGTTTCTCTTGAGCTGATTAGTTAAACTACCTTTCATCTAAAGATACAAAACGAGCTGCCCAGAGAAACAAATCCTGACTTCTAGCTAGGGTGGTTGTATAAAAACATTTCAAATGTTCACAATGTTTCAAAAAGGGTTTAAGCTATTGAGTTTTCACACTGAGGAACTGCAGGGACCTGGCTGCACTTAAGAAACCAGAGGAAACAGAATGAGTAAAGTGTTTGTATAAATAGTAGTCTTACATATATTTTTACTTTAAAACTTACATTGATTCCACATTGTGCCAACTGCCCATTCTCCAAGGTATTCATCAGAGAAAAGAAATGGGAAAAAACCCCAAACCCACAAAACATAAAAACTCCAAGACTGGCCACCTCTCACAGGTAGACAATAAGTCCAAGCCCCAGGCACACTTGGGAATTTCAGAGCTTTCTCTTGTGCACTTGGCTCCGAGGAGCGAGAGATTCATTGCACAGATCCAGGGACAAAATCCACCTGGATCTGTCTGTATCCAGCCATAAAGTGACTTTGTACCCTCTACAGCCACACAAAGCAAGAACACTTCTTCCACTATCACAGACTCACAGAATGTTACAGGTTGGGAGGGACATCAAAGCCCATCCAGTGCCACCCCTGCCATGGCAGGGACACCTTCCACCATCCCAGGCTGCTCCAAACCCTGTCCAGCCTGGCCTTGGGCACTGCCAGGGATCCAGGGGCAGCCCCAGCTGCTCTGGGCACCCTGTGCCAGGGCCTGCCCACCCTCCCAGGGAACAATTCCTTCCCAATATCCCATGCATCCCTGCCCTCTGGCAGTGGGAAGTCATTCCTTGTCCTGCCACTGCACACCCTTACCCAAGTCCCTCTCCAACATCACAACAATTTCTCTACAGCAAAGCAGAATATTTGAGTACAAGACTCAGCTGCTGGAGGGTCTCCCAAGCCCCCCATGCCAGGACCCCAGGCAGCACACCCCTGTGCCCTGAGCCACCCTGGATGTCCCACCCCCAGCTCTGCCACCTCTCCGGGGGTTGCTTGGGTTCTTTCTTTCTTTATCAGTGAATGCACGATTCCACCTCCCGGCCAAAAGAAAGCACAGGATAAAGGACACTTCATCATGGCCTCACTAACACCACAAAGCACATCACACAGCACAGGAATGTCGGGGCTGGCGCTTCTCTAACGAAGCAAGGTAAAGTGGCAGCATCAGCAATGACACGTGTGGTGACAGAGGCTTCTCTCTCGGGGACTCCAGCAAGCCCGGACCCCTCTTTGGATGAAAACCCCACCCCATGTAAACAACTCGTGTGGAAGGGGGGAAAGCAGCACCCATTGCCCAGCTGGACAAGGAGAGCCCTTCCTTGGCCTCCCAGACTTTGGGGTGCAGGGCACCCCAGCTGCCCTCACCACCCCCACACCGTCAACCTGCCCCAGTCACATTTTCGGGGGTGGGGGGGGGGGGGGGAAAGGAGGGAACGGATTCCCTGGATGCCCCCATCCCCGCCACAGCCCGAAAAAGCCACACCTAAAGTGTCTTTCACCCGCAGAGTGCTTCTCAAAGCACAGAGCTCAAAGCGCTTCTCAAAGCACAGAGACACGGGACTGTCGCGGCAGTCCCCGTGTCCCTCCTGCCGCGGCCCCCCCGGCCGGAGCTCTCCTCTCCCGCGGTGCTGAACGCGGCCCCCCATTATTGCATAGCATCGCAGGCCCTGATTTCAGGGGGATGGGCACAGCCACCCCACGCGTGGGGACCAGCCCCGCCGGGGGGGACGCGACACCTCCCTCCCCGCCCCCCCGCTCCTGTGGCCTTCCCATGGGATGTGTCCCCAGGCGTGGGACCACCCGGATGGGGCCCGCTGCTCCCCTGGCTCCTTACCCCGAGAGCAGACAAACGTCATCGTGTGAGGATCCTTTTTCTTTGCTTTTGCTTTTTCTTTTTCTTTTTTTTCTTTTTTTTTTTTTTTGGTGTTTTGTGTTTTTAAATAAAAAATAAAATGTGTAAGAAAATAACATTTCTAAAGGAAACCATTATCATTCTACTCTCTCTCTCTCTTTTCTTTTCTCTTTTGCTTTTTTTTTTTCCCTCTTTTTGGCCATCTTTCCATGGAACGAGATGTGCTGACCGCGGAGGAGACTCCTCCCGGTAGGAGACAATAACGACAGAGGGGAAAAAGAGAAGGAGCAGGAGAGCCAGGGAGCGCCTGTGGCTCCGTGCTCAGTCCTCACACGTCGCTGGATGTCCTTGGTCTGGAGGAGAACGTGGAAGGGATGCACCCGCAGCAGGCCAGCCAGAGCGACTTCTGGATGTCCGGGTTTCTGAAGGCGTAAATGATGGGGTTGATGAGCGAGTTGCAGGTGGCGGGCAGCGCCAGCGAGTAGGTGTACACCACGGGGTAGCTGGAATCGGCCACCAGGGAGTAGATGGCGAAGGGGATCCAGCACAGGGCGAAGGTGCCGAGGATGAGCGACAGCGTGGAGAGCCCTTTGCGGGTGGAGGTGGCCTGCGCCGTGGCGATGAACTGGTGCTGCACGGCGATCTGCTGGGCGTGCCGGAAGGCGATCTTGCAGATCTGCAGGTAGAGCTGCATCATGAGGGCGAAGAGGAGCAGGAAGGTGACGGCCAGCACGGCCGCGTTGTCCTTGGTGACGGGCCGCAGGATGCTGCAGGAGCTCTGGTCCCGCAGGCAGTTCCAGCCCAGGAGGGGCAGCAGCCCCACGCCCAGGCACAGCAGCCACATCAGCAGCACCATGGCGCAGGTGAAGCCCAGCGTGCGCTCGCTGTGGTAGGTGAGCGCGTTGTACAGCGACAGGTAGCGGTCCACGGTGATGGCCAGGAGGCTGCAGACGGAGGCGGAGAAGGCGGCCAGCAGCAACCCCGCCGCCGCCAGCTCCGCCGCCTCGCTGGGCGGCCGCAGCAGGTAGCGCACGGCGAAGTTGGCCACCAGCCCCAGCCCGGCCAGCAGGTCGGCCAGCGCCAGGCTGCCGATCAGCAGGAACATGGGCGCCCGCAGGCTCGGCGTGTAGAACAGCACGGCGAGCACCAGCGCGTTCTCCCCCGCCACCGCCGTGCCCGTGGCGCACAGCGCGATGTCCCAGGGGCTCACGGACCCCGCGGCCGCGGCCCCGCCGCCCGGCGCCGCCGTGCCCGGCCCGGCCGCCGCCGCCGAGGGCCAGGCTGGGGGCTCCGAGGCGTTGCCGAGCCCCGGGAGCCGCTGCTGCTGCGGCTGCGGCGGCCACGGCTCCCCCATGGCGGCGGGGCCGTGCAGCATCGCTGGGGAGAGAGGGAGAAGGGGGCGGTGAGGGACGGACCCCGAGCCCCCGGAGAGCCGCCGAGCCCCGCGCTCAGCCCGCGCGGCGCCGCGCCGAGCCCGCACCTCCAACCGAGCCCGGAGCCGCGCCAAGCCGGGGGAGAACCTCACCGAGCCTGCCCCGCGTTCCGGAGCCCCCCGCCCCGGGCCGCCCCCGCCCCGCACCGGGCCGCCCCCGCCCGCCGCATCCCCGCCCGCTCCCCCCCAGCCCGACTGCAGCTTCCCTGGGATCGAACCCCCCCATCCCCGGTTCGCCGTCCCCCCCGCCCCACACGCACCCCTGGCCGCTATCCCTCGCCGGGCTGAGGCCGAGCACAACTCATCACCCCGCTGCCCGCAGCCGCCTCCATGCGCTCGGCTCCATGCAGGGTCCGCAGCCACTGCGCACCCGGTGAGAAACCGGCTGCCCCCTCCTCCTCCTCCTCCCCTCCCCGGGGCACGGCCACCTTTGCTACCTATTTATAGCGCAACCTCTCAGCCCCCCCCTCCCGCAGCCCTTTCTTTTTTGCGTGCAGTGAGTAAAAATAAACACTATTAATAGGCCAGCGCCTGTATGCGGAGCCGCTGATGGAAGAAGGCAGCAGCAAGGAACAGCCTACGTTAAGTTTCTCCTTCCTCCCTGCCTTTCCCTCCTTTGGAAAAGGCCGGTGCAAGGTGCTCCCGGCCGGCGGCAACATCCTGCCCTGCCCGGCGGAGTAAATCCCCCCGGCCGGGCTGGGCAGCCGAGGTGTGAAGGTCGGGGCTGTGCCCGCAGCCCGCTGCCGTCCCCCGCCGCCACCATCGCCCCTTCCCGCATGCAGCCGCGACGCCGGGGGTTGTTGTTTTACCTGGTTTTAATGCTCGAGGATCAGCTTGCTCCCCCCACCCCGTTTTTATTTTTTTCCTTGTCGGTCCTTCCAGCCCTTGGTGCGAAGCCTCATTCCTCGGCGAGCATCGCTAATAGCGTTGGCAGAGAGCTGGCATCGACTTGCACTTAATATTCCTGCCCCATTGGATCTGCTGATAAATCTCAACTCTGACGTCAAAGTCTTCACTTATATTCATGATCCAAGTCTGTGAATCAGAGCCGCTGTGATCAGAATAACAACAAGGCTGGCTCCCCGCTCCACATCCCCTTCCACACCCGCAGGCACGCGGGGGGTGCGCGCACCCGCCCCGCCGATCGTTCATTCATCAGCCTCCCGCCACCCCGACGCACCTCCCCAAGGTCGGGGCCCGCTGCACCTGCGTCCTGCGGATGCAGCTTGGGCACCGGCCAGGCTCGGGCGCCTCGCAGGGTTTATTTTTACCGCTTGTGCCGAGGGACGCGCGGATGCGAAGGGAGGGCGGCGATCCGGCGTGGCGCGGCTCCGGTGCCGCGCTCCTCAAGGACAATGTCCAGGACAGCGGCACCGGCCTCCTGCGCCGCCGGGACGCGGCGGCTGAGGCTGCTCGGGGATGCTGTGCGGCCAACCCGGGCCAGGGGCATCCCTCCACAGGGAAACACCGCACCCCGGAGCCTTCGCCCCACACGGGTTTCCCTCCAACCAGCGAAATTCTGGGATTAGGAGGATCTCACTGGAATTGGGACCTGCCCAAAGACGCTGAGTATGGGGGTCTGTTCCCCTCACCGCAGCACCCCACCCATCCCCAGATCTTCCTCTCCGACTGTTTAGGAAAGGAACAGCCTGGAAAGGAACAAATCCCAAAGACACGGTTATTTTTCCAGCTATAAATGGCTCCGTGATTCATCTTGGGAGCGGGATCATCAAAGCAGGGATGCTCAGCTCCTGGATCCACAGGATTTCAGCTACACCTTTCTCCCCTTTTTCCTACGGGTTTCATAACACTCCAGCTTCCCTGTTTTATCCCCCTCTCTCTTCCAGGCTGGAGCTTTGCGGCGCAGCCAGCTCAGCGCTGGGAAGCATTTCCAGCTCCTGATGTGCAGAGATATTTAGGTGAATAGCAGCGATTCTGGCTGAACCCAGCCGCCCCAATTTGGAGCATCTGGGTTGCAAATCAGGCCAAGCCCCATCCCAGGGGATGGCAATCGTCATCTACCTGGGGCTGCCGGGCGCATGACCGAGCGCCGTGAGCCGAGCGGCAGCACAAGGGGCGGAGGAAACCCGAGCGAGGAGCTGAATGAATTCGCTCCCGCTCCCGGCAATTACGCACGGCCCGGGGAAGGGGAGGCGGCTGAGGAGCTCTGCCCGGCTCCCCGCGGCAGCGGCGCCTGCTAGAACGGGGATGCGGGACGCGCCCTGCAAGGAGCGCTGGCGGCAGAGGGGATGCGCCGGCCGGGCGTGGTGGTCTGTGGGGTCAGAGCCCACCCAGGACGGGCCACGAACGCTGCAGGGCTGAGCAGGGATGTCCCCGCTGTCCCCAGCCCGCGGGCACCAGGTGCGGCCGGCAGCAAGGCTGAGCGAGGACGGGCGCACGCAGCACACACCAGTGACCCGGTCTGGCCCTTGTCCCCCGGAGCTGGCCGGGGGTCACACGCACACTCCAGAGGGTCCCGGCTGATTCCAAACCCCGTGGGCTCGCTGCAGCTGCCTTGGCCCTTCTGCTCCGTCCAGCATCCCACCCTTCCTGCCTTCTCCCTGCAGAGCCCCTCAAACACCCGGCACTTCCCACCTCCAGTTCCTCCCCTCGACATCCCGCCACAAGTTCACCACACTCCCAGGATGTTTTGCCCGTGTCCTACAGAAACACCAGTCCCTGGTAGGTGTTCCCCCTCTTGGCTCCAGAAGTGCCCCTTTCCATACACACATCCCAGTGGATTTCAGCCAGTGCTGGGAGCTGCTTGTCCTCCTGCCCAGGGAAGCACAGCCCCATGTCTCAAATGAGTATTTTTTGGGGTTTCACCTGTGCAAGGGGGTGCAGTGGATTGGCAAAGCACCGGCTGGGGTACCCCAAGAATGCTGAGATTTTCTGGTGACAAAAATGACGTTATCTGGCCCCTTTTAAACCAGGGCTTGCTGTCCCCAGAGCAGCCCTGCTGCACATGAGAGGATGGGCCACTGCACACTGTTTTCAAGGCTTGACAATCTACTTTTTGAAGTTGTATTCAATGTTCTGAGCTCCCTGAGTAGCTGCAAGACCATTCTGGTAGTATTCATATATGAGATATGCTTTATCTGTATTTAAAATACAGACTCAATAGAGAGGAGCAAAGATCTAAGCAAAGACACAAGCTTGACACTAATTACAGAACAAGAGGCCACCAGTCTCACCTGAGAATGCTGTTCAGCATGGAAGAAGTCTCCCACCATCATTCCCCATCATTCTCCTTGGATTTTGGCCCTTGGGAGAAAGCTCAGTGCTAAGCAAGACAGCTTGTCCTGTGGCACTGCCCTGTTGGCGTGCTGGGTGCTCCCAGCCCACAGCAGGGCTTGACCTGGGGCTCATCCTTCCTTAGAATTTGTGCTTTTCTGGATAAAACAAGTGGGTGGCAAGTTAAAACTGGGGTGGCAATCACTAATGACGTGGCTGTCACAGGCCCAGCCCCCTGGGAACCAAAGCTGGGACAAGGGCTGCTGTTTAAGGGCACACTGGTGGTACAGAGGATTAACCACAATTCCAATTCTCCATCATTTTTACCTCCACAAGTATTAAAATCGGCTTTTCATCTTTTCTTTAGGAAAACGTCATCACCTCCCGGCATACCATCAGCTTTTCCCACCCTGGCTCCCACTGCTGTGGGAGCATCCTGTGGCTGAACTGACAAATCCATGAGCTCACGGCCCTGTGAGCCCTGAGCCAGGCCCAAAGCCACGCTGCTGGAACATTCCCCCACATTTTATTTATCCCGGCGTCTTCCCCTTAGCGAGCGGATCCAGCCTCATTCCAGCACCTCCCTTGTTCCCTGTTACTCCAACGGTGCTTGAGGAGCTCTAAGCAGGAAAAGCACAGCTATAATTAGCAGTGCTGACTAATCAGGGTGGCGAACAAGCTCTCGGAGCCCGCCAGCCTCCCCAAAACGGGGCTGTCGGGGGCTGCGCTGCTGGGAGCGCGTGAAGCCCTACATTCAAAGGCTTTGCATAATTCTTGGTGGAAATGAGGCCATTTTCTCACTGCTGCCACTGGAAAGATGGGAATTCTCCTAGAGCTGCTCCAGCTGCAGCATCCCAGCCTGGTGGGAAGAACCAGGGCTCCGTGGTGGGTTGGGGTGGTTGAAGTGCAGATGCCAAAGCCAGGCACTGGAGGGTGGCAGGCAGGAGTGTGGCTGATAAAATGATCCACCTCTGTGGAAAAGCAGCTGATTTGCCTGAAAAGCCTCTCTCCAGGTGGCTGGAGTGGGCCCCTTCCAGGTCCTGGTTTGCAAGGGTGACCTCTGCCATCTCCCTGCAGCAGCACTGCTGCAACCCTGACTTCACCTCTTGGAGAGACACGGGTGGGTCTTTGGCTCTCCCAGCAGCAGGGAACCCCTTCTTGCCCCCAGGTGAGCTCTCTCTGGGCTGTGCAGCCAGGGGACAGTGGGGACACCGTGTCCCACTGCCCTCTTGCTGTTACACATGCAGGGAACATTCCCCATTTAGGGGGACAGTGCCTGGCTGTGCCAGGAGGGAAGGAGTGATTCCAAGGCTCACTCCGACTTCTCCTCCTGAATCGCACCAAACAAACACTCAGGCTGAGCCAGGGGGAGGATTTTTGTTCCTTCCATCAGTGATATCATCCCCACACTATGGTTTTGTTCCAAGTCCTTTCCTGAGCCAGAGGACACGATTTGGAGCACCTTTGCTGGCACATGCCGTGTCACCATATGTCACTGAGCAGGGCTTCTGGGAAAAGGGTTTTTTTCCCAAAATAAAGGTTTTTGCACTGTGTTTTACTCCTTCTCCCAAGCTGTATGTGCTGCTCTGGCTGGGTGCCTCATCAGGAGTGACTGCTTCCCTAAACTGCCATTCAGCCATAGGGAACACTTGGAGCATGCAGAATATGAGGCAAAATATTCAGCAAAATACGAGTTTAATAATTAATAATTAACAATAACCCAATTCACCTGACGTGTCATGGAGGTAAGGAAGATTTTCTAGGGGTTTGGATGGGGAAAACCAAGAAAGATCTTTAAAAAAAGTAGAAAACCTAGAGGTTTTTGCACCCAAGTACTGGGCAGCTCTCCCTCCCTGCTGTGCCCCTGCCACCTGCTGCCACCAATGTGAGTTTTCCAAAACCAGGCTTGGAGTGAGCAGCTCCAGAGCACCAAACCCTGGAGTCACAGCAGAAGCAGCTCTGAGCACCAGGATGGTCCTGGCTCTGTGTGGAAAAGCCCTCAGCTGCCCCGAGCCAAGGACATGCCAGCACCGACAGGAATCCACAGGCACTGAGTGTGGAATCCATGCAGGGATGGATTTGCTGCTCCATTCAATCCCTGAACCTCCTGATGATCCCTCCTGGGGGACTGGCACGGGGGAACATGAGGCAGCCCACTTCCCTGGGGGGAAACCCCCCTGTGGTGGTACTGGAAGCACCTCCAGCCTCCCCAGCTCCCTTCCCGCTGGGCAGGAAGGACATTGGCTTCCAGAAATCCTGGGGAACAAATTCCCAGCTTTGAAGTGGAGCACAAGCAGCTCGACACCCCCACTCTGGTCCTCTCTATTTATTGGTTTTAACTCAGGCTTCTGACATTTAAGCAGGATCCTGTGTGGAGTCACAGCACTGGGCTCCCCTCCTGAGCACGGGTACATTCCTGGGAATTAGGTTGGGATCGAGAGCCCTGCTCTCCAAGATTGGGTGGGTTAGGACATCACCCAGAAAAGGCCACAGCTGCTGGCTGGGAGTGAAATCATTTGTATAAAGCAAGTGCTTGGCTTGGAAAAAAAATCTGTTTACTTAAAGAGAGCCATGAGTGGGGCTTGCCAGCAACGTGGTCACATCCCAACCCTCAGCCTGAGCCATACCCACCTGGATTTTGGGGGGGTGGAAGTGTTTTTCCCTCTCTAGGCATTGCAATTTCTCCTTCAGCACCACTGTCCAGAGCTGTCTCAGCACTCGGGGATTCCCCCAGGATAAAAGAGCCATTTCCAGGAGTGTGAACACCCAGCCAGAGTGGAGAGCAGCTAAACATCCTGGGAATGTGCCTTCTCCATCCTCCGGGCTGGGGTTTAAAGCAGGGAGGTTCTCTGGTCCCACAAGAATTCCCTCTGCCCTGGGGGTTTCACCCCAGAGCTGTGCTGGGCCTCTCCCCCTGGCTTGGCTGAGAAACATCCTCCCCCCAGGCCCCCACGGACGAATTCATGGCAAAAAGGCACCTGGAGGAGGGAATGGGAAAAGCAGCAACAGGGAAAACCCACCAAATTCTTTAAAACTGCCGAATTTGAAGGGTTTAGGGGAGATGAAAGCAGCAGGATGGGTGGGGAAGATGAGACCCAGAACTGCACCTTCGCACCCAGTTTTGAGCTGTTTCCCTGGGGTTTTTCTGATTTTTTTTTCCTCCTGAAAGGTCAGCTCTCTTGTCAGAGCTCGAAGTCACAAGCACCATCCCTGACACGAGTGTAATCGTGTTTGATGAGTCACTTGTTCAACAGGAAGAGGCTGCTGGTTGCTATAGGGATGGCAGCAGAGGGGAGAGGATCCCTCCCTTACCCTGATCAAACAGAAAACCGCAACAATTCCGGGCCAAACTCGCCTTTGCTGTAACTTTTTGGCACAGTTTGGTATCCCAGCCGCAGGGATGGCCAGGCAGGTCGCTGAGCAAGGGACATCCTGGAGTTTGGGGACATCACAGGGCTGGGCAGACACGAGGGAGGGGTCTGGATGAGCGCTGGGCTTGGGCACCACGGGGGACTGGGAGCTTTGGGGTGACAGAAGGAGACCCTGCTGAGCTCCCCACCCCTCCTCAAGGCTTTTCCCTCTATCGAAGGGAGTCACAGCACTCCCGGGAGTGCCCGATCCCTCTGCAGCGGAGCTGCTGCCCTGCTTGGAAAGGTGAGATCTGCACCGGGCTGGGGGGGCCGTGTTTGCTGTCACCTTTGGAAATGAGGCCACCGGGTCACCGAGGACACTCGCCAATGTCACCGTGACCCATCTCCTCCCGGCTCGGTGACTGCCAGCCTTCATTCCCCGGGTTTCAGCACCCGCAGCCCGGCTCCCCCCAGGGCTGCTCTGTCGCTCCCTGCACCTCTCGTTTCCCCTTCCCCTCTCCTGTGCCGGGCTGGGGGATTCATCCCCAGATTCACACCCGGAGGAGGCTCCCGGCCGCTTTTACAGGGACGTGGTGGGGAATTCTGCCAGGTCCATCCCTGCAGACCCTCGGGAACGCCCCAGATGCTGCTCTGCCCCGGGACACCCCCAGCTCCTCATTAGGGAATCGCTAATTACCTCGCCATTGTTCCTTGACGCTTTGTGCGGCTAAGTTTAGCTCCGCTGCTCCTGGCAGGGATGCAGTTTGGCCACTCGCAATTTTTTTCTGTGGATCAGGAGAATTTGGTGCCTCTTCGTGACGGGGAGGAGAGAGGGAAGAAACCTCCAGCCTTCAGCTGTGCTCTGCGAAAGTGTTTTGTTTGAGGGGGTTTAAGAGATCCTTATTGTGCTCCCAGCAGCTCTGGGTTTCAGAGAGGAGCATCTTCTCCTCTTCACAAATCCACTGGGAAAAATAAAAGGTACGAAAAATAAGAAGATGGCACTGGAAGAGACCCAGACCTCCGTGGGGGCATGATGGTTTTGGGTGCTCTGATGCCACAGTGGCACTGCCAGCACTGGGGAAGGTTCTGTCCCACCACCTCCATCCTCTCCAAGCCACCACGGCCCCGCCAAACCCAACCTGGCAAATTCCCCAGGCATTTTGGGAGTTCCTCACGAGGGCAGCACCACGCCCATGAAGGGGGGAGTACTGGAATTCCCTCTGCTCCATGAATCCCCTTGTGCTTCACGGGGTGTCTGCGCCCAAATCTGCCTCGTTGGGTGCCTGAGTTCCCCAAATCCTACTCTGTTGGGTCCCTGCATCCCAAATCCTCCTTGTGGAGTTCCAACCCCCCAGATCCTGCCTCAGCGAGACCCTGACCCCCAAAATCCCGTCCTGCTGTCTCCCTGCACCCCAAGCTGCACAACCCCAACCCTGGAGAAGGGAAAGATTCTCCATGGTCACCCAACTAAATTATCACAGCCCCATGCTAAGTTAAACCCGACTCGAAATCATCCACCTTGGGATAATCTGAGGCCAGGTGGCTCTTTCCACGAGGAAAAAACCCCGTTTTCCCCATCAGGTGTTTCTTGAGGCACACCAGAGGCTCTTTAAGCAGCGCAGCAGCAGAGGCGCTCCTGGAGCCCAAGGTCGGCTCCGCACACGGATTCACGCCGGGACACCGCGGGCGAGCGAGCACACGGCTATTTTTAGCTGCGTGGCTTTTTAAGAGAACAAAAACCCCATCCAGAAAAAACATCGCGGGGATATTGGGAAAAATAAACCAAGGCCAAGTTGCCGGTCCTTGGGAGCGCCCGTTGGAGCATCCCTGAATCCTCGGGCATTGCAGCCCTGGCTCTCGGCAAATTTAGGGGAATGTCAGAGATTTCACCCTAAGGCACAGGGTGTCGGCCTTTCCTGACCCTGTTAAACCGGGAACAGGGAGATCAGAGCATCCTCCCAGCTGCACAGCTGGGTGCTGCGCCATTAATTAGTGCCTCAGCTCAATTAGTGAGTGGGGAAGGGGAAGGAAGCGAAGGCAGCGGGGTTGGTTTGCTGAGCACCCAGGGCAGGTGGGGCCACGGCCAGAAGCCCCCCAGCAGCCTGGCCTGGCCCTCGGGGGCTGTTTTGGGGTTGGAGCATCCCCACGGGCTGGGCTCTGTCCCTGTGCCCCAGTAGAGGCACCCCAAGGTGTCCTGTGAGCCCCTTCCTCCCCGGCACTGCGCTTGGGCCAGGCAAATCCAGCGGGTATTTTCCCCTCTAATCACAGCATTCTCACCCTCTAAACCTTTCAAGGTGTCACAACCCGGCAGGCAGAGCAGCACAGGGGGTGTGGGGCCCCATCTCCCCTGTGCCCTGCAGTGCGATGGGTGCCGTGCCTGGCTCTGCTGCCCAGCCAGGAGGGAGTGCCAGGAGAAATGACCCCAAATCAGGGTGCTTGGGCTACCACGCGTGCCCTGGCAAGGGGCAAAACCCCGGTGGGGAGCAGAGCTGTGTCTGGGTAGGGCAATCTGCTCAGCAGGGTAAATAAAAGAGAGTTAATGCACAAGAGCCGCTGGAAACTCCTCAGCCAGCCCACCCCTCCATCTGCTGCTCCTGGCTCTGCACGGCTCTTGAGACAGCCCAAGTGGTGCTGGAGTGAGAGAAACAGGGGAAAGAAGCAGCCCAGCTTCTTCCAGCCCCTGAGGGAGAGGAGAAGCCCTGGAGCAGTGCTGGGGACTGCTCAGCAGTTTCCAAATGGACCAAAACACTGAAGTATTTTACCTCAGCTGGTCCAGGTGATGGGAAAGGGAGGCTTTTTACAGGTGTGGGTTGGACCTACATGGGTTTCACCATCTGGGGATTCTCTGGGATGCAGGGATGGAACTTCCCACCGGCCACAGGGAACAGAGCTGCTGACAGTGCAGCTCTGGCTTGCAAGGCGAGAGCAGAGTTCAAATCCATCAAAGATGCACAAGGGCAAGGGAGACCTCCCTAAACACCTCCCAGCAGCCTTGGAAGAAAAACAGGGTGGAAATGGATGGGATGAAACCCAAAGCAAGGTGACTCCTCATCCATGGAAGTGGTTGGATTGGGCTTGGAGCAACCTGGGAGAGGGAAATGTGTCCCTGTCCCTAGCACGGGGTGGAACGAGATGATCTCTAAGGTCCCTTCCAAACCATTCCATGACGATTCCCTGATGGTAATGAATGGTGCAGAGATAGAGGAGGGCTCAGTGGATCTGCAGAGCAGCTGCTCCGAGGTTTTGGGGGATCCCAGGAGCACTCGGAGTAGAGCCAGCTCCCTCCCAGCAGAGCCACCAGCCCTGTTCTTCTGCTGAGTGCCGAGATAAAACTGGTGCGGGTTCTCCAGGAGCTGTCACTCAGATCCCACAGGTTGCTTTTCTCGGGACTGTGACTTACAGGCAAACCTTGAAACACGCCGGGGGAAGGTGCAGGGGAGAGCGATTATTTCCTTTCGTCCCTGGGAAGGAAAAAAACCCAACAGCAGGAGCCACTTTGCAGCCTCGGGGAGCAGAAACACTGGGCAGAGCTCGAGGAGGGGTGAGGAGCCGCTCCCAGTCAGCCACGGCTCCTCCCAGTACGGGATACTGGGAGCCACTGCCAGGAGCTGGGATCACCAGGATCACGGCTGGGATGCCAGCACACAAAAAGTCCCCCCAGGCTCTTGTTTTTCCCCCGCTCCCAGAGGATGCTCCTGCAGCCACTGCCTCCCAGCACAGCCCTTCTGTCACACGGCTTTGTCCCCTCCCTGCTCCAAGCACGGACCCATCTCCCCCTGCTCCAATTCCGGAGCCCAGGATCGCAGCCCGCTCCTTCCCTGCGTTGTTTCGGAGAGGTTTCAGCTTTGTGGAGATATTTTGAGAAGATAATGTGCTTGCCAGCTCTCCCGGGAATCCTTCTGTTCCCGAGTCACTGCTCTGGGAGCACTTGGCTCAAACTGGGTGGAAACAGCACGGAGAAATTGGTTTTCCCCAATCCAGCAACTTCCCCCCGGTGGAAACGTTAATAAAACCAAAGCTTGGCTTTTCTGCTGGGTCTGAGGTTCAAGAAATTCCATTTAAACCTGAGTTGAGGTTCAGTTTTATACCACCCATGAGAAACCAGGAGGGGAAAAAAGTAAAATCCCCATTCATTTTTTCACTTTACTACTCCCTAGGGGGGAGTTAATGAAAAGAATTCCATTTTGCTCTGTCTGCTGGCTTCAGACATCCCTTAATGCCCCTTCCTGCCTCACCATCCCACACCTGTGCCCACATCTCAGGGGACACCTGGCAGGAGGCTCTGGAAGGAGATGAGCACCTGGAGGTGTTGGGACTGTCCCTCCATCCCCATCAGCAGCAGGTTCCAGCTCCGCTTTGCCTCTTCTGTGCTGAAATGATGGCAGAGAATTCTGAAGGAATAAACTGGATTTTTTCCAGACTCGTGGCCTTTCGCTTGGGGAAATATTGTGACTCAAAATCAGAAAATGAGCAGTTAAATGCTAAAAAAAAAAAAAGAAAAATTAAAAAAAAAAAAAGAGGACCTGGGGAGGATGGCCAAGAATAACCCTTTTCCCTGATCACCCCCACGTGGTGCCTCGTGCAATTCCCTGAGAATTTGCTGAGGAGGAGCTGAGGGTGTGAGGTGGGAGCAAAGGGACCTGGAGCAATTTCCCAAACTGCAAATACTGAAGTATTTTACCCCAGCTGGACCAGCTGATGGGAAAGGGAGGGTTTTTACAGCCGTGGGTTGGACCTACATGGGTTTCACCATCCGGGGATTCTCTGGGATGCAGGGATGGAACTTCCCACCTGCCACAGTCCCCACGACCTGCAAGGACCCTGTCGTGCAGCTGATGCTTCCAAGATATCCAGAGCATTTCAAATCATCCCAAAGGACCAACAGACCCAAACTGTGGGGGATGCAAAGGAGTCCAGCCAAGGAGGTCTCACCAGGTCTGACATCTGAGTTCTCATCAACGTGAGATTCCTGGCTAAACACATTTCCCTGCTGGCTTTGAGTGGGGTTTATCCCACAAAGATCCCCGAGATAGCAGCCCTGTGGTCCCAAGTGCCTCTGGACACAGCTGTTCCTGCACAGCAGCACTGACAGATGGGATTTCCCTTCCTTTGGGGCATCCCAACCCCAGTCCCATCCCATCCCATCCCATCCCATCCCAACCCCCACAGCAGTTCCCTGCTTTCTGCCTGGCAATGATTTGCTGGAGTAGTTGTGGCTGCTCCTCTGAGAAGGAAACAAAAACACTTAATCGAGTGCTAATTAGGGCACTTAATCACTACCAAACTCAGCTCCTGCTGAACTCCACCTGCGATTTCATGGACACACAAAGTTCAGCTGCGTTTGGCCTCAGCCTCCCACGGGCTGGTGGCAGCAGCAGCCCCAGATTCAGTCCAGCTCTTGATGACTTGGCCCTTCTAATTCCAGGCCTTAAATCCGAGTAGCTGCCTCTTTTCTACATTAAAATTCTTCACACGACACGTTCTGCTAAAGCAGCTCACTCCAGTTAAAAACCACCTGGAAAATAAAATGAACTCTGGTAGGTCTGGGATGTTCCCAAACCCAAGCACAGCTCCCAAACCCCGTCCTTGCCCTTCTGCCCTCCCCTCACACTGCCTTGGACTTGGAAATCACCAGGGAAGACCCAGCTAGGACTACCTGAATATTTTTAATTGAGTTTACACAAGCTGAAGTGTTGCAACCACTGCAGTGTTTTGTATTTGTGTTTGTTGTTTGTATTTAGGAGCTTTTAAAACAACTGACAACCACTAAATGCACTCATTATTAGCAACTCAAATATTTAACAGCCTGCTGCTGCTGCTGTGTAATTAATTCATCCTTCCCTTCCCAGCTTTCCCTCTCCTGCGGGTGCAGAAACATCCCCCACACTGCAGCACATCCAAACAAGCACCACGAGGGAGGGAAGGGATTGGAAGGGACCTTAAGGATCATCCCAATCCACCCCCTGCCATGGCAGGGACACCTTCCCCTACCCCAGGCTGCTCCAAATCCCATCCAGCCTGGCCTTGGGCATGCCAGGGATCCAGGGGCAGCCACAGCTGCTCTGGGCACCCTGTGCCAGGGCCTGCCCACCCTCCCAGGGAGGAATTCCTTCCCAATATCCCGTCTAAACTGCCCCAGTGCCACTTTGAGGCCATCCATTCTGACACAAATGATGTGTAAAGATCAAGGCGTTTCCCTTTGCGGCTTTGTCTGCAGAACAAAGGACAGGATGAGCCTGGCACCACCCCACTAGCACTGCTTTGTCTCTAACCTTGAGCTCTCCCTCCCAGACACCTCATCCCACCGGGGTTCTGCTCTGGGAGCACAGAGATTCCCCAGCCAGGCCGGGGTTTGCAGGAGCAGGAGGGAAGCAGAGCAGCAGCAGCCCCCAGGTTCATTAGTGCAGCGAGAGCCAACGCCAGCAGCACTTTACATGTTGGGAATTAATTACGTTTCAGGGATTGTTTCCTTTTGCTAAATGCCGAGGCCCACAGTGGGAAGGTCTGACTTGTCTCAGGGGCCTTTCTCAGTCCATTTTCTTTCTTGTACCCATCAAATAGGGTTTGTTTGAAGTATCTCCTAAACTGAGCTGGCACGGGGACTTTAAAAGCTCCTGCTGGTACCCAGAACATGCTGAGCACCACCAGCAGGCCAGAGAGCTGAGGGCAGAGCCTCTCTACCAACGCTGCAGGATCCGTGGAATTTGAAGCAAAATATCATTTCACAGAGAAATAATAACCATGGGATGGTCTCTACCCTTGCTCCAGTAGAGGTTCTGGAGAAGAGCTGCAGCTCCCAAATCCCAGCTCCATCAGTCCTGCCCTAGTGGCACTCAGCTCAAAGCACTCTGCTTTCAGCCCTTCTGGATTTGGTTGTTTTCTCCCAATTTCCAGGGAATGCTATTCCTGCAAGTCCAACTCATGTTCACTGGAGTTAAAATTAGCTCAATTTATTTCTCTCTTGCTAAGGTGTGACCCAGCAGGACAAGGGCCAGACAGCATCTGGGACTTCCAATGTGGTTTTACAGAGCAGCTGCCATCTTCCAATCTCCCCTGCTCCTACTGCATTGTATTCCCATCAATTCCTACTCCCAGGAGCACAGCTGATCCCATTTTTCCTGTGCAAAGGTGAACTGCATTGATCCACCACGAAATGAAAACCTGTCCTGCAATGAACCTCAACAGCTCCAAGCACAGGCTCCTGTTTTTGCCTTTAAATGTCTCTGTTCCAGATCAGTCAGATGATATTTGCAACAAAGTCTTAGGGAGCCCAACATGGGGAAAGAGGGAGAAGAAATCCAGGGAAAGGCAGCAGCAGAGCTGCAGGGGGTGGTGGAAGGATGGAGGAACAGAGGCCCTGGGTAACCTCTCCCTGCTGTACCAGCACAGCAGTTACAATCTCTGACACTGAATTATTCAATTCTCCTGCTCTGACCCATTCCTGCACAGGTTACAGGGATGCAAACACAGCAGGATCAGGATCCTCAGCCAGCCAGCAGGCTGGGAGAAGTTAAGGAGTGAAATTCAAGGAAAAAACTCTGGGTGCTGTGGGTTTGATCATAACGACCTTTATTGGAGACAGGTGGGGTCATTTATTATACAGAAGTAACATCACACCATTCTCTTCCCATTTAATTCCTTTTAGTCTCCTTATAAATCTGTAGCAAAAGTGCACTTTGAACAGTTTTTAATCTATAGTATATATCTTTCAATATTATCTCTCAGTCAGGTATTTTATTTGTAAAAAGGTATCACCAGATATACAAAATACATGTCTAGTGTACTACATTACTTTTTTGTATTTACTGTTTAGATTATTTTTAACTCAGTGCTCTCTTTTTCATTTTTTGCAAGACTCAGTGATGAGAGTCTTCTGATGGCATCACCAGGAGAGGACTCACAGCTTGTGTGTGGAGAAGGGGAGAAGACTCTTAGCCAGGAGCAATTGTCACACAACAGGAACAAGATGACAAGAACTTTTGCTGCTGTTGAATGTGTCTCTTAAAATGACAGTACTCTGTATAATAAAAAAGAATTTAAAAACCCATGTCCATATTTTATCTTCTGGAAGAGATGTGCCAGGAGAATGGAAGCTGTACTCAGCTGGAATACAATGGCAATGGTTCATTTGCATTTTGAAGGCAGGAGTTAATTGCTAAACATCACCTCTGTGGTCATGAGAGGAAGGAACAGACACAGGCAGCACAAGAACTGTGAGATGCTGCTTTCCTGAGGACAGTGTTTTGGTAAAATATTGAATATCCTGCACAAGCCACGGAATTGCATAAGTTAAAGATCCTCAAGAACAACAAGCACTGGGGACAGATGAGGGGCTGTGACAGCCACACTGAGGACACACAGCTCAGGGACCCAGCAGAACACTCATTCCCACTGAGAGGCTGGAGCCAGCTGTGACGGGCTTTGGCACAGCAAGAGGACTTCTCCAAAAGAAATTCGCACAAGATTTTCTGAGATTTCTCACCAATTTCCTTAGTCTTTTCTTCCTAGTTATCCTTGAGATTAGAATATATACACATAACAGATAATTGCTTCATTTCAGCCTTCCACAGACCAACCATTTCCCCTGGGAAGCAAGGCTTAGAGAAGTAAAACAATCAGAAGCATTTTAGGGGAGGGGTTATGATTCCCAGATGGAGACAAACATCAGCAACGACTGAAAACTGACCAGGTAACATCTGCTGGGTTGGTTGGTTTTCCTTCTCACATGTTCATTATCTTGAAGACTCAGAACTCCTGGATTAGTTCCCTAAATACCCCTTCCCTTGGCCAGCCCTTCCCAATTAGTGCTGTTTCTGTGGATTAGCATAGATTCAAAATGCAACTTGCATCAGTTTGCTCAGAATTGAGTGAAATGTGGAACAGATCCTGCTTCAGAATGAGGGCACTTTTGGTTTATGCAACAGCTCCAAGAAAGGCTGGAATTCCCAACTTTTCTACAGCAGAGATGCTCTTTGACAGGTCAGGGCTGCTCTGCTCCCCTGGAACCTGCAGCAACGGGGCCTGGAGGCAAAACTGCTGCTTCCAAAGGAAAATGCACAACAGGAGAGGCTGGATGTGGAGACAGTTCTCTGCCTTCTGCAGGAGAAACAGAACAGCACAAATAAGAGTACAAAAAGAAGCAGTGCTGTTAGTGTTCTCTAAACCCAAGAGAATGCAGAATGGGGAGGTTTACAATGCTGCAGAGAGAAGGGTTTGTCTGCTTTTTCTTTATAAAAATTACAGACTTGACATTTCCAATACGTCTTAAGCTTTGTACTGCTTCTCAAGTCTGAGTCACCAAAAATATCCAGCAACCAGCTGCTGCTCATATCCTAAAATATGCCTTCAGCTGACACTGAATATTGAAATCGTTCTGCTAAAATACAGAAAAACGATGGCAGAAACCAAGGTATAGCCTCAGGCCAACTTTAAATGGTAGAAATCCTACAATGCTACTTTGAAATCTCTTCTTGAGTTCATGAAAAAATAAGCAGCCAGGTTTCAAGTAGAGGTAACACAGATTTTGGAAGATAGCACATAAAAAAAAGCCCAGAAAGAAAACTGGAACAAAAGCTCTTCTTGTTAGGGCAGTTCAGCACTAATCCTCCAAAAAGGGCAGGAGGGAGCTCTCTCCTCCCCCTGGGTCTGTCCTGGTCCTACAGCAACACCGAGGAACTGCTCTGCTGGCACAAACGTGTTCCACTCGGACAAAGCTTGATCCCTTTTTCCTTGTGTCCATCCTTTGTGTCTCTTGTCTCAGTCCCTGGACTGGTAGAAGAGGATATATCCAGATTCAGAGTTTTTGGAAATGTCTGATGTTAACCCATAGAATTCTTCAATGGCCTGGGCATCAATTTTCTGAAAATTAATGGAAGTTTTAATTAGCTTCAGTCACAACACCACCCTAAAAGCCTTTTCCCAGATAAACCATTCTTCCCAGTTCGTGGAGGTGATCTGGAAAGCCAAGCAGTGTTGACATGGTGACACTTCAACATCACTCAACCCAACAAAACATTTTTTCCCACTTAATAACTTACTGACTATTGAAAAAACAGGAAATGAGGATGAAATAAAAAACTTCTCAGAAGGGGTGCAGTCCTGTGCTGGACTACAAAACAAGTAATCCATGAAAATGTATCCTTAAAGGACTACATGACATTTTTATACCTGCTTTTCTCATGCTGGTGGTACCTTGCCTGAGAATTTTATAATTAAATTATTAAAAAAAAAAAACCAAAAAAACAAACAAACAAAAAAAACCACCAACAAGCAGTCACTGATTAGGCAAGCAGGTTTTTGTATGGTTGTGCACATTGAAAATTCAGCTAAAATAAGTCCAGATTTCAAAGTTATTGTGACCCTTTTAAGGAGAAAAGTCCTGCAAGTGCTTCATGAGTTCTGTGGGTTTCATCTAATTATGATCTTTGGCCATAAGAGAGCTTTCCTACCAAGCAAAGCCTCCTGGAGTATTATCACAAGGTTTGTGTCTTAAGAAAAAATATGATTTGCTGCATTAATAGCATTAAAATCTGTTTATATTTCAAGTTGTGATCTATGTGCAGTAAAGCTGCTTTGCTCTCATACTCCAAGCAGCAACTGGAGGGAATTTTAAAGGGTTTTTAGAGATGCAGGTTCCACATGTTCTGAGCACAACTGGCTTCCCATCAGTGAGCTGGATCCTGCAGCCCAGAGACTGGAATAAAACATTCCCAGGCACCTGTGCTGCTCAGCACTCCACTGGGATGGAGTTTTTAATCCCTTTAGGACTCTGGATCCACAGAAATGACAGGCTGAGGAGATGAGCCTCAAGCTTCCTTTTATTCCCAAGGAATAAAGTTGAGGAAGTAAAGAAATGTTCCAAACCCAAGAAGCTCTGGGTTGAACACCTGCCCTGCTCAGGAGGAGCAGAGACCAACCTGTGATTACACCTTAAAAGAAAGGGACCCTCCTCAGCTGCAGAACCCACTTGGAGAATGTGAAATCTCTGCTCCCTGAGCAGATTTTGGCATCATCACCAACTCAGCAGCACTGGCTTCTCCATGTGGCACTGCCAAACAGCAGCGAGCTGGGAGCAGCCTTTTCCCAGCACAAGAAAAAACAGGAGTTTTCAGAAGATGCATCAACTGCAGAAATTCTCTCTTGAAGAGTTTTGTAAAACACCTTCTCTTAAAAAGTAGAGAAGGGGGAAAAAAACCCCAAACAGATGTTTTGTCTTTTCTCCATTCAAGGAGGGAAGCTGAAATCCCCTGCAGAGGCTGCTGCATTTTCACACCATTTATTAACATAACGTTACTACAGACTGTTAGAGGCACATTTTAACAGAAATATAGTGAAAGAACACTCCTCAGCTCCTGCAGTATATTTAGCAGACAAGTCAAACATGTTTTATTTTAAGTGCCAACTCACTTGCCATGCAATCAAGCCTATTTCCACTACTCATTCTGAATGCAACTCAAACATTTGATCCATATTAATTCATGCCTCAGATATTTTTAGTTTCAGCACAGCAAAACTGACTTCCTTCTTTAATTTCACTATCCACAGAAAACAGAGCGGAACTGAAAGGGGATTATATAGATTCTGTTCTTCCCATTCTTATTGACCAGATATAGTTTAACCCAGGTGTAACTGTAGAGTAACAACAGTGGATGGCTGTTACTCTAAAGCTACAACTTTTAGGATTCTGCAACTTCACCTGGCATTAAAAATCATGTTTCTTATAAAGTGAGATTTGCTCATTTCCAGACATCTATTCTGGTTCTCCAAACCAAATCCAGTTCTGCAATCCCACTGCCAGCATTCAAATCCCAGAGGTATTTTTTAAGCAGAGCCATTCTGTGCCTCCCCTCAGTGAGGAGAGCTCCATGGATGGATGTTTCCAGGTAAACTCTGGCACTGGGATGCATCCCCTGGCTGCTCTGGTGGCAAGTGTCAAACTCAAATCAGCCATTGGCTCAGGTTTCTCAGTCCATTTTGCTTGGCTAAGGATCCCCCTTGGACTGCTTTGTCCCCTGAATTTGCTGCTTTCCCCATATGCTGCAGGATGTTTGGGGATCATCAATCTCCAATTTAATTGAAAGTTGGCCCTCCAATGAAATCCTAACAGACAAATAAATCTGCCTTGCCCACTGCTGACATTTAGTGGGTAATGAGGACAAACTCCTTCCTGTTTTCAGTTTGGAGCTGTTCACTCACATCACTTGCCAAAAAGGCAATAAAGCTTTTTGTATTTCAGGGGGAAAAACCTTTTCCTGGGCTTTCAGCTGCAATATCTGTGAACAAGAGCTTTGCACTCACCTTTTCAAACCTGTTTTGTTAGGTGGCCACACCTAGATTGCAAACTCTCCAAAGAGCTTGGTTTTTACAGCATTTTAAATAAATTCTATAGAAGAAGATGAACATGAAAAACAAAAGCAAGCCAGAATTAAAGCTAGAAAAGCAACATAAAGGAAAAAAACGTGGGTTTTTTTTCCAGAGGAGAGGAACTACGTGACAGCTCCTTGGATTTACTGCCCAATAACAGACAGCACACATTTAAAAGCCATTTTTGGCACATCTATAACAGTGTAATCAGTGTTTGCAGATAAACAGAAATTTGGTTTTGCCCTAAAAGTGAAGATTCAACATAGATGTGACTGATGGAAAACAGATCCAGAATAAGAGGATGGCTATTTTCCATCTTTTAAAATGTGAAGTTCATCTACTGGATGGAAAAGACTGAGAATATTTGCATTTTAAAATATTGGGGTGAACACTACTTCCAAATTAGGTGAGACAATTCTGCAGTTGGACTATGACAGAAACAGAGGAAAATTACCCCACAAATATGAAAATGGGAAAAAGGGATCTGCTGACAGCCACACACACTGGGAAGCCACCCTTGATGCTCAAAGTTATACAAAGATCAAAAAAAAAATTAAAATGGGGAATGTCCTACATTTTTATTTCAACACAAGCATGGATTTTGCTATTTAGACACTTAATCAGGCCTTGACCACAGGATCTCTGAGACAAACAAAGCATTTTCTTCTTTACAAAAAGCAGCTCTGCTGTGGCATTTGTTCTGCTGTTTGATATTTGCTTAATTAAGTGAAATCCATGGATGTATAAATAGTGTGGATATCAGCCTTTACAGATATGTTGGCAGAAAAGGAAAAATCTGTCTGAGCTGTTTCAACATCATCACTAAAAATATTTGTTTTTCTACAATTTGTTGCTGAAAAGTGACCCAAAAAAAAGTGAGAAGCTCTTAAGTGCAGCAATGAAATGCAAGTTAGCAATGGAAAAGAGCCTAAAAATGGGCTGAAATCAGAGCTTTTGGGTGTTTTGTTGTTCCTTACCCACCTCTACAATGTCATCATCAAACAGCAGCCAGAAGCCGTGGCTCTTCACGATGGTGATGTAATGCCCACGGTTTGGGCCACTGCAGGAAAAGGGATTGCAAATTTATTATCCAGGAGCCACTGCCCTCCCCAAAATCACCTCTGGCTGGCCCAGCTCCACTCCCCAGCTTTTCCCTGGTGAGGTTTTTAGATTTTTGCCAAATTGCTTCAAATAAAATGTTGCTGTTGGCTGCTTGAAAACACAAAATATTCAAAACACATGATGCCGTAAATATTACATCACTCATAGATTTTAAAAACCAAAATTAAAAATATTTCAATCTCTGCTGTGTTGCATTCACCAGTGCTGAGTATTTTGACCACTGTGAAGTTTTGATTTAAATCAGCTCTGAAGTATTTTATTTCACAGCAGGAATTCCTTTAGTTCTCAGTGTGGTTTAACCTGACTACAGACAGATCTTCTGTGAGAGCTCTTCCCACTTTTCTGGTGGAAGTTTCCAATTCACAGAATGGAATTCCTTTGTTTAGGGCAACTAAATAAAACTAAATTTAAACTTAAATTTAAACCTAATTTAAATTTAAACCAAAGTAAAACCCTATGTGCAAAATATTTCAAACAAGTTCTGAGAACTCAAAATATTCAAGCCTTTGGTAAATTCCCAATAAGAATTGAGAGCAGATTGAGTTACAGGAATCCTAAAAGCCCCACATAGGAAAAAAGGTTTGAGGAAAAAAAGGAAAACCATTTAATAATCTGAATTATTAATCAGCATTATCCAAACATGTAAGTGTAGGCAGAGGTATGGCAAATAAAAACTACACAAGAAAATGCATTGCATGAGATCCTAAAATGGTAAAATTATATATAACTGTAACTGCAGCACAACAAAAATCTTCTAGAATTATATGAAGTTTATTTATCCTAAATCTATGCATTATTAGCATTTTTTTCCTCACAAAGACATTTCAAAACAGTTATGTGCTGTAATAACTGGTTACTTTAAAACTAACACTTCCTGAAAGCAGTTAGAAATACTTTTTCCCTTCCATGAGGGCTTTTTTCCCTAAAATGCTTAGAAAGCTTTTTCCTCTTTGCTTTTAAAATCAGAACTGAAGCTGCTAAAACTAAAATTAATGAAGAAAATAAGGATAATTTGAAAACCCAGCAGTGCACAGTTTATTCCACATGATGGCACCAGCTTCTAAAGAAACGTCAAGGGTTTAAGCAGCAGCAAGATGAAAACCATAATTTAATTCTATTTTAGTAGGTGTTTTTCCAAGATGACTTTTTCTTCCATTTAGATTTCCTGGAAAGCAGGATTAGGGGTGGGGGTTTTTGTTGTTTTGGGGTTTTTTAATGATTGCTCTTTGCTAGAGCTCAAAGAAAGAACCTGTCTGATGTGCCATTGTGCTGATGACACAAATAACACAAAATGACAGAAAATGACAAATCTTAGCCTGTAAAGTAAAATTTAAAACAGTAAAAATTTCAAGTAAAATTTTAAACAGCGAAAAAAACAAGTAAAAAAGACAGACTTTTTTTTTTTTTTAATCAAAATGCTTCCAGCCAACCGGCTCTGACAGTGCACCTGCATTACCAAGCTGCTCTATAAAACAGCACAGGGATGAGAGATTCCTTCAAAATCCCAAGGGAAGGCAGGGAATGTGCAGAAGTACCTGCCACAGTGAACCACCACGGCCACCAGGTCATACATCCTGTCGGGGTTGGTGGCATCCCCCGAGGTGTTGAAGAGCCGCAGCTCCAGGGGGAACACCACCCTGTAGGACAGCTTGGTGTAGCGGTGCAGCTGGTCCATGTACTTAAACCTCTTCAAATGCAGAGCCAGGATCATGGGCAGCTTCTTCACCCTCATTCTGGAGCACAAAAATAAGTGAAATAAAGGGTAAGGATTAGCAAATCACCCCAAACAAAGATTTGTTCAAGAATGGCTTCGATATGAGGAAGCGTTGTAAAAGGTGTCCAAAATATTGGTAGGATAAAAAAATCCTTTTTTTTTTTCCTCTCTTAGTGAGAACAGGCAATACTTATTCCAAATTATTAACAGCACAACTGGCATCTGAATGCAAGACAAATGCAGGACAACATCAATTTTTCACCCATCAGTGGGAAGAAAGAGCTGGAATAAATCTGTGCTGCTGCCCTGGCTGTGACCAAGTCTGAGGGGAGAAATAAGATTTTTTGTACCCAGTGCTCCCAGACAAAGCAGAAAGGATATTTTCCAGTGGCTTTAAGCTGATTAATGCTAACTGGGGAAAATGTGGATGTCTGGAAACACCAGATAGAAACTCTTCTGGGATAAACACAGAATGGATCTCCTCATGATGAGGCTGCCATGAAGTCACTTGGCCTCTCCACTTCTCCTTCACCTAACACAGACCCAGACAACCTCACCTTTTCTTTGCCTGAATTCACCAGGTGTATTTGCCCAGAAATTTTAAGAGAACATCTGCCTCAGCCTGAATATTTGGCCCTTACCTCTTCTGTGCCTCCTGTTTGCTGCGGCACTGCTCACAATAGTATTTGTATTCACTGCATAGAGTTTCAGTGTTACTAAATCCCCTGTGGAAATCAGAGAGTGGCATAAGCAGGGATATTCCAGAGCATCCAGGCTGAAAATGCTGAAAAAAACCCCAAACAACACACAGAGGATGAAGCTCCTTTCATTCATAGTGCTCCCACACCCATTTGATGTGTATTTGTCTCATTCCTGGGATGCAGCATCGATGTTCAGCTGGAAAAATCTGGAATTTACACTATTAACTGCCTATTTTCTGGCTAGGAAAGGTAATAAACAGCAAGAAGGTGACTGAGTTTTGTTTCCATCAGTAGCTATTCCGTGCTTTCTTTAGTGGCAGAAATTAAATGTTCACATCTCCAGCCATTAAGTAGCAAAGTCTGGATGATCCTTCAGCTCCCAGCAATTACAGATCCATTATCAGCTATTAAATAGCCAGATGCTGGATGCAAATTAAATATCCAAACAGCTGATAAGCCTTGGATCCAGCAGACAAACACAAGGAGCAAATGTCTACCAGGAAAAACCAAATTGATCCTTAACATCAGGGCCAGGCAACTGAAATTCAATAAGAATATGAAAATAATCAAGAATTTATTGTGAAACCAAACACTGCATATTTATTTTTTGATAAAGCCTGACTGTGTGATATAACAAATTCAAATCCCCATAAAAGAAAGTGAAAATCAATCTTATCTACCAGTAGTATTTATTAACTACGAAAATCCACTAAGAAGCCTTCCAAAACTCACAGTATTTTACCTCATGTCAAAGCCTAACAGAGAATAACTAATCCAGGCTCTTTCCTTCTGACCAGGGCAGGTATTTTTTCCATTCCCAAAGAATTCTGTTTACCTTAGACAATGTGTAATTGATGTATTTTGTTCCACATCAACCGAGAGGTCCAGAAAGTCCTCATCTTTGCTACTAACCTTGAAAGAAAAATAATAAGAAGAGATATTTGGTGACAATTTAGAGCTGGCAGATTTCTTTCAACCAATTCTGGAGAGGTGCAAGGTGATTAAAAATAAATGTTCATGCACACAGAGAGGCCTTTTCTTGAGGTAAACTAGAAGTGATTAGATAATCTGATGTGGTGTTAAAATCTGAAGAGGAGCATTAAAAAAAAAAGCAACAACAACAAAACAAAACCAAAAACCCATGGAAAAAAGCACAAAACCCCAAACACTTTCCCATGAAACATCTCTCCCCCTTGAGATTTCAAAGCACTTCTGAATATTTCACTGGCAAATCCAGGTTTTAACCACTCAGAGCTCTCACTGGAGAGGTTTTAACCACATTCCATTTTCTCTGCAGCCTGATGCAGCTTTCTGCTGCATTTCAGGGTGTAACAGTCAATACTCAGAGGCAAGGCACAAACAGGCAGATGGCTCCTCAATTAAATGGGTTAGCAGGGAGGAAAACCATCTTTCCATTTGTGGAACAGTCACATTTCATTGCAAAAACCTTGAGACAGAATCCTATTAATGTCATTTTTAGAGTTTCTCCTCACCACATAGCCATAACTTCAGATTTTAAATGCCAAGAACAGTCTTTTCTGTTGTAATCACTTCTTGGGTTTTTTATTTCTCTCCCCATCTGGGTTTTCATTTTTTTAGCACTATTAAATCAGAGCATATGACAAACTACAAATCCCTGGTCTGAAGGTGGTGTGGCTCTAATTCTAGACTTCATGCCACTTTTTTTGCTCTCAAATAGAGTGGCCAAGGACCAGCACCCAGCACAGAATCCCAGTTCAAGCAACTCAGTTCATGCCAGAGTTAAATTAAGAGCAACTCTCATGTAGGAACACAACATAAACTCTCAATCACTGACACAGGGAATAACATGGAGACAAAAAGGCAGCTTGGATCAGCCAGGTGCAGCTGCCTCAATGGAAACAGGGAAAACACAGGGCTTTTTCTGGGCAACATACCTTAATGAGTATTGGTTTGAGCATAGAGTCCTAAAATAGGCTATGCTCCATATTTTAATAGAGACAGTGCAATTTCATCTACCCTAATGAATGAGAAAGGGTGCTCAGTGTTAGGGAAACCAATCCAGAAGCTGGGAGAAAGCTAAAGAGGAGTGGTTTGGTGGTGCACGTACAGCCTCACAGTTAAGACATCTGGTTTCATTGGTTAGTGTTCCTTGGAAGATTTCATGGACCCACGTCAGATCAGGCTTGTCTCCTTCTTCACTCTCAATGCTGCCATTCTGGAGCTTCCCATTCTGCTTCTCCTGCTTTTTCTCCTCTTGCAGTAAGTCAGCAATAGTGTTCAGTAGGTAGTTTAGGAATTCGTGGGCATCCTGCTGCATGTAATTATCAAATAACTCTGGAAAGGAAGATGGAGGAGAATGAACAACTACAGACACTTCCCAACACCAGGTCACTGTGGTTTTTCCTTTCCCTCCTCTCCTCTGTTACACACCTCTGGTGGCACTGGTGAGTTTGGGAAGAATTGCACTTTGTGGTTCTCTCAATGATTATCCTCAGGTTGCAAGAAACAAACAGCTGAAAACTACCACTAAGGAAACTTAGTTTGGCCATTTCTCAAAACTGAAGAATTGGTTTGGGGTTTTTTATTCTTTTCTTTGGAGAGGGAGAAAAATAAAGAAATTCAGATGTGTTGCCTTGGGCCACTGGTTCATTAAGTCCAGCACCAAGGGGCAAAAATCCCCTACTGGAAGTTTGTTATCTTTTCAAGTTCAGGCAGAGAGGATAAATCAACAGCCAGAACTTTTGCTCAACAAACAGCCCTGGGAGAGAGCCACCAGCTCTGATCCTAAGGAATTCATCCTACCACAAATGCAAGAAGAACAGGCTGTGAGTGGCTGGGCCTCCTGTGAGAGCTCATGAGAGCCTGGGGCAAGGACCTGGAGTGTGCTTTGTTCCTCTGGGGAACACCATGGCAGCATGGAATATCTGGACATGTGCAAGTCCAGAAACACAGACACTGAGATAAAGACAACTCACAGGACAAGCACACAGGTGGTGAACTTCACGCCACAAAAATATTCAAAAAACCTGTTAAGACTTGACAATTCAGACTCCAAAAGAAACCTGAAATTAACATTTTACATCCTTAAAAATGCATTAAAAAATCATTTATTCATTTACCATTTTCCTTCCTCAAGCGGGAAATAAATTTCTTGGGTGGGATGACTCCCACCTTCTTCTTTTGTGTGGCAATACTGTTGAAGAGATCAGAGAGGCAGGTCAGGAGGCTTTCCTTCTTTCGAGGCTGCACCTTGTACGCCAAAACTTTTTCCCGAAATGGCCGACAAAAATAAAGTGCCTGTAAGACCGAGTTGCAGTAGCAGGTATTGCCGAACTGGTCAAAAAAACAGAACAGAGGGAAAACAAAGGGCTTTGCATTAGGGCTGCCAAAAAGGAATGACAGGAAGAGAGTGCATTAAGAATGTCACACAGTGAAACTGGAGGAGTCACCTGGAAGAGCTCATTTACTGGGGAAACACTGGTTGGGATGGAGGGAAACACTGCTTGGGATGGGGGGAAAACACCTTGGGATGGAGGGAAACACTGCTTGGGATGGGGGAACACACCTTGGGATGGAGGGAAACACTGCTTGGGATGGGGGAACACACCTTGGGATGGGGGGAACACACACCTTGGGATGGGGGGAACACACACCTTGGGATGGGGGGAACACACACCTTGGGATGGGGGGAACACTGCTTGGGATGGGGGGAAAACACCTTGGGATGGAGGGAAAACACCTTGGGATGGAGGGAAACACTGCTTGGGATGGGGGGAAAACACCTTGGGATGGAGGGAAACACTGCTTGGGATGGGGGAACACACCTTGGGATGGAGGGAAACACTGCTTGGGATGGGGGAACACACACCTTGGGATGGGGGAACACACACCTTGGGATGGGGGAACACACACCTTGGGATGGGGGAACACACACCTTGGGATGGGGGAACACACACCTTGGGATGGGGGAACACACACCTTGGGATGGGGGAACACACACCTTGGGATGGGGGATCACACACCTTGGGATGGGGGGAACACTGCTTGGGATGGGGGGAACACTGCTTGGGATGGGGGGAACACTGCTTGGGATGGGGGGAAAACACCTTGGGATGGGGGAACACACCTTGGGATGGGGGAACACACCTTGGGATGGGGGAACACACACCTTGGGATGGGGGGGAACGCTGCTTGGGATGGGGAAAACGCTGCTTGGGATGGGGGAAACGCTGCTTGGGATGGGGGAAACGCTGCTTGGGATGGGGGAAACGCTGCTTGGGATGGGGGAAACGCTGCTTGGGATGGGGGAAACGCTGCTTGGGATGGGGGGAAAGGCTGAGCCTTGTGACAGCAAGGGAAGAGAGAGGAGACAACACCCACTGGATACTGGAAATACACAGAAAAAGTAATTAAGGGTTCAGCAAAGAATCAAAATTTTTGGAGACACAGCACTACTCATCATCCTGAGAGGGAAGAGGTAGCAAGGACACTAAATAAATAATAAATTTCTCAGAATATTTTACATTGGGAGGGATCCACGAGGATCATTGAGTCCAACTCTAAAGTCAACAACCCATAGAGGGATCAAACCCACAGCCTTGGCATTACCAGCACGCTGCTCTGACCAACTGAGCCAATCCCAGTGGCTAAATGGATTATAAATTAATAACAAAACCAGTATTTCCTGCTTATAATGGTATGTTTTGAGCAGCACACGATGCAGGGCCAGGCACAGAGCAGCTGGTTTGCATCTCGCCTGTGTCTGGGCACAGATAAGGCCTTGCAGAGGCTGCTCCCCGTGGCTGAGCAAGGAGGACACCAGGATATCAGCTTATCACCCACAACAACATACCACAGCTTCAGAGCTGCTGCTCTGCAAGTCACTGTGCTGCTGCTTCAAAAAAGGGACACAAATTCTGGGTTTCCAGTCCCCAGATATTCCGGTAACGAGGTTCTCCACCCCTAGAGCAACATGTTTTAAATAAACCAAAAAAGCATATAAATCTGTCTGCAAAGCAGACTGGTTTTAGGTGATACACTGAGACATGGCCACTGTTCACCCAAATTTGGTGTGATTACTGCAGCAGAATGGTTTCAAGGTAATAATCACTTTGACTGAAACAGAAAATGAACAGCTTAATTCATACAGCTCAAAAGGTCACAGATTATAGCTACAGTAACGCTGACTTACACCATATGCAAACAACAAGGAACAACAGTTAAAACTTACTGACACGAGGAAAATAAATATAGAAACTAAACAAACACATGAATGAGGAGAGAGAATCACTCACATGCTTGTTAGTGGCCTAGAAAAACAAATAAGTACCATGCTAAATAAATCTGCACACAACACAAAATAGGCATCCGAAGTCTGAAAGCTCATTTGAAGGTAGGAGCTTCTTAAAATGAAAATTGAGATGAAATTCTGGAATAACACCTTTGTTTCATCCTTCTTGAGGTTAGTAAACATAAACTATTTTAACAGTTTCCAACATATTCTGCAGTGGCTTTAGACACAGTTTAACAGTCAGGTTGCTTTAGTTCACTGATCCAAAAATTAAATAACTATTCAACCCAAAGTTTTGACCTCCACTGCCCACGAGTTCAACACCTGATTGTATTTGCAGTGCAATCACACATTTAACAGCACTGATGCTGAAGCCATGAAACTGCCCTCTTTAAAATGCTCCAATTAATTCCAAATCATGAAAGAACCAGAAATAACTTCAGAAAAAGCTCAGCAGAACAACGGCGTGAAAACACCACCCTCAAGAAACCAGTTGCAAGAAATGAAGCACAGCAGTGTTTTGTCCTTCAAAACAGAGAATGGATGGGGTTCTAACAATTCTGATTATTTTCAGGATGCTGTTTTTCCTCCTCATACCATTCAATGCTCTGCTATTTCTGTTACAATTCCATTTTTGCCATTATGGTGCAAACCTCAGCAGCTCTGGAATGGCCACCAATTCTGGGTGTTTGGACAGCTGTGTGTCTGAAATATAAACTGCTAGAAACCCACACAAAGTCAATTAACTGGGTCTCTAATGAGCTCAATAAATACTATTTAGTTGGCCATACTTGGTGCGTGAAGACACGGAGCATGTCCCAGCTCTCAACACAACCTTGACGACCAGAACACAGAAATAACTGTTTCTAGTGAGTCCTGCCAAAATTGCATTTTCCCATCATAAATAGGATGCCACAGAACCACTGCTGATCTGAACTAAGCAGGACCAACATCCTCTGCACAGTTAACGCTGGCACACAAGTCTGCTGCCCCACAGCCACACAAACTGCAAAAATGCAGCTTTTTGGAGGGTTCATGGCTACACCAAAAATCCAGAAGGAGTATTACAACACGAAGGAATTATCCACCCAGTCCATGTCATTCATCTCCTGCACAAAACTTACACTCCTCCCACGAGAGGGGTGTTTTTAGAGCTAAAAAGTAACACATTTTTATTTTAAAACCTCCCCTGCACTGCAGCATCAGTGGAAAATCTTGTCTGAAACAGCATATGAACAATGGACACACTTCATTTTTTCCAATTTTCCAGCTAAATATTAAAATCTTAGAAGTAGAAACGTACTGAAGGAGGAAGAGTTCTCTCAGAGACTTTACAAGAAATAAATTTATTTTTCTGTGTTTCAGATGAAATGCTATCTTGGTTAATGAGCACACTGCAGGATGTGGTGTCTGTGCTCAGTCCCACTCGAAGTGAGAAGTCTCATCAATCAAGTTCTCTGAGAATCCTGCTAAGCTCCAAATTAGGATGTGACTTAAAACCCAGCATTTTAAGCATAGAAAATCCACTTACATTGACCAAGCCAAAGTAATGCTCATTCACAGGGAACTGCTCAGGACCAATCTCTTTCTCCAAAGCAGAGGCATTGGCGCCCTAAAAAAACCAATATATATGTTAGAGAAAATAGAAATTTCCTTAAAAACCCCAAAGCTTAGGAAATTATTCACCTCCATTGAAAATCAGCGTTTTGTGTTTGCTGTGTTCTTCAGAATTAAATGAATATGATGTTTTATTATCATAAATGTACCACGGTCTCATATAAAATCTCAACTCCCTCAGCCAAAATTAGTAATCTGATCTAACAGAAGGGTTTTCCACATTTGAGTTTATTTGGAAATTACCACAATCAACTGTTCTCCCTTAAAACACCAGGTTGGCCACAGTGATCTTGAGACAGCAACTGAATTTAGTCAAGAATGCACTGTAAAAATAAAGAAACTTACCATGTATTTTTTCTAGCTTTATTTTGCAAAATATTATGGACAAGTGAAGCTTTTGATTACAAAACCCCAGAAGAATGGAAGAAAGAGTTTGATCACATCTCAGATCACCTGAAAGTGCTTTGGCTTTGCTACCTTTCATTTCAGGGGGATGTATGAAGCTCACAGTGCATTTTGACACGTCCTTGAGTTTCCAGCAGTACAATGAGGATGGAATTTGCTCTTTTAGACACAACTGAAAACCACCACTGCTCTCATTTGGCACATAAAGACACAACTAAAGCATTCCAATGTTTTATTTTGAATTTCAACTTGGTCCACTTAATATTCAAAGTGGTTTCTTCATCTCTTTCCATTTTCAACCCACCAGCACCTTATGGATGGGAATATCTCGGGGTTTGGTACCTTCCCTCATTCCTCTCCACCTTGTTCTTTAACGCTTCTTGCTGATGCTCCAACATTCCCGAGCTCCTTCGTGCAGAATCCAAACACTTTGGATTCCAAATTCTGTTTTAAATGCCCAAGTGACTCCAAGTCTAACCTTGCCCAAACAGAAATCCTCCTGCACAGGTGAGCCACCTTCAGACACCTCAGAAAAGCATTCAACCAAACATTACAGTCCAGGAAACTCAATTAATTTATTCCCTTGAAGCTACCAATGCTTTTTAATCACTGAGCAAACATTTCCATCGCTTCCTTATTAATTTGAGTAGAGACTGTAAGGACAGTTCCATCCAGATTGTCTTTAACAGAGAAATAACTAAAAATTTCCTAAAAAAACAGGAAAGAAACCAAGAAATAATCTGGTTTAACAGTTGTAGTTGGATGTCCCCCATCAGATTTACAGTGAGTTACATTTCTCAAAGCAGATAAAATGAGGCAGGCTTAGAACTGGGTACTGCAAACCCCACAAAATATTCCCAGGGTGCTGACAGATTTACAAGCAGAGCTCTGCTCAAGCAGCAATTACACACAACATTTTTGAGGCATCAGTGCCAGTTCAGGCAGCTCCTTTCATTTGTTTCCTTGCAGTCATTCCCTGCTTCCAAGGAGTTCTTTTTCCTCCAATATCTCCCCCCCAAAAAAACCCAAACCAAACCTAAAAAAAAGGAGAATCATCAGCAAGGAGGATTTGCTGACAAGGGTCTTTCCTGGGCTACCTCAGCTCTCCACTTCCACTGCTCTGATCCACACTGCCTTTGGGAAATGCTGTAACTGGAGATGAGCATCAAAATTCAGAAATGCACAAGAGGGGAAAATTCCGGAATTTTCAGCCTAGAAATCAGAACTGGCTCCTGCTGAGGTTGTTTTGCTCTTCCATGCTGCATGTTTGGAGACTAGGAAAGGAGGATTTGTAAATCCTGTCAGCTTGTGCAGTTTCAATTTCTCTGGAGTTTCCTTGCCCCCTCCATGATCTCCAGTATTTTATCAGGCAAACACTGGAGAGAAGCCCATTAAAGGAGGTACCAAACCTCACAGAACCAGTGACACCTGACAGCCCAAATGCTCCAGCTGGAAAGCACAACACATGGAATAAATACCTGAACAAATAAATAAAACCATAAGAATTGTAACTTTTAATAAAGCTGTGATATAAAGAATTGAATAACCTACCATAAACCAGGCTTGTCAGCCAAGCCACCAACCTGTATCCATTTAACCTGACAGGTTACAGGTGAGTTTTTTCCCAAGTATTTCCTTGTATTTATTGCCCAAACTTTATACATCTGGGTAAATTAACTGCAGAGGCAGATTAAAAAAATAAGGTTTCCTTAAGAAATTAGATTATATTTAACGTATTATTTACAACTGAAGTGGTAGATGCCTCATCTCTGGGAGTGTTCAAGGCCAGGCTGGAGCAACCTGGGATAGTGGAAGGTATCCCTGCCCATGGAATGGGATGAGCTTTGAGGTCCCTTCCAACCCAAATCACTCTGGGATTCTGTGATGATTCTAAAGTTTCTTGCCAGAGAATATTTTAAATGCATAAAATCATAAAAATCCCAAAAGAGGAGTCAAAGCACTTGTGGGAGGAATAAAAAAAAATCACAGATTAATCATAAATGGTTCTGAAGATGCAAACTTGCAAATTAAATAGTGAAAAAGCTCCAGGAAATGCAATGCCCAACATTCCAGGGAAAAAGAACTCCCTTGCAGAAGCACAGATGATTCACCACGGAGTCAGTGTCCAGGAGAACTGCACTAAACAAGGATATGGGATAGGGGGGGAAATCCACTTTATGGTGAGGGCACCACTTGGCCTCAGTCTTGTTTTGGGGTAAGGTCCAGAACTGCAAAGTCCAGCTCCTCCCAGTCAGTGATCTCTGCAACTCAATTAACAATTAGCCAATTAACCCAGTGCAGCTGAAAGCTGGTCCAGCCTGAGCCATGTCCTGCTGCAATGAGGCTTTGTTGTCACACTGACAGGTGTCACACACCTTTGCCACCCCAGCTAAAAGATTTTTCCATCTTCCACAGATCAGAGGAATATTTCCTCACAAGAAACAATCCACACTTCATCATTTTGGAAATATAAAAGTCACATCTTGTCTAGAATTAAAAATCTAATCAAAGTGGCAAGTGTACATAATATGAAATTTTATTTTATTATTTGGGGAATTAAGAAATGCATCTCTTTGGCGTGCCAGAGCCGAAGTGTTCTGCATCTTGTGGTACTTTGCACACCTAAAACCATCAGAAAATCAATGCAGTTTTGCTAAACTACGTGACACATTGTGGGAGCAGCAAGAAATGCCATGAAAAAAATCCTTCATCCATAGCAATCGAGTTTGCTTGACATAAAACAGCTAAGCAAAAAGACCAAAAACTAAAATACAGCTGAATGTAAAGATTAATGACTTCTCACTGCTAGTGAAAGGGAAATAAATGAGTGTTTTAACAACCCCAGAGTACATCCTTGGCTTCTGGGAGGTGCAAGGAAATGCTCTCTCTGCTGCTCTGCTTCAGGACCATCAAACTCAGTGCTGTGAGCAGGAATAAACCCAGATTCCTACAGCACACAACTACCCCAGGAGGAAAACGTCCCCTGATTTAACCACGTGGTGATAGTGATTGACTTACATAATGAGATGTGAATTTAGCGTCTCACAGTGGTGGCGGAGGCGACAACGGAAGTTTCGGCACTTGTAAGCAGAATTTTCCATTTTCTGGAAATTCTTGGGACTTCAAGTGTTGTCTCAGAGCTCCCCTTTTCTGCTCACACCCCACTCACAGAACTGGCTGTGCTTCCACAGTTCCGGAATTATCAGTCAAACAGGAAAATGAAATACTGCCTGGCCCATCTCAACTATCACCACCTCAGCAAGAATGCACACAGCTAAAAACAGCCAAGAAAACCCCCAAAGAACAACAATAAAATATTTCCTGTCACAGCTGCAGTCATTTTACTTTAGGCATATCAGCTAATTAAAAGAAGGGTCTATCCAAGAACATTTAATGTCTGAAAAGACAAAGAACACCCTTAAAAAAAACTAATATACCAAATATTAAAGTATCAAACAACAGCAGAGGGAACTGTTAATATTCAAGTTTTCCTCACGTTTTCATACCAACACAACGAGGGACATCTCACCAATATCTTGATTTAAAAATGTAAGAAAAGGCTGGATGTGGCACTCAGTGCTCTGGGCTGGTGACAAGGTGGGGATTGTCATGTTGGACTCGATGATCCTGGAGGTCTTTCCCAAACTAGAGGATTCTGGGATTCTATTCCATGCTCAGAGCTGGACGAGATATAGAGAAAATAGCATTGGGGTAAACTAGTATCTACCCAGAGAACACCCAAGGCAAGTTTTGTTGGATTTTTTAAAGAAAAGGGATGTGAAAAGAGCAGTTTGAAACCCCCTTACCTGAGGGAGCTGTCTAACCAAGCCATACTGAGGCAGTGATCCCACAGTACTCCTGAAATTTTAACTGAATAACCCATCAAAACCAGAAGAGAGATCTATCAACTCTTCTAGCTTGTAAGTTCTGAGTGATTTTTGCTCCCTAGAGAAGTCTTAAAGATTTATCTCCAGTTCAATGCACCATGCAAGTGGAATAAATAGCAGCAGACTTTTGTTTCTCACCCAGCTCACTGCAGCACCAAAAGGAGATCACAGAGAAGGATAATTAGGCATTACTGCCTCTTCTTAAAAAAAAATCCTATTCCTGCAAAGAAAATGAGTATTTTGCATAGCCTAGATTTAATTGATTTCAGAATCTGAAAATGTATCAATTTTCCAGGGGCTTCAATACTTGGTGACCTTAAACTTACTGGATTTGTAATTATTCTTACAGATAAAAGCTCATAGTTTGCATTCACTTATCTGACAGGAATCAGAGGAGTGCTCAGTTTTGTCTGTATTATATTTAATTTGCTTTATGACAGAAATTGCAATTGGGCTCTGAGTTGAAGAATTTTGGTGAACCTGTGGATGAATATAAGCTGGGAGTGATTATGAACAACCCCACAGCTCAGAACAGGAGCTGCTGTCAGCTGAGAATTCCACATTTCCATCATCCTCATGGTTCCTGCTTCAATTTACAACCTCTTTCCTTTCCAGCAGTATGAGTTTTACTGAGTTTCAGTGAAATCCTGAACAACCACAAGCTCTGGCTGACAATTAGTGGACTGTTAATACAGACTACCCATTTTTTTAACCTGAACTAACACTTTCCCACTTGGCTGGAATCCCCCTTTCCATTCCCAAATATCTCCTTTCTGTTGCTCTGGAGGTAACTCTGCACATGTAGGGATGGTTAGAAAAGCAGAAAGAAGGGTGTGAGGAGACCAGAGCGTGGAGCAGCTGCTGCTGCAGCTCCAGAGGAAAAAGGACCAAAATTAGCACAAGCCTGGGTCAGGATCCTCACTGTTATTCTGAGCTCCTGTCAAAATAATCAGGTCAGTGCTGTGCTGCTGCTCAACAAACAGTGAGCACTAGAGCTGGAAAATGAGGGAAAAACCCACAAAGCAGGGAAGGAGTCACGAGTGGGAAGATCCCACTGCCCTGGGAGTTCATGGCATTCACCCCTGACAAGCTCTGAGGGGCTCTAATTACACAGGTTTTGAATTGTCAGTGGGTTTAGAACCATTCCATAACCACCACTAACTCAATGGAGTAACAAAAAATACTCAAGATTTCTTTGGTGTCATTGACAGACACAGAAATTCAGAAAGACTTGTCAAACAAATGCTTCATGAGGTTTTAATTGATGGTTTCTAACAGGGATGAAGCAACTGCTTAAAGTACAAGGGAATTAAGTAAAATGGTGAAGTCCTTACAATCTTTTCAAAAATACAACTACAAACTTACAGTTTGGTCTTTTTTTCAAAATTGATCCTGTCAAAATCTACAAGAAGTCAATTTTTTTTTTGTTAAATTTTGCTATGCTTATTTTGGGCACTCCACTACTTTAGATGGACATACATAAATATACACACCCCAACAGATGCTCCATTTACAGTTCATTTGTGGACAGTTGCAGATTGTCAGAAGAGAACTTTTAAAATCTGGATGTGTCTCCCAAAATTTCAGAAAGCTTTCTATCTGTTCATTGTATCCTGTTGAAACTGTAGGTCTCTATGCTTGCCTCCACCCTTCAGCTGCTTCAGGCCTATCTAAAACACATCCAAGACTAATCAATTCCATTAGCTCACTTTCAACAATCAGTTAATTTAAAGCCCTCTCCATACAGCCCATGCAAATTAGAAGATTCAGCCTCTCTTTAAGGATAATTACTATTGTTTTAGCTCAGTACAAAATATTAATTTCAACATTACCTGATTTTTATGCATTTCTCTCTTTGCAATGAATCTAATTCAGTTCGAGTGAAGGAATTAAAGGCTCGTAACTCAGGGGATCTCTAACCTTTCCCTGCAGCTGGATGCACACCCAGGAGCTGTGTAGTATCACTGGAGTAAAAACCTGATGAAGTAAAATCCCTGAGGATATTTGGCTTGGACTCCACACCATCCTAACTCCTGGACTGGAACCAGCTGCTTCCCACTGAGCACCTGCCTGCAAAAGACATTTCCCTTAAAGAAAGGCAAAAAAAGGGGAAAAAAACTACAGGATTTCAGTGTCCAGAATGTGCCAGGTGCACAAGTCTTGCTCTCTAATTACTCATTTGGCTTTGAACAAAATGAGAGTAGCAGAAGATTCAAGGTTTAAACCAAGCTGGGAAGCAGCTTCCAGGTTGTGCAGAAAGGCTCCCAGGGACACCATCAAGCAGCACTCCAGATTACAGGAGCTGCTTAAACCCACTGCTGAAGAGTTGTTTTTAAGAGTGAATAAACAAATCAAACCAAAAAGGGGGGGAAAAGAACAAGTAGGCCAAGCCAGAGCTACTTAAAACCTGGCAGGAAAGAAATCTGCATGAGCTGATGCAGAAGTCTGCCTGCACTTGCTGCATTTGCTGAGATAATATTTCCAGCTTCAGGACTATTAAAATTACCCTGGGGAAGTGGAAATGGAGCAGATTGGGGTTGTATTGCTGCAGGTTCATAGAACAAACACACTGTCGTGGTTTTGTAAACACAGATTAGATGTTGCTTTCCCCATCCTTTAAATCTCCTTAGCTGTGTGGAGCACTGAAGTCAGATAAAAAGAGCTGTCAGCTGGGGGTTTGAAAGGATCCCTTTTCATGGATCTGGGAAGGCTGTCTGTGTTCCAGGCATAACAAATTACTGTAAATTGAGCCCTGGATTGGAGCACTTTGCCTGCATAAGCACTCCAAACAAACTGATAATCCTGAAAGGAGCAGTGTCACAGACTATCCAAGGCTCCACGCTTCCCCATTTCCAGTGGGGAGGAAAGCTCACAGAGCACCCTGACTGCTGCCACGGCACCCAGAGAAACTCCAAAGTGCTGTATTTCCACAGGAGTTTTCTCCTATGAAGCCTTAACTGGAGTGGTTTTAAATCAATGAATGCAGGCTGCTTTGTAAATTCCTCCAAGCACATGTTTATTCTGTGAGGAGCTGGTCCTGCAAGGTGCACAGGATCCACACCTCCCAAAGGCAAAGCAGGGCCCACACTCCTGTGAAACCCTCTCATTTTATGCTCTTTAAGTGAGATAGCAAAGCTGGGCTCCAGTGAAAAAAACATGTGGAAAGGATGCTGGAGACAGGGCAGGAAAAACAGAACATTTGTCAGCAGCTCCTTCCCCTCCTCAGCCACTGCCTCCCACATCAGCACTGCTCCCAGTCCATCCCAATCTCCTCAGCCACTGCCTCCCACATCACCACTGCTCCCAGTCCATCCCAATCTCCTCAGCCACTGCCTCCCAGCTCATCCCAATCTCCTCAGCCACTGCCTCGCACATCAGCACTGCTCCCAGTCCATCCCAATCTCCTCAGCCACTGCCTCGCACATCAGCACTGCTCCCAGTCCATCCCAATCTCCTCAACCACTGCCTCCCACATCAGCACTGCTCCCAGTCCATCCCAGTTCATCCCAATCTCCTCAGCCACTGCCTCCCACATCAGCACTGCTCCCAGTCTATCCCAATCTCCTCAGCCACTGCCTCGCACATCAGCACTGCTCCCAGTCCATCCCAATCTCCTCAGCCACTGCCTCGCACATCAGCACTGCTCCCAGTCCATCCCAGTTCATCCCAATCTCCTCAGCCACTGCCTCCCACATCAGCACTGCTCCCAGTCTATCCCAGGCTCCTCAGCCACTGCCTCCCACATCAGCACTGCTCCCAGTCTATCCCAGTTCATCCCAATCTCCTCAGCCACTGCCTCCCACATCAGCACTGCTCCCAGTCTATCCCAGTTCATCCCAATCTCCTCAACCACTGCCTCCCACATCACCACTGCTCCCAGTCCATCCCAGTCCATCCCAATCTCCTCAGCCACTGCCTCGCACATCAGCACTGCTCCCAGTCCATCCCAATCTCCTCAACCACTGCCTCCCACATCAGCACTGCTCCCAGTCCATCCCAGTTCATCCCAATCTCCTCAGCCACTGCCTCCCACATCAGCACTGCTCCCAGTCTATCCCAGGCTCCTCAGCCACTGCCTCCCACATCAGCACTGCTCCCAGTCTATCCCAGTTCATCCCAATCTCCTCAGCCACTGCCTCCCACATCAGCACTGCTCCCAGTCTATCCCAGTTCATCCCAATCTCCTCAACCACTGCCTCCCACATCACCACTGCTCCCAGTCCATCCCAGTCCATCCCAATCTCCTCAGCCACTGCCTCCCACATCAGCACTGCTCCCAGTCCATCCCAGTCCATCCCAATCTCCTCAGCCACTGCCTCCCACATCAGCACTGCTCCCAGTCCATCCCAGTCCATCCCAATATCCTCAGCCACTGCCTCCCACATCAGCACTGCTCCCAGCTCATCCCAATCTCCTCAGCCACTGCCTCCCACATCAGCATTGCTCCCAGTCCATCCCAATCTCCTCAGCCACTGCCTCCCACATCAGCACTGCTCCCAGTCCATCCCAATCTCCTCAGCCACTGCCTCCCACATCACTACTGCTCCCAGTCCATCCCAGTTCATCCCAGGCTCCTCAGCCACTGCCTCCCACATCACCACTGCTCCCAGTCCATCCCAGTTCATCCCAGGCTCCTCAGCCACTGCCTCCCACATCAGCACTGCTCCCAGTCCATCCCAGTTCATCCCAATCTCCTCAACCACTGCCTCCCACATCAGCACTGCTCCCAGTCCATCCCAATCTCCTCAGCCACTGCCTCCCACATCAGCACTGCTCCCAGTCCATCCCAATCTCCTCAGCCACTGCCTCCCACATCAGCACTGCTCCCAGTCCATCCCAGTTCATCCCAGTCTCCTCAGCCACTGCCTCCCACATCAGCACTGCTCCCAGTCCATCCCAGTTTATCCCAGTCTCCTCAGCCACTGCCTCCCACATCAGCACTGCTCCCAGCTCATCCCCCTGATTTCTCCACCCACAAGACTCGTGACCTTGTGCTTCTCCCAGTGACCCAGTAACACACATAGGAGTGGAGTGGAGGCTTTGCCAGCTCAGCTCTCAGGGATTCTGCAGCTCTCTAAGAGAACAAACACAAACAGCTCCCAGCTGTGCAAGGCCCAGTGTTTACCAGCATTGTTCTTTTGTGAGCTGGCAGCGAGATTTTATCAGGAGCTTCACACATCAAACAGTGCAGGGACAATGCTGTGGAGAGTGAGGAAGTGGATGCTGAGGGAAGGTGAAGATTTATGAATAGGTTTATATTTGATTTATAACTTCAGACATTTTACAGAGCAGTAAAACTCAGCTGTGGGGCCAATCAATTGGTCTGAATGGGGAGACACATTCACAACTCAGTGCATGAGAGGTTACGAGGATAAATCATGGATTAGTTTAGGTTGGAAGGGACCTTAGAGCTCATCCAGTGCCACCCCCTGCCAGGGTGGGACACCTTCCACTATCCCAGGCTGCTCCAAGCCCTGTCCAACCTGGCCTTGGACACTGCCAGGGATCCAGGGGCAGCCACAGCTTCTCTGGACACCCTGTGCCAGTGCTTTACCACCTTTAATAGAAAAAATTCCTTCCTTTCTAGTCTAAATTAACCCACTTTTAGTTTAAAACCATTCTCTCTTGTCCTTTCATAACAAAGTTTATCTCCATCTGTTTTACAAGCCCACTTTAAGTATTCACTATAAAAGGAGCTGAAAATAGAAAATACAACATACAAACCACAATGATGCACAATGGTGCCCTTTATTTTGGCAGCAAGTGCAGGAATCCCCCAAACTGACATCTGCTGGAGCAAGCACTGAAAGCCATTTCTTTTTTAATAGCAACAAGACAGCAAGTGGTGTGCATGTAAACAGATGAATTCCAAGGCAATAAAAGCATTTCTCTAAATCCTGATTAAAGAACCAAACAACAGAGATTCAATAACAGAGCACATCTTGAACAAGCTACACTGTTATTCTAGCATCCTTCCCCAGGTATTCAGACTTCATTTTTAAATGGTAGCAGCTCTGAAGTAGAAGTCCTCTAATATAATCAGTGTCTACTTGGAACAAATGAACCATGGAGTGCCCAGCTTCCTCAACTCCATGGCACAACACAGCTGGGATCTCTCACTTTCCTGAGGACAACTAAAGCATGAAATTTTAAAAGTTTCTACACAATCAAAGCAGACACCAGAGCAGCACAAAAGCTCATTCATGCTATCAGGACTCCTGTAAAATCCTGCAGCTCATTCCAAGGGAAGCTGTGTGGTCCACCTAAACTGCAGGCTGGCTTTGCTTCCAGCCCCAAACTGTCAGAAGCCCCAGATCTGCAGCAATAAACACCCATCACACACAGCATTAGACCAGAATACAAACAGCACGTGGGAAAACCTTGAAGTGACCTCCTCCCTGCTTTGCAAAGGGTTATGTTTTTCCTCCCAAAACAATTATTCTCAGTTGTTCTTGGGCAGGGTTTTAAGTGCAAAGATTAATATTTGGATTCTTTCAGCTTAACAAGTCAGTCAAGAAGCAGAGCAGTGCTAGAGACAGAAATCTGCTTAGCCAGCTCTACTTCCACCCTCCCTTCTTGTAGTGATAAAAATAAATGCTATAAATGTTAATTCTCTGATAAAGCCAAACCAAAGTCCTACAGTTACAGGTGACAGCAGGGAGGTGACATTACACACCAGGGACACCACAGCTCTGCTTGAGCTGCCCAGTGTAAATTATTCAGGTGGCAAATGGAAATGAGGGACTTACAAATGCTGCAGCCACCTCCCCTCCAGCACTGAAGTCAATAATTACGTCCTGATTCAGAGTATGTAAGACTACCCTCAATTTGTAGCCTGGATTGGAGTTCTTCAGGCATGTCCTACTGGTTTAACCAACAATTAGACATGAATCTAGAGGAAGTGGCTCTAATTGCCTACAAGAAACAATATTCTGCTCACAGCTGACTATAGACTCCTCACAAGCTGCCAGAGGAAAAGCCCAGCTCTGGGCTTTGCACCTTGCTCCCTTCTCAAGTTCTTGTCTCCTCTTTCAAAAGTTCTGTCAATTCAACAAAAACCTCAAGTTCTGACTCAGGAACGCAGTTCTACAACTGCCTCAGAGCACAGAAAACACATCCTGAGTCAGAGGATGCAGTCACACCCAAGGAATTCTGCCCTCTTCACTCTCCTCAGACAAATGAGGATTCCCACCTGTCCAGCCCAGACCCACAGATCTCCCCTTTAAACACTTCTGAAACAGCAGCTGTAGACTTTTCAATGCAAAACGCCTCAGCAGTGCTCTCTGCTTCCATCCTTGTTGCCATTTTCCTCAATCCTGCAGCTGCCTGCAAACAGAAGGAAGAACTCCCAAAGCCCAGAGCAAAGGGAAGGGCTGGGACACAAAGCTGGTGCCAGGGAAGCAGAGCTGGGGCAGTGGCTCCTGGCCTTGGCTGTGCTTTCCACGTGGTGTCAGCAGCCTCCCTGAGCAATGAATCACATCCAAATGAACAACCCCTGCTCCCTCCCAGCTCCCAGTCCTGGCCAGGCTGGATGTGATGGAACTGCTGCCTCGTAAAGGCTGCCCTAGAGCAGAGGCTGGACAGAGTTAAATAATAAAGCAGGGATTCATTAAAAGGATCTCCTCCATGGATCCAGGGATTCATTAAAAGGATCTCCTCCATGGATCCACCTTGGGCAGCACAAGAGCCCAGCCAGGGCTGCACCCAAGATGAACCAAAATGGTCCCAAAATCCCTGACTGCTCCCAGGGGCTCTCACTGTGATCAGCTCTGCTCCATTTGCACATTGCAGTTCATTGTCCCATTCCAGCTCCAGCCCATGCAGTCCCATCCTGATTGTTTTTCTCTCTCCAGCCCACGTTGTTTGTGCTCTTGGGCCTGAGATTTGGATCAGTTGTCCTTGGTCCCCAGCTAGAGAAGGAATTGTTTTGTCTCCCTGCTCTGTGAAGAGAACTCACCATCCCATAATATGAAGCTCAGACCCACACGCTAAAGCAGCACGGAATCTGAAAAATAGAAAAGCTAAAACCTGAGGCATCAAAATCCTGGAAAAGGGATGGAGCTCACAACAAGGAAATGCCACCACCCCGAGGCACAGCAGAGCTGACCCACAGGCAAGTTATTTTAGGGAGGGGGAGATGATTCAAGTTCAACCTCATTACTGGCTGCTAATGAGCTCAAGCTTAGAATTTCATTTTTAAAGAGATATTGGAGAGGAATGGAGTGGCTGAGAAGCAGCCAGGAACAGCAGTCCCTGTGATGCTGAAGGGTCTGACAATGCCACAAACCTGGGTTTCATTTTTCCAGCCTGTAGGACAGATGATGACTGGAAATGCCGGTAAAAACTGCATATTTAATTAAAAAAAAAAAAAAAAAAAAAGGAAAGTCCTGTAGAATCACTACAGATTAGCATAATCCTGAAGAAAGCAGCTCCTAAAGGGACTTTGTTCATGTATTTCAATGTTTTTATAAAGAAGGCTCAGGTTTTTCATCTACCTTTATGACAAACCAAAGAGTATTTTACTTGCTGGACATGCAAATAAACTGATCCAGTTTTAAAATACAGCACCCAGACCTTAATTTCCTGGGCTAGAGGAGGGAATAAATGTTAATATTGACAGTAATTTCAGCCAAGCTACACATGCACCTAAAACACTGATGTTGACAGATTCCACAGCATTTGATTAAATGACTAATTAATAAATTTGGAAGCCAGTTTCATGCAATTATTTAGTGCTACCAGCACTGCTCTGTGATTTCTGCACAGAACTGAAGCAGCAAATTCTCCACTTGAAACACAATGGGGAGAATCTGCCTCCCCAGAGCTGCAGCAGTTCTTGGAAAAGAGCAGCCCCAGAACTTCAGGAAGGGAACGGGAGGAACCTGCCCAGCTTCCATCCACCATCCCAACCAAAATCCAGGCAGGCACAGGAGCAAAAATGCCAAAACCCCACTGGGATGTGCTCAGGCCTGGCTGCACAGTCCCAGGGAAATGCTCTGCCTTCCCTCTGCCCTCTCAATCCAACACTCAGCCAGCTGCTCTCAGGAATGCATCCAAAATATTCCAGGGACTGAGTCGATCTCTGCCTCTGGGGTGCAGAACTCCTCAGCAAATTTGTGACTCACCTCTCATGGCCTTCATCTCACCTGTGTCTGTGATGGCAATTAAAAAATACAAATTATCCAGGAAAAAAAAACCCATTTAGTGAGATTAGGGAACGATAAAGTCCTGGCAAGTCTTCTCCCAAAGACTTCCAGGGGGGTCTCCATGGCCAGGGATTTGAAAAGCAAAGATTAATGTCTCTTGTTAGGGGTGTGAAACTGCAAATGCCCAGTTTGTACTGGTTCAGTTCAGCTGGGCCTGGAGTCACACTGGGAGTCAGCACCTGCATGGAAAAGTAGGAAAATCCTGTTCCTTTCCCACCCAGCTGAAAACAGAGCCAGGAAAGTGGTGTGCAACAGTCCCTGCCGAGGCTGCAGAAGGGAGAGGGGAAGCTGAGCACGGAAAGGCTGGGACAGTGACAACCAAACTGCTCCACGTGGGCACCCCAGCCCGAGCCTCTGCTGCGCTCGGGAAGCGCAGCCCCTGCCGGGCTCAGAGCAGGGAACTGCTCCCAGAAGGTTCTCGGAGCGCCGCTCTGGTGTCTCACGGCCGGGCTCAGCTATTTCCCTGTGAGTCAGCTGTGCCCAGCGCCAGCCCGGCCAGCCCGGCCTCTCCTTCCACAGCAGCGGAACTTCATTACAAATTCTGCATAATCATGCAATTAGCAGCCCGCCTCTCTCCCTGGCGGCAGGGACGGTGCCGGTACACGCATGCACGTGCAGCGACTGCAGAGCTTGGACAAACGAGTAGAACGAGCTTTAAAATGAACTCAGTTATCGCAACAACCCACTACGACCTGGGCACAAGGCCAATCAATGCTCCATAATTCCTTTTCTCTCCGAAAGGCAGCCCCCACCGGCCCGAAAAACATTTCAGGGCACAGGCGGCGGCAGACACACCCACCGGGAGCGCCGAGTTCGCGTTTATGCGGAGCCTCCGGCACCCTTCCCACCGGATTTCAGCCCCATTATCCTAAATCCCTGCGAGCCCCGGCCGCGGCTCCCCGCGCTGCCCCGGCACAGCCGCTCCGCCCCGGCCCCTCAGACACCCGGTGCCGGCGGCGGGGCCTCCCGCAGCGATGGGTCCGCACCGCTCCTGCTGCCCGCACGGCGCCGGGGCGCGGAGGGCGGGCCCTCCCCGCCGCTCAGCGCGCGGCACAAGGCCGGGAGCCTGTGAGGAGCGGCCGTGCGGGCCGTGCGGCCGCGAGGGCTCTCACCATGGTACAGACGGCGGCGAGTCTCCGCACCGTCACCAGCGCCTCCATCCGCCCCCGGCCGCCGCCATCTTGGGCCGCGACTGACAGCGCCAGCTGCGCACCCGCTAACCGGCCCGGCCCGTGCGCCGCCGAAACGGCGCCGCCTGCGCCGCGCAACCACCGTTCCGAGGCGTTCTCGGTCCGGGGAGATCGGGCTGGGGAACGGGATCGGGAACGGGGAACGGGATCGGGAATGGGATCGGGAACGGGGAACGGGATCGGGAATGGGAATGGGAACGGGGAATGGGAATGGGAATGGGAACGGGAACGGGGAATGGGATCGGGAATGGGAATGGGAACGGTGAATGGGAATGGGAATGGGAACGGGAACGGGGAATGGGATCGGGAATGGGAACGGGAACGGGGAATGGGATCGGGAATGGGAATGGGAACGGGGAATGGGATCGGGAATGGGAATGGGAACGGGGAATGGGATCGGGAATGGGAACGGGAACGGGATCGGGAATGGGATCGGGAATGGGAATGGGAACGGGGAATGGGATTGGGAATGGGATCGGGAACGGGGAATGGGATTGGGAATGGGAATGGGAAGGGGGAATGGGATCGGGAATGGGATCGGGAACGGGGAATGGGAATGGGAACGGGGAATGGGATCGGGAATGGGATCAGGAACGGGGAATGGGATTGGGAATGGGAATGGGATCGGGAACTGGGAATGGGAACGGGGAATGGGAACGGGAATGGGATCGGGAACGGGGAATGGGATTGGGAATGGGAATGGGAACGGGGAATGGGATTGGGAATGGGAATGGGAACGGGGAATGGGATTGGGAATGGGATCGGGAACGGGGAATGGGAATGGGAACGGGGAATGGGATTGGGAATGGGATCGGGAACGGGGAATGGGATTGGGAATGGGAATGGGATTGGGAATGGGAATGGGAACGGGGAATGGGATCGGGAACGGGGAATGGGATCGGGAACGGGGAATGGGATTGGGAATGGGAATGGGAACGGGGAATGGGATTGGGAAATGGGATCGGGAACGGGGAATGGGATCGGGAATGGGAATGGGAACGGGAACGGGATCGGGAATGGGAATGGGAACGGGGAATGGGATTGGGAATGGGATCGGGAACAGGGAATGGGATTGGGAATGGGAATGGGAACGGGGAATGGGAATGGGAATGGGATCGAGAATGGGATAGGCACAGGGATTGGGAATAGGAATGGGATTGGAATGGGGAACAGGATCAGGATTGGGAATGGGAACAGGATCGGGAACGTGAATGGGAATGGGATTGGGGATGGGAACGGGACCAGGATGGGAAAAGGATCGGGATGGGAATGGGAACAGGACTGAGATGGGATCGGGATCGGTATGGGGAACAGTTTTCCCAGAGCAGCTGTGGCTGTCCCTGGATCCCTGGCAGTGCCCAAGGCCAGGTTGGACACTGGGGCTTGGAGCAGCCTGGGACAGTGGAAGGTGTCCCTGCCATGGCAGGGGTGGCACTGGAGGGGCTTTAGGGCCCTCCCAACACGTAACATTCCATGAGTCTGTGGTTCCGTGATCCCTGTGGGCCCCTTCCCACTGAGGCCATCCCGTGGTTCCCGGGACTCAGGGAGGAGGCCGGAGGCCCCTCTGGGGTGGGCACTGCGAGGTCGCCGTGACACTGGAGGAAGGCACAGTCCCCACAGGGCTGGGAACTGGGAGATGTCACCAAAGCCCCCCCAAGGGACACCGCGGCCACCCCAGAGCACCGGAACCCTCGGAGGTGGCTGCTGGAACTCTGTGATTCCCAAGACTCCTTGCAGAGGTCATGGGCACGTCCCACCCAGCACGGTGACAAAAGAGCTCTTTGAGAGCTCAGCACCACGAATGACAGCAGTGCCCATGGTAAATCCTGTGGGAGAAGGAGTGGGAAGCGTTCCTGAGACACCACAGAGCTCGTCCTGCAGGGCACACTGAGACCAAACACGTCTCAGAAGGAACAGCCCTGGGAAACAGCGAGGAACGGGCAGAAATTCGGGATGGGGCTGATCCTGACCAGAGCTGTGCCCAGCAGGAGCAGGGAGGACATTCTGCCCCTGTACTCGGCACTGGTGAGGACACACCTCGAGTGTGACCTCACCAGCCCTGGCCCCTCAGTTTGGGAAGGACGTTGAGGACCTGGAGCGTGTCCAGAGGGGGCAACGAGGCTGGAGAGGGGAACACAAACCCTGTGAGGAACACTGAGGGAGCTGGGGGTGCTCAGCCTGGAGAAAAGGAGACTCAGGGTGACCTCATCACAGCTCCTGGAAGGTGGCTGTGCTCAGGTGGGGTTGGGCTCTTCCTCCAGGCAGCACTGACAGAACCAGAGCACACAGCCTCAAGTCTCAAGGGAAATACAGGTGGGATACTAGGAAATTTTTTTCCCAGAAATAGTGATAAAGTTCTGGAATGGCTGCCCGGGGAGGTGGTGCAGTCCCCATCCCTGGATGTGTTTAACAAAGCCTGGATGTGGCACTGGGTGCCAGGGCTCAGTTGAGCTGTTGGGGCTGGGTTGGACTGGAAGATCTTGAAGGTCTCTTCCAACCCAGTCATTCTGTGATTCTGTGAATGACAGCAGTGCCCATTGTAAATCCTGTGGGAGAAGGAGTGGGAAGTGTTCCTGAGACACCACAGAGCTCATCCTGCAGGGCACACTGAGACCAAACACGTCTCAGAAGGAACAGCCCTGGGAAACAGCGAGGAACGGGCAGAAATTCGGGATGGGGCTGATCCTGACCAGAGCTGTGCCCAGCCTGGAGGCTCCAGCCCCTCCTCATCACCCACGAGCTGTGGAAGTGCTGGTAGGGGCACTGGGAGCTCCCTGCTCACAGTCCCAGCCGTGCCAGGGCTGTTTCCACACTCCAGCCCTGACCTTGTGGGAATATCTGTGGGGAAGGGAGAATGGTTCCGTTTCCAAAGCAGGAACTTTTTTATGAGGCTGAGATGTTTCCATTCTGTTTGAGCTGCTGGCCTGCAGAGATGTTCTCCTACACACGTTGGGCTTCCCACGTCATCTGCCACAGGCTCCCCAGGGACAGGCCTCAGGAACACAAAAACCCCAATCCTTACCAAATATCCCAAAAGCAAAAGGGCCACATGCTCCTTACAGGGTTGCCATGAATGGCAGTGCTTTAAAATTCGGGGCAGGAAACGCAGAAATTGTGGAAGCTGTACAGTGTTTGACCAGACTGAAGTGTGTATTTAAATGTTCATCTCTCTTACATCCCAAAATAGAAACAAAGATGATTTATCACAGCTGCTGCAGCAGCATCTGAGGACATTTCCTTGCCCTTTGGCCTCAGGATCAGAACAGCTTGGTGCTGAGTAGAATTACGGGGCTAAAATTGTGGTCTTGTCCCCAGATGTCTTCAGAGGTCACTGCTGGAGCACAGAGATGCACTTCTAATTCATCTAAACTCAGCAAGGTGGAATTCTGAGCACACAGGCCAAGGCTGGCTCCCTGAGCACACCACACTCCTTTTTGATCCTTTCTTATCTCCTCCTCCTTTGCCTTTCCCAGCTTCGAGGTATTCAGTTCCTGGGGGCAGAAAGGTGGTTCAAAGACAATTTCTCTTGAGTGCAGTGTCAGAAGTGACCTTTGGGCCCCAACAAAGAGGGGCAGAGAGAGCTGCAGGGATCAGTTCTGGTTGGTGGAGTCAATTCAGGGGTGTGTGCACGAGCTGCCAGCCACGAGTTGTGTCTCAGCATCTGCCACAGCCCCTGGCACTTCCCCACAGGCACATTTCCCATTTCTGCTCCAAACCCAGCCCCGTTTCTCCTTCCAAGTCCCCCTAGCATCAATATATTCTCTAAAAGACGTACCAGAGGCAAATGTAATGGTTACAAATGGACTTCTGGAGGAAAAATCCTTTCTGCCAGAGCTAGGAAGAAGGAGAAACATTTTCCCAACATGCTGGGACCTTAGCAAGGTCTCTCTTGCTCTGCTAATCTCTTACTCCTTTTTTACAATGCATGAGGAATAATTACAACCAGTTTTAAAGCACTCTGACATCCTCCTGTGACGGGCACTATGGTCATGGCAAATTCTTTTATTTTTAGCAAGCTTCTTCTCTGAAAATGTGTAGGAGGGCCAACAACAATATAAATAGAAAATCTTCTAACAAACAGAGCCAAGAGCAACACAGGGCAGTAAATAAATCTGTAAAAAATTTGGTGTGGAAATAACAATCTCTGTGCACCATGCAAAGGCACAGATCTTTGCATGAGCAGCCCAAGGGGTGGTAAAGTGAAACCTCCAGAACCATCCAAAAGTTTCCAGAGTCGCTCTCAGTTCTGCAAACATTCCCCCTCTAATTTAAGCTATTGTTTTTCCAAGAGAATTTGGAATTAAAACATGGGTTTCTTAGCTAAATATAAGTCCATTGTGCACAAACAATGAATATCTCCTTTAAAAACAATTGTTACTCCACATGCCAAGGGTTACACAATCTCAGAGAGTGTGAATCCTTCTGCACGACTTCACTCCCTGAAAAGGCTGCTCAGACAATCCAGAAAATCAGACAGGGACCATGTTTGAAAACCCCTGGGTTTGATTCTGTATTTTACTTGAATCCTTTCAGAATTAAAGCCTCAAAGCTGAGAGGAGAGGGGAGCTTGAGAGTAGATGGAAAACTTCGTGAGAATGCACAGCTTTTTTATTTGTACTAAAAGCCCTTCTCTCTGCACAGATTCCTGCACGTGGTGGAGCCAGCTTTGGGAGAAGCACAAGAAGCCAGGGCTGGTGCAGAAGAAACTCATATTGAACCATATCAGCAAAGGAACTCCAACTCCACTGCTCTGCTTCCAACATGCAGCCTGAAACTGCTTTCACATTTGTTTTAAGCAACCAGAAGCCCTCGGAGCTGCCAAAAGCAGCAGTTTGACATTTCCTGCAGCACTGCTGTCTCATTCCTGCCCCCACACATCCCCTCTCCTGTGTCAGCAGCAGATCCAGCCCTGAAGCACATGGAGCAGCTTCCCTGCCCCTCCTCATGCAGCAGCTGCTCCATGCCCATGCTTGGCACTCCTGATTTTCGAGTGCCACATCCAAGCTCAGCATCCTTTGAGCACAGTTTGCATTCTTTGTGTCTGCCTCACATTCATCCAGGCCAAAGCTCACCCTCCATGTGCCTCTGACTCCCTTTTGTGTTCCTCAGCACCACATTTGGTTACCCAAAACGATTTTGACTTTGTTTTTTTTCAGTTGAATGTGCCTCCCTCTTGGAGCAAGCCAGCAGAGCTGTTTTCTTCCAGGAATGTCTTTGCTTGTATAGAATATTCTCTATGGTCTTTCTGAGCTTATCTGGCTTTTTTTTTCCCGGGCTGGAGCTCTTCTGGCCACCTAGAAGCTGACAGATCTATGACTGTTTGGTTTTGGAGGAGGACTATTGTGATGAATGGTTTTATATTACTCACTAACATATGCTTTTAATAGCAAACGGGAACAAAGGTTCCAGCACTCAGAGAGGCAGACAGTGACTTACTGCAGCTAACTAATCCCAAATTTATCACTGTCCTGCTCAATAACACATTTCAAAGTGCTGCCCTATTAATTGACCACAAGATATTGAGCTTTTTCCTATTCCTCCTCTCCTTTTGCCTCTTCTTACAAAACTTGTGTGAGATTAAAGCACCCCGGTAAAGAAATTTACTGGAAAAGATTATTTTTTCCCAGTGTTTGGCGTTTTGCAAAAATCTGGAAGCAAATTGATACTGGAAGATTTGCAAACCATTCCCACAGGAGCCATGTCCCAAAAGACACAGGACCCAGCAGCTCCCTCCCAGTTCCATGAGCTGCATCAGCCTCCAGACCTTTCTTCCTCCTCTTCATCAGCTGCCAGGATGGTCAAAGGAACAATGCTGGGAGCTTGCAGAGCATCACTGCACAAAGACCGCTGCACAACGAGGTTTTAGAGGGGAAACAGAACCTTGGGAAAGGGACATATCCATAAATCTTGGGATTCTTGTGCTGATTTCACTGCACTGCTGAGCCCCAGAGCTGGGTTTTCCTCAGGGCAGTTCGCAGTTCACACTCAGCGCATGCTGTGAGGTGTTGGTGTGGAAGCTGGAATGGGTGCTTTGGGAAGAGGCAGTGATCCAGAGGGGCAGATCCCTGATTCCCCATCCCCTGGGAGCCCAGCCTGGCTCTGGACCCTGCTGGGGAGGGCTCAGGTGTGTGCTGTGGGTCAGAGCTGAGCTGTGAGAGCTGCTGGGCACAGAAAGCCTTTTTGGTGGCTGCAGCCTCTGCAGAGTCCATCTCCTGCCTGCAGAAAATCTGCATCCCCAGGTCCCCATGAGCTGTGGGGGGATTACCTTGCTCTCCATTCCCACACATCTCCCACACAGCCTGACAGAGTCCACGTCCCAGCCTTGCCTCTGCTCCCTTCCGAGGAGTTTTCCAAAGACGAATGCTCCAACTACATTATTTTTTTAAGTTTAATTTACATCTGTTTTGTATTATTTGCAGTTCTGCTTTATCTGGGTCACTCCCTCGCCAGTGTTCTTCCCTCCCTGTTATCCCAGAGAGCTGAGAGCTGATTGTAGCCAGTGTTCAGCTCCAGGCTGTCATCCCACAGACCCTGCCAGCTGTCCTAAAACCCCACTCAGTTTTCCTAGAGAAACCATTCTCTCCTCATTCCCTCTGAAAGCCCTTCCTCATCTCCCCAAGTCTGTCCCCAGCCCTAAATTCCCTTCCCCACCTTTGGAGAGCCTGCAGTGTCCCACCCCAGCGCTGCCCCGCGTTCCAGCGGCCCTTTAGGACTCACAGCACGCACAAAGCCGCAGATCAAATGTATCCCGGAGCATTCACGGGATGTCAGCTGGGATTCTGGAATATCCCACAGCTGCCCGAAGGCTCTGAGCGGGGGGTGGAGATGCGTTTGTTACCCTGAAGAGCGGGGTGCCATCAGCTGCGGGGCTCTGGAGGGGCAGCACGCAGCGCATGGGGAGGGAGAGCAGCGGAGCGGCTGGAGCCATTGACAGGCAGAACCGGATTATGCACAGCAGAGCACGGCCGCGACTGCCCCGCGCTCAAAGCGCTCCCGTGACGGCTGTAAAGCCCCAAAATCCGGTTTTTAGCAGCCAGCCAAGGGCCAGCACATAGAGCAGGCCGCGGGGAGGGATGGATGCAGGCGCAGCTCGCTCGGTGCCCGGCTGCAGGAATGTCCCGGTCCCCTCGTGATTGGCTGCGGGATGCTGGAGTCAGTTTTCACGGGGGCTGATCAAAAAGTTCCCTTCGGCTCTCCAAAGTCGCTGGCTGAGCAGAGGCATCGGCTGGAGGAGGCCGGGCGCTCCCGCATTCCTCGGGAGAACGTGTGGGATGAGAGGGCTTCTCCCTGCCGGGAACGGCGGGCGAGGACGGGCGGCGCGGAGCCGCGCTCCTGCTTTTCTCCCCCAGCCCGGGCTGGACGGCCATCCCTTCTGGCATGCTCCTCATCCCTGAGGATACGATGTCTCAGTACTCCACGAACTTCCTGCTGCTGCCCATCCCGGAGTACCCCGCGCTGGACTGCGCGCCCAACAAAATCATCAAGCTGGTGGTGCTGGGCGGCAGCAGCGTGGGCAAGACAGGTAAGGCACAGGTGTGTGCCCTGCTTTTCTGCTTTTCCTTCCCAGCTCCTTCGCTGCCAGACACACGCAAACTACTGAAATTTAATTTACCGCAGCTTAACTATTTCAATTTGCTTCTTTTTTTTTTTTTTTTTTTTTTTTTTTTTTTTTTTTTTTTTTTTTTTTTTTAAGAAAAGAGGCACAGGAGAATTAGTGAGGCAGATTTGCTGTAGATGCATGAGAAGCCAACATCAGATGCTTCTACCTAGTCTTGTGCAAATTATTTAACTGTAGTTAAATTTCCACACCCCAAAAAGTGGCTTTTATCCTCCTGCTGTGTTTTGTGTTTTATGCTCTGCAGACAAATTACCGCATACAAGATGTGCCTTTATTATTCTCCAAAGGAGAGGGGAAGAAAAGAGGGTAAAGAGAGCACTGGTGCATTTGAATATCTGGTCCATGATTTCAGGAATTGCAAAAAGCAGATTGATTTATTGCATCTGTGGTTCCATGGGATTCAGCAAAATGTTTGATTGTTTTGGCTTGGAAGCAGCCACATCTTCATATTATTTTAAAATAGTTTCTTGAAGATAGCTGCACAGGCAATTTCATCTAAAGGTGCTAACGGATGACCCAGTATCACTGTGAGAAAAAAATATTGCTTGCAATGAAATCTATTATAAAACAATGCTGCATGCAGAATAAGACATTTTATTTAACTCTTAAGTGGTTTTGCAAGTTACTAGGAATCTGCTGAGATCAAAGCACCACAGGAATAGAAGTTACTGTTGCCACAATGGGATTTAAATATTTTATACAGAAAAAGGAAAATATTCTTATCAAAGAGTTTAAGAAATCAGCTGAGGTTAAGGTGAATAAGAAGGCCCAGGGTGCTCCAGCATGACAAGGGTGCAGAGCACATGTAGTTTGTTTGCTGGGTGTGATTAGATATCACTAATGGGTTTTGTGAGAGGTTTTAAGGCTGAAAGAACCATTCCATCCATCAGCCTCACTTTTTGCATGACAGAAAATGCTTAAATTTGGATTAGCTGCAGTCTACTGGCTTGTTACTCTTCTCCTAAATTATTTCAGAGCAAAGGACAGATTGTTTTACCTGCAATCACAGGGAAAACACCTCCCTATCCCACGCTGAGCTGCCACCCTGAATCTCAGGGCTCATTTCCAACACAAGCTGTGAAAAACTCTGTGTTAGGTATCTCAGGCTGGCCCCAGATCTTTGTCTGGGAGTGTTGAGAGTTGAGAGCAGCACTTGCAGAACAACAAGTGAGCAATCCAGAGATTACCCTGGTTTTGTGTGAGACTCCTTCCTGCAGGAAGATGTCACAGGAGCTGTGCCAAGGTGGATCAGGGCTCTCACTAAGGACCCATCTCTCTGTCGTTGTTTTGCAGCCCTGGTCGTGCGCTTTCTCACAAAGAGATTTATTGGGGACTACGAAGCCAACACTGGTGAGTTCTGCTCTCCCCAGCAGCACTGCAGAGAGCTGGAAAAGAAATCCATTCTGTTTTGTGACTGGTGCACGTTACAGGGAAGCCAAGTGGTGTTAGATGTCCATAAGGTGCATATTTTCAGTTAATAGCCTCGAGCTATGAAAGCAATAAATCAAAGGCTCATTATTTATGATCCTTTCAGCTGTTTTTTCCCCAATTTGATGGAAAAGGATCAGAGTAAAAGGTTTGCTTGGGGACATACCTATACTGAAACACAGGCTCAAGGAACAACCTACACATCAACTAAACCACGGAAACCCAATGCTGCTCCCCCTGCAACCCCAGGGAAGGCAGAGGAATTCTGAGGAGTGTAAATGCAGTTCAGAACCTTTACTGTGCATTCCCTTTATTTCAGGGGCTATTATAACCAGGGAAACCTTGAAACTGAAACCTCCTCTTCATAAGACAAGCAAAGCAACCATTCATTTCTTGTTTCATCCAGAGGGTGTGTTCATGTGAACTGTTCCAGGAAAACACTGACTGATTTAGCCAGTGTTATAGGATGGATGCATGTACCCCCTGTGTTGACCCCTACTTCACATCCCATACATTGGCCACCTCGTAGTTTTGGGGTGAGGGTGGCAGAATTCAGAAAATGCTTCACTTTGGAGATGCTTGCTGAGGTCAGGATGAGGAGGGAGCAGCACAAGACACCTTTGATCTGAGGAAACGCACTCTGAAAGCTCCTCCTTCCAGCTCCCCCTCCCTGACCCCGAGTAACCCTGATGGTTGGCTGCACTTTTGCTCCTTTTCTTCTGTCACCTCTTCTCTGGGAGGTTGTACATCAAGTGAGAGCTGGGAGCTGTGCAGGGATTGCTGCCAGAGCCGTGCTGGGAGCCACATGCTTTTCCCATTAAGCTCCCAGGCCCATGGCCATGCTGCAGGAGAGGTGAATATTCCAGCAATAAGGAACAGGTGGCAGTGCCCTTGGGATCACTCAGCCCTGCTTATCCTTGTGCCAGGCATCGTTGGGTAGAGCAGGGGCAGTGCCTGGCAGCACCTGCTCTTTGTTCTGCAGGGCATCATGGAATGGGAACATGGGGTTGTTTGGTTCAGGGGTGCAGTGCCTTCTCATAAAACCATCTTTACAGCTTTAAATCAGGTCTGGTTTTAAATACAAACCAAATCCCACCAGGGCTGGATCCCCTCACAGTATTAAACCACGATATGATAATGTGGGATTCAGTGCTAAATTTCCTTGTGTTGAAAATGCTCTATGAGCTCAGGCTCTCTTCCACTGGAATAAAATCACTTGTTTCCTTGAAACAAAGATGATTTTGAGAAGTGAGGGCATTACTGTCTCTAGCTGGGCTCCCCATTAATCTGAATTCCTTGCTCTCCAGTGGGTGGATTTCTCCACGTTTGACATTGTTCTGGAGGCAGCAGTGACAATTGTACTGGGGCAAGACAGAAGGGCTGTACACAACAGCTGTGGATTAGCATTTCCTCACAGCCCCACGTGACTCCTGTTAAGTTCTAAAGAAAAATGATGATGACATCAGCATCTGAAGCTGTCCTTGTCACAACCACAGAGAGTTTATAAGATCAAGACCTTAATTTTCATTGTCATTCAACTCAGCTGCAGTAACAAAATAAAGTTCAAGCCCAGGACAGCAGTGGTTAGATCAGAGCTAGATCAAGCCTAGGTGGGTAGAACTGGCACTTGGCTGTGAATACGTGTCCTCCAGATTAACCAAAGTCAGGTTTAAAGTGTCCAGCCTTTGGGGATTTCAACCAAACACTGCTAAAATCACACAAACCCCAAAGAGCACCTGGGGGATTTGTATACAGTCACTCACTCTGTGTCCAAAACTGGAGCACTTTCCTTTTTTAAAGGCATTCAGAAAAATGCAGCAGGAAACACTCACTCCTTTCACCAACCACACCTGGATGTCTTCTTTTGTGATTATAAAAAGTGAACTGCGCTTCCATTTAAAGTTGACAATATGGACTGGAAACCTGAGTGGGATTTATGTGCCCACTTTGAGTCTGTGACTCAGTCCTGAGTGGCCCCTTCCCAGCCCCCAGGCTGGCTGTACATTCAGAACACGTCCCCACACAGCAAACACAGCCCCGCTTTGCTGAGCAAACAGCCACACAAACACTCCAGGGCCAGTCACTTTTCCACAGGCAGCTCCACATCCTAAGCCTCAAAGCACTGGATTCCAACAGTCCCATTTTACCTTTCCCTTGTGATTTTGGTTCTCTGGTACAGTCCCTGACTAACCTCTTCCTTCTCCCCCAGGTGCTTTGTATTCCAGGAAGTTCACCATAGATGGGGAGCAGATCTCTCTGCAGGTGCAGGATACTCCCTTTGTCTCATTGGAGGTAAAACAACTGCTCTGTGCTTTTCAACACACTTCTGTCTTATGTTTATTGCCAGCACTTCCATCTGTAATTAACTCAGCAGCAGCAAAATACCTGGGCTCAAACCCAGGACTAATCAAGGTACCTTAAACTCCACCAAAATGAGCTCTTGAAGGTGTTAAATCAGGCTCCTTCAGGAGGAAGTCAAAAATTAAAACAATTTTATTTCCAACACATTACTAAACAGCAGTTAAATCACAATCTGGTTCCCTCCTGCCAACAGCTTGATTGTTTTACTTTCTATTAAGTGGTTTCTGTCCCTGCAAGGGTTTCTGTCCCTGAGAAAACTCACCTGCCCAGAGGCCCAGCTGGCTCAGCTTGGACCTTCCTCCACACCCAAAGTCTCTCAGATTTAGAGAAGTGTTTCTTTCCAAGGGGCCAGGCTTCACAGCAGCTGTCATTTCCAGCTATGATGCTTTGCCCTGCTTTCCTTACTCTGGTTTTAAATGTCATTAATTCCCTTTTTTTTAAGGTGTTAGCATTTATCACATTCCTTTTTCTATCAGTATTCTGGACAGTGGGACTCAATGAAATTAAAGACCTTCTCCAATCTTAATGATTCTATAATTCTATTGTGATATTAAAGACCTTTTCCAATATTAATGATTTGATGGTTCTATTATATTCTAGATTTAATATTCTACGAGGAAGCTCTTTCTCTAAATATTTTTCCAAGCAGGATTTATGCTGTCTCTCTTTGAAGATCTGCTTCACATGCAGAACAGGAGGATGAAAATAGTGTCAAAGCAACAGGAAATGTAGTGAAATTTGGGGTTTCATGAATGGTGGAAATCTCATGAGTTCCTACAGAACAGCAGAGATTTCATGATAAAATCAAGTATTCTCATTGCACCACTAAGCTTAAACTTCTAGGTGTGGCCTTGGCCTCAGACTAAACTTAAATTTGGCCAATATATGTTGGGATGGGAGCACCACCCTCTCTCCTCGTGTGTCAGGCTGCCCTGGACAGCTCTGCACCCCTTGTTGTACCTGCACAGAGCCACGTGTGCATCTCTGTGCCATGGGACTGTGCCAGCCTGAATTCACAGAAGGGAATAAGCAAAGCTCCCTCAGTTCCCATTTCCAGCTTCTCTGACTGGAAGTGGGTTGGTTGAAGGGGAAAGCTTTGATGCAATCCCACTCTGCTGTGCTGGGGTGCACAGAGCAGAGGGCAGGAGCCCTCGTCTGCTCTGAACACTCAGAAGCAAACAAAAGCTGCAGTGGAAGCTCTCCAAATATTCAAATGGGATTTACCAGCACAAAGGCCTTTGCCAGCTTGTCCTGCAGAGAGGAGCTGGGGGGGTGATTGGGCACCACTGGGATTGCCTGATAAACACTTCACAAAGGGAATCCCCTCTCTCTTCTGTGCCATGGAGAAAAGAGGGATTGGAATAATTGAACTCCTGTTTTCAGCCCACATAGGTGCTATTTTCCTGTTTAAATGAATACTGTGTCCTACAGTCCAGTGACTCCGGAGCTGCACAAAATTGAGTCAAGCCTACAGCTGAGGTTGCTTAGTCAGAAATTATTTAAAATTAGTTAGGAAGGAGTTCCATTTTCTTTGTCCCAGTCCAAGGTCTGTGCTGTTCCAAGATCTCCCGCAGACACCCTTATCTCATCCTGTGTCTGTTGGCTTCAAATGATATATTTGCAATAATTGAAGGGACTGTGACAGAACAGGTTAAGACAGAGAAAAGGCTGGATTTTTTTATTACAGTCCTTAAGGAGGAGAGTTTCCTGCACTCTGCAGGCTGAGCACAGTGTTCCAGGAGGAAATAATGTGGAAACCCTCAGGATTCAAGCCCCCAGAAACGTGAAATTGTAAGAGAGAAACAGAAGCAGATGAGTGGTTTTGTTGGGTGATTCATTGCTGCTTGGCCTATACACTGCAAAAGGCTCTGTGTTTCAAAATTCATTCTGGAGCAGAGATTTCCATTTAAAAAGTAGCCCATTAACCTTTGATTTCCTGAATAAAGCATTCTACTTGGGATTATCCATCCATCCATCTCACTACTGGGTGGGCCTAGCTGGAGTGAGGGAGAATTTCTGCTCTTAGGGCTCTCTGAATGTGCACCTTCTCCAAACCCATTTTCAAAGCTTGCCAGTGCAATTAGGGTTTTTTTTATTTTTCTTTTTTCTTTTTCTTTTTCTTTTTTTTTTTTTGCCATGAAAGGGTTTTGCTGGTGAAAAGAGGCTTCCAGGACATGGAGAGTGACTAATTATCCCCAGACTGGCTACAGCCCAGACCCCAACAGTGCAAATTGCCCTTCTTCCCACAGCCTGCCCTGGCCTGGCTGCAGTTCACTCTCATTAACCTTTCCAACAAGGCTGCTGGGGAGGATCCCTCTTCATCATTCTGCTTTGGGGTTTGAGGGGTTTGGGGAGGAGTGATGAGAGCATCTGATAACCAATGTCACGGCTCACAGGATTTAGCTGTGAGCTGCCAAGGGCAAAGAACCTCAAGGTGTGATCAGCCAGTGCCTCTGAGGGCAATAATGAAATATTTACAAAGAGCACTTGGCTGGCAGAACTCCTGAGGAAAGTTTTAAGCCTAATTTACACTCTGACCCTGCAGACCCTCCTCCTCACAGAACAGCTTATCAGTAGTTCTTCTTTCACTGTCTGATCTACCAGAAGAAAACTGATCAGTTTTATTCATTCTTTTCCACCTCTGCTCTCTGAAGTTAGGCTTTATCAGTCATATTTAGGTCTTAATAAAAGTGATCTGTTTGGGGAGAGTGCTGAGCACTAAATTCTGTTAGAATTAATATGAATGGCAGATATGTATTCTATACATTAATAGATAATTAAATATGTTTTTTATTAGTCTTACTTAAGTTGGTGAAAATTTCTTGGGTAGAATTTAGCAACAATAATAAAAAATTGAGCACTGTATTTGTGATGCTGAACTCCCCTTAAAATATGCAATTTCTATCAGCTTCATGAAGAGCTGTACACAGAATATGCTTGTTATATAAAATATAACATAAATAAAGAATATTAAAAAAGGATAGAATAAAGGATATTTAAAAAATTACAACGTTGCAGAAATGTAATACTGACAAGAGTGTCAGATTTTCCAAAGCAAGCAGGCTGCAGCAGGGATCTTTCTCTCTGGCTGGGTTATCCCTATCCCAGCAGGGATAACAAAGAGGAGAGGATTAGCTGGAAATAGCTTCATCCTGACAAGTGAGCTGATCTCTTTTCAAGTCTGCAGTGCTGTATTCAGCTTTGTATTCCCAGAGCTGGTGGTTGTTGGGGCTCTAAATAGGAGTAGTGATGGACTCAAGAAATGTGTGACCAGAAAAAAATGATATAAGCCCATCACTGCTCCACAAATTACCAATGAGATTTCAGCTGATTTTCAGTTTCAGACATTGGTTCTTTGTAACCAATTGCTTTTTTTTCAAAAGAACTTTGACTACCTGGAGACCTGCAAGGCAGGAAAGCCTGGCAGGCTTCACCAGAGTTACTGAGAGCCTCTGTCCATGGAGACATTGAATAAAGAATTGGAAAAAGCCCTAAAAGCGACCTGAGGTGACAACTGTTCACTTGTCATGCTATGACAAACCTGATGGATTTTTTATGCTCTTACTGTGCCCATCACTGTTTTATTCACCCTAAGAGTGTGAGTTTCTGACTGGTCGTGTACAAGAGAATACAGAACTAACTTATCAAAGCAGTATTTTGGCTTTTCTCTTCAACCAATTTGCTCTGACCCCTCTCCACTCCACGTTACTGCTTTCCTGGGATGAGAGAATCAGGGAATCAGTGATGTTGGAAAAGATGTCCAGGACTGAGTCCAAGCCATGATTGATCCCCACCTTGCACTGAGTGCCACATCCAGTCATTCCTTGGACACCTCCAGAGATGGGGACTCCAAACCTCCCTCCCTGGGCAGCCTCTGCCAATGCCTGACCACCCTTTCCATGGAGAAACTCCTCCTGATATCCAACCTAAACCTCCCCCAGTACAGCTTGAGGTGTTTCCTCTTGTCCTGTCCCTGGGAGCAGAGTCTGGCCCACACTTGGCTCCAATGACCAGGTCCCCCCAGAATCTCCTTTCCTCCAGGCTGCACAACCCGGCACAGTGCTACCAACACCGGGAATTTCCCTGGTACCTCAGAGAGGTTTCTGGGAACACATTAACAAACAGGCCTGTTCTCAAACCCAGCTCTGGCTGGGGCGGATCCCTGATGTGCAAATCCTGTTGTTTTGCAGGATGATGCAGACAGCATCTGCTGCCAGGAGCAGATAAACCGCTCGATCTACTGGGCCGACGGCTTCGTGTTCGTTTACTCCATCACGGACTACGAGAGCTTCCGCGTGCTGCGGCCGCTGCACCAGCACATCCGCAGGATCCACCCCAACGCCAACATCCCCCTGCTGCTCATGGCCAACAAGGGCGACCTGCTGCGGGCCAGGCAGGTGTCCTCCAAGGAAGGGCTGCAGCTGGCCACCGAGCTGGGCGGCACCTACTGCGAGGTGTCGGCACGCGAGAACTGCGAGGGCGTGCACGAGGCCTTCCAGCAGCTGTGCCAGGAGCTCAGCAGGAGCAGCAGCAGCTGCAACGGGGAGAAGAGGAGAGGTCTCCACCTGGTGCGGCCCAAGTCGCCCAACATGCAGGACTTGAAGAGGCGTTTGAAGCAGGCTCTGACTTCCAAAGGCAAATCTGCCACCACGCTTTGATGTGGCCGCCCAGGAGTTGTGTTCCGGAGCCCTGGATAAAAGCTGGGAAAAAGGGGCATCAATTCAGCCATCGGGTTGTGTGAGAGACTCTCAGGTCCTGTGAGAGACTTTCAGGTCCTGTGAGAGACTCTTTCGTTTGGTCTTCACATCTTTCTCAAAAAGCTCCTTCTCATTCAGCAAAGGAACTCGCGGAATTTTCTCTCTGGGGCAGGGATTTCAAAACTGTGGTTTAAAAAAAGAGATTGTCCCAGATTCATTCTATCTTTTTGGTTTTTTTTTTTTTAGAAAGGGGTGCAGTCAAATGTCTTGGTGTTAAAAAGTGGGTTTTGTTAATGAAAATAATGAAATCCTGCTTTTAAGAGATGGGACTTGCCTTGGGAATGGCTGTATTCCCAAACACAGGCAGTGAACTGCAGCAGGACATGAGGAGAATGACGGGAGCTGCACTGAGCAAGAATAATGGACCAGACCTGCCTCACTGCAAGACTGGAAAATAAATGAATCAATTCATTTAAATGAAGAGCATAAATAGTAAAAAGTATTAATTGAAAGAATGAGTTCTGAGCAATGGGGAGAGATTTGTACATATGCAAACTTAAGCCTTACGGTGTCTCTTTAAAGGGAGATTTTTTAAAAAATCACTATTTTTTCAGATTATTTTTGTTTAAAAGCACAGTGACTACTTCTAAAGCGATTATTTGGGCAAAATACAAACTTGTGGCAGCGTTTTGTTGTCAGTTTCTCCATGGTATTTCTTATTTTTCTAAAGGTTTCTTACATGGCAAAAGGGAAAAATAGACCAGTGATTTAAAACCTGCCAAAAAATGGACTTCACTGATCAAGAGCAAGGAAATCACCTAAAACTCCTAATTTTTTTTCCCAAATTAGTTAGATTTCAAGTTCAAAATGCTTTTAAAGAAACAAAGCCTTCACACAAAATATATTTACATTATTAGGTTGTCCAGGGGTTTTTTATGAAGAAAAGGTTTTATGATGCCTGAAATTTTTGGCTTGGGGAATTCATTATTTTCTTGTTTGAGTGTTTGTTGTTAAACCTAGACTTCCCTGAACAGCTCCCAGAGCATCCCAGCCTGTCAGGACATTTCCCAGTGTCAGCATCTGGTTGTGCCTCAGCACGTCCAAGGATTTGGGGCTGCATCCCATAAACTGATTTATGGAACCAATAACAACACCCCGGAGCTCCCAGCACTCTGTTCTCAGTGAGAGTGGGGAGGAATGGGCTTGGACCGTGTAAAATTCATGATGCACCCTCCTCTTCTTCAAACAGAGCAGAGGAGCAATGCAAGCACCATGAAATGAAGTCAAGCTCAGTGATTTATACTCAGGGACACTGGAGGGAAACCCGAGTTTGATGGAGATGGAAAAACACTCCCAGCTGCAGTTTCATCTGGCAAGACTGAACTAAATCAACCTTTTCCTCATTAGGAGCAGCAAAAATGGAAATGGAGTCTGATGAGTATTTGTATAGCTCAGGGCTTTGAAATGTACTTTGTATTTTTCATTTCCCTATATTAGACAGCTCTAGCCATGATTTTATCACCTGGATTTGCCTTATCTCCAGCTCACCTTCTGTTTTATTTATTGTTTTCCACAGCTGCTTATCTGAGAATGTCTTGTGTTCTGATTCATTTAGGAGTCTTTCATTCCCACAAATGCTCTGCACCTGGTTTTAAATTCAGTTTCAAGTGGTATTAGGAGGGGAAAAGTTGGATCATCCAAAAAGGGACTCAAATTATATGAGGGAATTTTTACTTTGGCTTATGCTTAATTAACAATTTGGTGTTTGAGCAGTGTCATTCATCATCCCAGGTACTTTGGTATTTATGGCATGGAATTTCAGTGTTTTAAATTAATAATAGCACCAGTCAAATATTGAATGTGAAAATTCAATAACTCAAATATTGAATCTAGAGATTTAATGGCTCAAATATTGAGTCTAAAGATTCAATAACAAGGAGTAGAGCAGTTTGCAAGACACACAGAAACGGAAGTATTTTTGTGTTGGAAAAATGATCACCAATTTTGAATAGCAATTAACAATTTTGCCACTCCAGTACTGTATAAAAAGGGCTACATTTGCTGAAGACATTTTGCTGATATTGATTTGTTTGCAACTTCCTTCAGCTCAAATCTTTTCTAATTTGGGAAGAAATGTCACCAAAATTCAAACCTGTCAATGTTTTAGTTTCGTTAGTGTTTAATAAAAACATGCAAGGTCTTCCCTAAGGAGTGAATAAAATGGCTTCTTTATGTGTCACATATTTAAATATTCTTTGTTTACACTAAAATCTATTGTTTTCCCTTCTTGCAACCTAAGACACCCTGCTTTGGAAATATTCCTTATGTAACAAAATACTCCTTATGCAAATAAGTATTCCCACATTCCTGTGGGGGGTGGGGAAAAAAAAAAATCTATATTTTGGCTAACGCCAAGAAAGATTGAGACATTTAAGTCTTCTCTTAGGTACTAACAGGTGGCAAACATTTATTCTGCTACAGAAAGTTTAGTATTTCCTTTGTTCATTGACCAGGAGTACAAATACTGATTTAAAGCCAGGACTAACCATCTAGAGAAGGCAATAAAGCTCATTATTTTTATTTGGGGTGCAGCAGCTGAGCCCCAGGACACCTCACTGTGCCCCAGAGGTAAGGCTGAATGGCAGCACAAAAAGCAGGGTAAAAAGAATGCTATAGAATTAAGTGCCTAAAAATAATCCTGCATGAGATCAAAGTTTAGTCATGTAGAACCTGATCCTGAATTAGAAACTTCAGGCTGCCAGGGGAAAACATGTATTCTACTGAAGCTTTAAAATTAACCCTCTAGAGAGAAACTACTGCCATAAAGTCAAGAGGGGAGAGGGAAAACAAAGATTTGAGAGTATGGGGTGATTTTTGGATATCAAAGAAAATTCTCCTCTCAGTTCTATTGATTTAGTCCAGATTAACTCCACTGGAATCAATACCAACAGCAGTGAACTGTAGACTTCCTTCTTTTAATTTTTTTTTCTCATCCCTCATCATTCTCCTGAGCATTTTAAATCTTTGTGCACCATCTGGTTTTCAAGATGGTTTTACAGCTGGGTTTACTTGGGCACAAAGCAGTTGGGTGATTTGCCCCAAGGTTACACAGCTGAGCAAGTACTTGAGAGGAACTCCAACCCTGTGTCCTTTGTAATTAATTCCCAACTCTCTCCAACAGCTTTCAGACCTTACAGCTCCCTCAAGGTATGCACAAAGCACAGTTGTATTGCACAGGAATGTAATTAAAAGTTGGGAAAAGTCTCTTAAAGTGTTAGAGACTGAGCAAAGTCTCAGTGAGAGGCTGGCACCTCACAATTGCACCAAGACAGGCTGGGGAGCCACTGAAGATATTTGTTAATGGTTATCTCTGTCTTTCTGTCAGCTGCATCTTGGCCAGATCCCTTAATCTGAGTTACTCTGCCCATAGGTCACAGATAGCTGTCACACACTTCAGCATCCCTGGGATAGAATCACCCAGGAGAAATAAAGGAATTGCCTCCATTTGCACAGGGATGGCTGAAAGATTTACATCTGCACTCACACCTTGCTTCTGCATTCCTTTGTTGTTGTTTGGATTCCAAATTTTCACCCGGAGCAGAGGATAAAACCAGAAAATTCAGGTCCTGATTTCAGGGAACTGCTCAGACAGAAATATTTGTATCCATGGTACCTGGCTGCTCCCAGGATTTGTGTCAGGTGTACAAATGAAGAAGGAATAATTTTTGAGACATCAAAAGAAACTTGCTCTGTACCAGAAAACAGTTGTCTAATTGTTTTCCAAGGCAAGCTGGGTGGCTGCCAGCTGATTGTTACTGCTGGATTTCCATCTGCCCACTGGCAAAGCAGATTTGGGGTCAGAATCCACTGCTGTGTTTGCAGAGCCTGCACATGGCCCTGAGGCAGCAGAACACAATGAAATAGTTGCTAATATTTCATGTTCATGGGTTCTCAGAGCTCTGCTTAACTGTGCCTGTCTCCTCTGGGGCTCACACAGGAAAACCACGGAATTAAAGTTAAAAAATCTCCAGCTTCACTTTAAAAGCTCAAAAGCAGGGACAATGGGGTAGAGAAGATGATCCAATCTATCACTAATGGAGACAAAGCAAGACTCTTCCTTTGATAATTTCTCACTGGCCCTGCCCTCCTTGCCCCTTTCCATTCATGCCTTTGTTCTCATTTCACTTAGCAAGCAAAAACTTCTGCATTTCTTCTTCCTTTGCCTTAGAAACATACTTTTGCTGGCTAGTTTAAAATTTATTTCCAAATATTTGAACTCTAAACACGTTTTATAACAAAAGAAGAGTGTCTACTTAGTCTTTTGACCTTATTTACCTAAAGCATTTTAAAGCACAGCTACAACTCTGTGCTTTGAATTCCTGCCACTTCTCCCCAAGAGCTCTCACTGGCTTAGCCCAATATTTCCTCCCCTTGTTTTGTGCTTACAGTGTTGGGCTTATTCATGTTGCAGAGTCATTGCTTACTTAAACCTGTTCAGTTCTTAAATTTTGCTGCTCTCCTCTGAAATCCCTTCCGTTTAATCAGACAGATTCTCTTCTCTAAGCAGCTGTGCAAAAGGAAAAGGAGCTCAGAACAGCTGGTGGTTTTCTGGTCTGTCAGATTTTAGCCCATTATTGAAGATTTTGGAATAAACAGGAGCATGGAAAATGGTACAGCAAACCCACTTCTCATCTCCCTTCATCTGTAGCTGGTGCAATAATTTTGTATGTCATGAAGTGGACGAAGTTCATCCCAAATGATAATGCTTTTTCCTACAGATGGAAAAACACCAAATATGAAGCAGAGAGCTGAGCTGATAGACTGTAAACCCTGGGATCCAATTCATTAAGGAGCTGTCACACCAATCTTCTCTTCTTTAGAAGATACATTTTTTACATTTTCCCTCTTATCCAAAAGGGTTTCGAGATGGAGCCTCTGCATCTCATCACAGAGACACTTCCCATCCCCTCCAGCAGGTCAGGGGAAGCTGCACATTTTCCAGGGATGATGGGTGAAACTATGCATGTCTGTGCTGTTATGAGGGATGATTGTGGAGACTGTTCCTAAGGACGTTTTTCTTCTCTCTGGCCAGTAATGCAGAACACTCACAATCAGTAACCAGTCATTTGGAAAAGATATGAGGGGGGTTTGTGCTGAATCTGGAGACACTCTGTACCTTCTCTGATGGTTAGAAAGCTCACCAGATAAGCAGAGGTTGGGTTTTTTCTGAGGCTGCCTTTGAACTCTCACAGAGAGAGTTGAATTATTTCACTTTTGATTGTGATCCAGGTTTCCAGATGCTTGCAGAGGCCACCACTCTTTGCTGTTCTGCATTGTATTTCACTTAAAAAACCAATATTTTCCTTTGCCAGGATGAAAAAGCTAATTTGGAATCTCACATTAATAATGTAACAGCCTATTCTCTTGATTCCCTGTTTTTGATGAAGGTCATGGCTTTGCATTTGTTGGGGACCTGAACTCAAACTCATGCTCTTCAGCAAAGGTGTTTGGCCAGGTTACCCAGAGAAGCTGTGTCTGCCCCTGGATCCCTGGCAGTGTCCAAGGCCAGGCTGGACAGGACTTGGAGCAACCAGGGATAGTGGGAGCTGTCCCTGCCAAGGGACTGGATGGGATTTAAGGTCCCTTCCAACCCAAACCATTCCATGACTCTGTGGTTTTGAATGAACAAGACTCTTCATTCTTTACCCAGCAGGACAAGGCACACCCCAGCAGTTCTGTGACTGTCAGCAAAGAGCAGTGGGATGAGGGAATAAAAGAGGAATCCAATCTTTGAATTACTCTCCCTTATTTTCCATAAAGGAGACTGACTCTCCCTCAAGCTCTGGGAAAGGTGATAGGCTGGTGGTGCTCCTGGATGTAGAGGAAGTGATGGTGGCAATTCTGCCTCAGCAGTCTGTGCTCCAATCCCTCCATCTGGGAATGGTGGCAGAGGTCAACATCTGTAGGAACCTCCCAAATGCCCAAAGGAAGGTTACTGGGAACTATCAGCTCTCTGAGGCTGAACCAAAATTTTTCTGTGAACTATGCATCTGGAGATGCTTTGCTGAAAAGGAAACCCAGAACCCAAGCCTGGGAGAGCCATGAGTGTTTCCCATCCACATCCCTTGGGAGCAGTGGTGAAAACCTCACGTCTTCATCACCTTCCAGCCCACGTGGTTCCACCAGGCCAATGTCAAAGTCACTTCTGCTCCTGAAGGACTGCCATGGTGCTGCTGCTCCCAGTGCAAACACTGGGAATGGAGGGTTGGAGTTGCCCTTCTCGTCCACCCTTTTAGCTGCCAAGACCACCTATGAAGTGCAGAACCCAAGAGCGAGCACCAGATACCAAATATATCTGACAAGTGTTCATCAGTCTGTGCTGGAGAGCAGGAGCTGGCTCTCAGGAGAGCCCTAATCTGCCAAAAGAGCAGCTTTTAAAGCCCAGAATACATATTTGTGTCAGGCCTGTGAGATGATACATTTTACATGTAAGTGCTGTTCTGTGAGAGTTATTTATTAGGCAGCTTTAAAGAAAGCAAGAAGTTTTGTTTCTAAATCCTGAGTGCTAATCATTGAAAGTCCTCATTTTATCTGTTTTTGTAGCTTTAATTTTAGCCATTTGTACTTCTGAACCTCAAACTGTGGAATGAAGTGAAACACATGGAGCCAGAGGTTCATCTCTTTATACATTTGGAAATGCACATTTTCACTACACTACAAATACATCTCAGCACTGGAAGAATCAAAAATCTTGAGTAGGGCTGAGAGAATATATTCAGTTTGCCGAGTCCAGACACTCCTGAATTCCACTGCTGTGGCTTCTGGGAAGAGCCACCGATAAGACAAGAACAGACATTTAAAAACCATCAATGCTCATCACCCACTTACACATGGTTTGCAAGGAGTTTGAAAGCCAAGGCATCCCAGGATGAGGGGAAAGGCTCTCAAAGGGTTAAATGCTTCCTGCCTTTAATCTAGAATCACGTAATGTGGAATGAATGCTTCAGCTCAAACTGTTTCCTCACTCTGACAGTTTCATGGTGTGAGGTCAAAGTGTGGGAGAGATGGGAGAGGAGAGGGGGAGCATGGAGTGGTGAGCTGCTAAATCCAGAGAGACACATCCAGAGAAATAAAAAAGATGGATTCTCCAGCAGCCTCAGCCCAGCTGGGATGGCTGTGATGGAGCCATGGGTAAATGTGTGGGACTTTAAGGACTTCCTGCTCTGGGCTCCCTCTGCTTCTCCCTTGTGTTCCTGCTCGGCTCCGGGCACCGTTCCCACGCCACGCTGCAAAATGTGCCTCGAGTTTCTCACAGCGGCTCTGCCTGGACACAAAGTGCAGCTCCAGTCCTTCCTGCACCCTGCACATGCAGGAGATGGGATTCCTCTGGGGATACTGATGGCTGTATTTCTTTTCCCTTCCTGTGTGGACCTTTCCTATGCAACCAGGTCCGTTCTGTGCACCAAAGCGCTCTCCCCAGTGCAGAAAAGTTCAATTTAAAGCAGATTTCAAATTAATTTGATTTTTTTGTTTTTGGACCAACCATCACTTCTTACACCAAGAGCGGTCTGGTTTGATTTCATTTGCAGGCCCTCCTACAAGAACAAAACACTCAATCATGGCTGTCTCCATGTCAAAATACATTTCTACAGATCAGTGCACCACTTTTATCTTTTTCCTTGCAGTTTTCACCTACTCTGCCTGGGGTAAAAGTTTTCCTTTGGAGAATTATTGAAGTTTTTGCCCATCAACATAAACTTATAATCACTGATACAAGGGTTGAGAGTAAAAGAAAATATAAACAATTACACAAACACTTAATTAAATGCATTACATGCCCTCACTCTTAAGCCAAGCACAACAGTCTTGACCTCCCTGTTTTCACCCTGGGTTACTCAGCCCACCCCAAATCCTTGTTTTTCCTCCTTAAACACATCTGAGCAAGGGCACCACGTGCTCCTTTGTGGGGCTGATGTTTTGGCATGTGATGGGGTGTGACAGGAACATGATCTCCCCCAGAGGTCACCTCTGCAGCCCCAGCTGCACTAACTGGCTGCTTGCACATCAGTGCAGTGACCCCACAATTTATGCCCAATCCACTCCTCCCAAGGAGCAAAGGTAAGGACATCCCCTCCCCAGCCCATGGTAGGAACACAGAGACATTCAGTAATCAGCCTGCTGCTGAGAATAGTAAATTCTGCATCTTCCCACCAAATGATAACAAATGTCTGAAGGGAATCAGCTGACAAATCCTCTTGCTCAACACCACTCGTCCCTAAGCTGCATGAAAAAAACAAACTCCTTTCATGGCAGGAAATCCTCAGGCCAGTTTGTCACCAGGATTCAGACAGATTTAAATAACAGACCTGCCAGCAGTGGATTTTGAGTGGTGAATGATACAGCCAGAAGAGCTGGACAGCAAGCATTTCTGTGGGCTGAGAGGTACAAATCCTATTTTTAAGATAGACATGGGTTCTAATGCTTTCCGGATAAAGATGGAGGCTAAAGATGCAGTAGGATTCTAGAACTCTTTTTAGGAGTGATTTAGGAAAAGGTCAAGCTCCTGCCCACAGCTCCAAAAATTCTATTTCTAAAATGGGCCACATAAAAATTCCCTAGGCCAGACCTGCCTGTTTTCAGCATCCAGCTTCAGCCTTCAAACAGAACTGGAAGATCCTAATTTAAATCTCTTTTTTAGTGCTTCTCTGTGTATTTTGGAATGTCCTTTATGGGACACTAGCAGTTTCTCTGATCCCATGTCTTCACATCCCCTGTGTGTTGGGCATGTTTTCCTGCTGGTACAATCCAAGGGGCCAGGAGCACTGCAGAGTGGTTGTCCCACCCCTGTGCTTCAGTTCCAGTGGAATTAAAATGATTTTTTTCTTCCTTTGCAAAGTGGTTTGAGATCTATTTATCAAAACCCCTGTGTGCAAGCCAGGTGTCAGGGTGTTTTTAATATTCAATTGCTGCTCCCTTGTGCAGGAGAAGAGCTGATGGTTTGTTATTAATAGGGCAGGAAGTGGGGATTAAACTTTGCTCTCTAATTACAAACAAAGGCTATAAGAGCTCTGTAGCTTCTGGATAAACCTAGGAATGAGCAACTGTTTCTAAGGCAAGTGAATCCCAGAAGCAGAAACCCAGATTGATGTCTCACAGGGAGCTGAATTAAAACAAGGTTGGGCTGGCAGGCTGCCTCCTCTTCACCTTGGGAATATTCTCCAAGGGAGGGATCTGGAATATAACTGCTCTGACACAGGGTTTCCTGTTGCAAATGCTCTCTGCAGCCTGGGATTTTTCTCAATATATGCCTAAGCCACATTTTTGAGTGGTGTAAATTGCCGTAGCACCACGAGAGTTTGGGGATCAAAAGAAATCCTAGCTTTTGTTAGCTGAAGGTTTAACCCAGACTGAAAATCATCCCTAGCAAAAGCCATCTCTGAGGCTGGGGAGGCAGTTCCACCCTGCAGGTGAAGCAGGGCCCCCATCTCCCAAAGCCCAGGGTACAGCTGAAATTGCAGGGAGAGCTGTGCAGGGCAGCCTTGGAATCTTCTGGGTGTCTCCATGAAATCACATGGAAAAAGTTTCAGAGCTGTGTAAACAAAACTCTGCCCATTCAGTGGCCTCGCTGATTTGCTTTAAACTCCTAGTGCATATTTTGCATTCACTTTCCAGGAATAGCCCAGTGAGATTCACCCTGGCCCAAGAATTCCTGGCCACTGGGATTGATGTCTTTGGGATATCCAGTTCCCTTTTGTGCAGCACCAGATGGCTACAAGGGATGTGGGAGCCCTGATCCACCTGTGGGCCACGGGACTATCACATAACAAATCTGATACTGCAGCAACAGCCAAATGGATTATTTATAGGTGCATATAGGTTCTATATGGTACAGGAGGTCATGGGGTCCTCCTGGTACATCCAGGGAGTGCAGCCACGCCAGGCCCAGCCCTGCAAGCTGCAGAGCTCCCTTAGCAGAAAGCTGCATTCTAATTAACAATTCCGGCTGCAAAATGCAGCCCTGTGCTAACACAGCCCTGCTGCTGCCAGTTTGGGAGCTGGTTTGGTCAGAATTCCCTGGGGACTCCATTGTGTGATGTGGCTGTGCCCTTGGAGCTGCACAGCTGGGAATTTGCTCTGGAAAGGCTGCACACTCACCCGCAGCAACAATGCAATGGGATTTTTCTCTAAGTGCTCATAATTAACAAAGCACAACCCATGTAATCACCCAGCCCTGCTCAACATCAATGGAAAAATACACAGACCAAGAATTACCTCCCCACTGCTTTTGAATGGCACAATAAAGTAAATAATCTGACCACAAGAATTCAGGGAGTGAAACAAAGCCTGAACCCATCAGCAGCAGCATCTCCCTGCTTTTAGAGCTCGAGCAGAGTTTAAAAGATGCTCTCTGCTTTGAGCAGCTTTCCAAGCACTGCACACTTGCTGTGCCATGAGCTGGAGATGTGGCAGTGTCTTGGGAACATCCCAGCTCACCAAATATCTTCATTTATTCCAACATCAGTGATGGCAGGAGCTGTGCCTGCCCAGAAATCCGGGCCTCAGAAAGAGCTCTCACATAAAAATAAACAGGACTCTCTTGGGCTGTTACTTAGCAGGGCATAAAAGCAACTGAGGAGATACTGATTAAACTGGTCATGGAAAATTTGGGTCATACTATTTAAATTCAGTTTTCTGGTTATGTTCCTTCTTTGGTGTGTCTCCCTCCCTCTGCTGTTTCAGATGCTGAAGGCAGCTACATAAGCACCAAGATCTATGAGTGCTCTTCTGACTCTTCACACCAAATTTACCTCTCAATCTTGCAGTGAGTCCAGGTGTTCCAAAAAGAGATCATCACTACCTGTGAAGAAAAGAGCAGGAAATAAAATTAACTATAAGGAGCTACTTGGCCCAGTCCATTATGTGAGTTTCATGGCATCCAAAAAATTTTAAAACATGAACTTACTACCATCATATTTCAAGCAATTATAGAGAAAAGAAACTAAAAAAGACAAAAAGAACCTTGCCAGTGTCAACCAGTTTTTTCTATTAGTACTTCTGTGTGCATGAGATTTCTTGAAAAAAATTTTTGCCTTGAAATTCCACCCTCTTTTATAAAAGATAATTTAACTTGAATTAAAGTTAAATTCAAGTTAAGAATTCTAAGAAGTAGAAAAAAGGAGCTAGAACACTGTCTGGTGTTACAGTTGTGGTTCCCAGATCACTGATGTTTTACAAGGCCATGAGAAAAGACCTGCAGCTGTCCCACAGAGCCACACTGTCTTTTTCAATCTTTCAGCTGAAAATGCTGGGCAGGCGCATGGCAGTCCTTTCTTTCTGGCTAAAAGCATTCTATAGCCCCCCAAATCTGAGAATTAGTAGTTTAGGCTAAATTAGGCTTTAAAAGAAGGATAACAGCAAGTTAGTTTTGCATTCTATTAAGTCAGTTATAAGTTATTATTCTTGGTTCTTCATTTGTACCTCATTTCTATAACATCCTGCCTACATTTTCCATGAAAGATTTTCTGTGTCACTGAACACTCAGGTTTATGTTGTGCCACTTGTGAGGGACAGAAGGGCTGTGTGAAGGGGGGTTCTCTATACCAGACTTTAGGGCCAACTTTTTCCACTACCTAAGTCCCAAACTATGTGCTTTGACTGCTCCCACTCAGGCATCCAAACAAGCAACTGGGGATGGAATGGAAGGGAATGGCAGTTCACCTGATGTCCACGGATGTGTGTAATTGATCCCTGTAGACATCAGGGCACAATTTGGCAAAATATCAGCTGGGACATCACAGTTAAACCACAGAAAACAAGGCTTGCTGTAAGAATTTTGCTGTAGATAGAAAACTATTTAAAAAATAAATGATAACAGAATGGACCAAAAAGGACTGGACTGGTGTTGGCCAGTTACTTGAATTGCTGAAGGATCAGACTTGCAACCAATCTTGTAAAATATTTTTCTGCAGGACCCTGGCAGGGGCTGTCAGAACACGTGAGTGAAACTTGCTGATGCTGTGCAGCTGGGAAGCACCATTAATATACAGTGCCCTACAGGAAGAATGGCATTCCTCTGGAGAACTGGATCATGGTTATGGCAAGCAAGAACAAATGCCTTGGGACTGAGAACAAGAATTTCTCCTCTAATCAGTCAGGAGCAACACAGGAAGAGAAAGGCCAGAGTATAATTACACACATGTATGGATGTCATTGTGCTACAGCTCTGAAACAGGAAATGGAATCTGAGGGTAAAATAATTACAGCAGAGCTGGGGGTGGGAGCGGCACTTATGGGGCTTTCAGAGACCTTCCCTGGTCCTGCCCCAGCCCTGGCCACCCATACTCAGTGCAGGACCGGAGTAACTGGGGGCAGGACACCTGTCCCACCACAGGAGGCTGAAGGTGTGATTGTATTTTTCATCTGTGACATCCAAAGAGCCTGGAGTGGGTACAAATGTGGGTTTATGTCCATGTGAGACAGCACATGGAAATAGGAGCTCAGGTGGGTTTGGATGTTTGGGGGTAGGGCCCCACTGCAACCTCCACCTGCTTGTTCTGCCTCACAGGTGGAGGCACTCCTCCTGCTGACACAAACATCCTGCAGCCTGCAGGCAAGGGAGGCAGAAAACTGATCCACCCAAAGAACAGCACTGCAGCAATACAAAGGTTGTTTTTCTAGACCCAGTCTCCAGACAGTCAAGCAGCCTGGGCTCTTTGAAATCTGAGATGGCTCAGTCGATGGTGATTTGGGAATCTTGGCCAACTCATATTTCCATTGTAGGCAGAGGGTCCCAAAGGTGCCCTCTTTGTGGAATGTATGCCCAGAAGAAACAAAGCTGCTTGCTCCACACCCCTTGGAGTGCTGGGGACAAATTTGTCAGCTAAGGAACAACATTGAGCAGGAATTACTGAGGAAAGTGGCCATGGATTCCCAGTGGTGAGGGAATTAGAAGCTGGCTCTGTCCATGGCAGCAGGTGAAGTTCCAAGAAGCAGGGCCATGGTTTGAGTGCTTGACACAAGTGCTGGGGCCCCAGTGACTGCAAACCTGCAATGACACCTACTGGTAACCAAAGATGTTCCTGCGTGCAAACTGAGCCTGCTTCCTGCCTAACCGAAGGGATTGATTTCATATCCCAGCTTGCCAGCACCGAGGTTCCCCGCAGTGCTGTTGTACATCTGGCACAGGAAGCTGCACTCTGCTTAGCCACACTTTCAAACCACTAATTTTCAGTTTCTGTCTCCTGGTCTGAGCTGAAAAATCCATGTTGGAGTCGTCAGTGTGTGCCCAGTGTGGGCACTGGGAGCCCAGTGCTCCTCTCCATCAGCCCAGCCAGGTGTGGATGGCATGGACATCTCCTGGACCACTCCTGTGTCTCCACACTAATGGTTCTGTTATCCTACAGAACAGGAGTTACCCATAAACTTCCACCTTAGCACACCTGCTCCCTGAGAGCCTTGGAAGGTGACCCTCTTTATCTGCAGCTGCAACAGATAACGCCCAGCTCACCCCTGAACTGGTGACATGAAGAAGCAGCACTTCCAACAAAACAGCCCTAATGCAGACAGCAATGGAAAACAAGGCTGCTTGATCTTACACTGGAAAGTCTCAGAGCCAGTGATAGTATTTCCCTCAAAATTCTCTTTTTTTCCCACCTTGAGATGAAGACTTTGACGAAATCTATGGAGGACTGGTGGTGCACTGAGCACTTCACCAGGCAGGAAAAGGCAGGAGGTGTGGCCAGATTTGCACTGGGCTTGCTCATTTTGAAGACATAATGTGGAAAGAAAGGGAGTGGGGAGGGAGGAACCATCTCTTTGGAAACTGGATGGGTTTTAACCTGTGTCCTCTCAGTCTGCTGGAACACTGCCAGAATGATTTCTGCTTGGACAGGCTGCCATAAATTACGGGAGAAATCCAAGTAAAGTAATTAGACTCAGGAATCCCAGTTGAGTGTTTCTTACAGAATTCCTTAGATTTGTCCCAAATTTTAAATTATCTCCTTGTCTTTTTCTAACATATTTCTGGGTGACACGACAACCATGCACAAATAATGAAAGTTCCCTGAATTATTTCTAAGACTGTAACACTTGAAATTATTCATTTGCATTAAAGAAAATCCAGGGTGAGAATGTTCTGTATTTGTTAATAGGTAAAGAGTTGGACAGAGGGATTATCTGCTGGCACCCCTGGAGAGCATGCGGCCCAGATTAATGGCAGTACCTCTGGCAGAGCACACATAAATATATCTGAGGGCCAGTTTTCCAACTTCTCTCTACAATTGGGAGAAGTAAGCACTTGAAGGGCACACTTTGTCTTATCCTGGACATCTGGAAATATCTCTGCCAGGGTGAGATGAATTGTGCCTCAGAGAGGAACCTATTTTTCCCTTATTTGGACACTCCATATATATCAACCTTACACAATAGATATAAAACCTTGTCTAAAAGATCCTGTAAGGAGAGTCTGGACAACTCTGTGGTGTGGCAAATATTTAGTGTGGAGAGATGAGCTCTGCTCATGATGATGATGTTACAAGAGAGATTTTCTTGCCTCAGCCTTTGCTGTACATTGCATGAACTTCTACTGCAAAGACCTAAAGAGAGGCCCTGCTAGTTCCTTTTATGAAGAGAGTACAATTTTTAAAATTAACTTTTCATCAGAAATAGGTTCGATATGATCTCCTTAGCCCACATATTTTAATGCTTACTATTATCTCTTGGAAAAATTCAAGCAGGACAAATGACACCCACAGGAACTGGGCACCCAAAGCTCCAGTGGCTCTTCCTGTGGCACAAAACCTCTGAGCCAGGGCTGTACCAAGGAGCTGTCACAAATGAGGGGTACAACTGCATCAAATTTCTCCTGTTTTTCTATCAAATCTCTCCATGGTTCCAAGTCTCTCTTGTTTGAGACACCAGAAGCAAAATGAGCTGGAGGTGAAATTTCCTACAGCACTTCACAGGAGTTTTCCCTTGCATTAAATGTTTCTGGGAGCTGTGTAACTGCAGTAACTGAGGGACAATTCCTGCTCAGCACAGAAAACCATCACAGCCTGCAGAGCAGTATTTGGGCTCTTAATTTGGGCATAAGGAGTGTTTTACTCATCCCAGACTTTCTGTGCTAAAATAACATGTAGAACACACTCTCTTCTTATGTGCCTCCAGGAAACAATTCAGCTTCCAAATGGGCTGGTTTGCCATGGCTGTAACAGACAGAGCTAATACAGTATTTACTTAATCAGGCAATTTTTGAAATCTTCCTTTAATTAGAGCTAGATACAGTCTGTTCCTGAAATTCATTTATTTATACTACTCGGCGTCCCCACTGATAGAATCAAATGAAAACTCTGCCTGAAAATATGTTTTTCCTCCTGCATTTAGAGCTCATGGCATTCCACAACACTTTGAGGCCAAAGTCTGCGACTTAAGAGAACCAATTCTTTGGCAGGAGTCACTTCTTGTGAAACTATTTTTGGCCCAGAACAACAAGGCTTGTGTAGCTCCCCACAGTTCCCTATCACTAAAATACCAGAGGCTGTTGTGGAATGAAAAGGAGTCATGGGGCTAAGCCAATGTCCTTTGGATCACTGGAAATCCAAGAGGCTGATCCAATTTAAGATTCTGTTGTACGAAAAGATGGATTTCCTTTTTCCCCCAAATCACATCATCATTAAAACTTGTCCAGCCAGGTGTTTCTCTGTGGGTCAGCTCCTGAAGCACCTGGGTGGAGGTGCCCAACTCCCATTTCTGTGGATGTCTGGGATAACCAGGAGAGGGAATCTTCTGAATTTATCTCATGAGTCTCACACAAAGCCTGCAGGGGAAATGAGGGTGGTTTTCATTGCATAATTCCCTGGAATGTGGCAGACACCTCCAAAGGAACTCTCTGAAGTCTGCTCAGAGGCAACACTCAGAGCATCCTGAGCCACACTGTGACAGCAAACCAGGAAAGGTGGGAACTGATTCTGGAGAACCTGAGACTGCTTGGCAAAGGCCAGTGCCTCACATAGTGCAGCACGTGCCCCCAGCCCTTCCCAGGGATCTTTTCCCCCTCAAGCCCCAGTCCTGAGCATTATTCTTGTGCTGTGGGCAGAGGGGTGGTGTCCTTGCATGCTGCCATATAGAGGAATATAGCTCCTGGACTTTCTCAGGGTACAAGGCTTGACAGAGAAAAGCTAACATGCAAAAGTCTCTTTTCCTCGCCCTTTGGAATTATTTCTACCTTTGCAAAGAAAGGGGAAACAAATGAAATTTCACCCAAAGAGCATCGTAACATTTGACAGCCTTTTAGCAATGAAAGTAGCAACAGAAAATTTGGGAAAAAAGAACCAAAGCTGCTGGATGCCAGTATGCAATTAATCCCTTTTCATTTGCTACTTTAGATTTTATTAATATAACAGAAAGGAAAAGAATGGATCAGGGCTGAATCAAACATTTCACACCAAGAAGAGTCAGGATTTCTTTTACTAAAATCTTGTTATTTTCTAGCATACAATAGAAACCAAATGTCTCCATCAGGATTAGGCCATAAGCCACCCACAAAAACCAAGCATTGCCAAATATAAACTGCCCCAATTCTGGTTTTTTTTTTTTTTTTTTTCCTGTCAGCCAACAGAATACCATCAGCTTGTTTACACAGAGCTTTGCAATTAAGTAAGACAAAGATTCAACAGCTGATTTTCATGGTTTTCCATGCAAATGGAGCATTTATCAAGAAAGGTGGGAATGGCCAGTTCTCTCACCAGGTTAAATTGCATGGCTTGAGATCTGTAAACAGGAACCACAATAAAAGAGCAAGGCAGGGTGAAAGGCCGAGCATTCCCATTTTCCATGAATTAGGAGCACTTAGTCACTGCAGAGTGTGGGTGCAGCACACAGGCAATGATCAACATTGCCTTCAGGGAGAGCTTTTCTAAACCCATAAATATATTCATTAAAAAGTTGACTCCGTCCCCAACATGGAACTCCATGGAATTGATCCTGCTGCACCCCTGAGCAAGGCCCACTGGCTTCTTCTCGAGTTGCTGAAGGATTGGCTTGATCCTGCCTCAGAACGCATCAAACACAGGGGTGTTGTTCACGTAACAGGGAATGGTGGTTAAAATCCTGGAAAACTGCTATAAAAACCCATTTGACACCCTGACAACTGGATACTCCATCAAAGGTAGATCAGCCAACAAGGGAAACCACAGCTCAGGGTTGGAGTCTCTGTTTTTGAACATTTCCAAACATGAGGCTTTAGGATTTAGTTTATCATGGGTTTAAACTGCATGCTGAGATCTGAGCACATTTTTCAATTACATTTCCACTTTCACAGAGTTTTGCATTCAGATCAAATGCTGGATTGGAAGTATTTCAGTTGTTTCCAGGCATCTTGTCAGAAAGCCTCAGTTCTGGGTATTTGTTCTGTGTATTTTTATTTAAGACCATGACACAAAGCAAGGCTTTGTGGGTCAGCATATTAAGGGCTTATTGCTATTTTTTGGAGGGATGCTTGTTCACCCAATTTTAAAAATCTGACATTCAGTAAATCAACATGATTTGAAGAACATTTCAGTTTCAAAAGATGAGATCACGTAACCTTAACTTTTCTGTCTGTTATTTACAGTGGGTAGGCAGAACTCTCACAGTTGTGCTTTTCAACATCCTTCATATATTTAGTCAGAAATCTCTGTTTCTGGAAGCTTTCTGTGTTGTCATGGAAATTATCACCATGTCCCTAAGACTAGGATAGCAATTTTATGACAAATTACAGGAGATAGAGAAGGAGAATATTTTGGCATAAGAAAATACTTAGAAGGAAAAGAAATCACACAATGTTTTTGGACCCTAAACAGGCATCCAATTAAAGATGACTCTTTAATCTCTGCCCATGCTTTATAACCAGTCAAGTACAAAGTCTACCAACCTGCAGGAGGTATTTTTTTGCAGGATTCAAATGCAATCCCGCTATATCATCCATGGAAGATTGGCCAGGACATCTCAGGCTACTTCCAACCTTTTTTCCTAAGCATCACACCCCAGAATCTAAGAACAAGCCACACCAGAACATAAAGTTCTCAGGAAGATTTCTGATCATTTTAATCTGAATCTTGCAGACTTTTTCTGGTATAGACACCCTGTGCAATCAGCAGGTCTCCAAACCTTTGAAAATTGCTCCTGCATAAAAATCACCTAACAGTGATTTTCAACAACAGAGGGAACTCTTCCCAGGTAAGGAAAGGGTTGTGAAAAACAATTTTAGCTGAGAAGAAAAGATACTTTCCCCCTGTTGCTGCACTCTAAACTCTGCAAAGGTGTCCCAGGAATCTGAGAAGAAAAGGAGGATCCTGTAGAACCCAACTTTGCCTTCACTAGACCTAGAGAAGTGAGAAAAAAAAGGCTGATCACAGAAGGATTAAACCCCAGTTAATAAAGAATCTAGCTTGTGCAAAAACTTCAACCCTGCTCCCTTTCTTGGTTACCTGGACTCACTGGCTAGAACACTAAAGAATTAAAAATTCCTGCTGCTTTCTGTTTATGGCATAACTAATTGATCTACAAACAGAAATAGCAGTTAAGCAGCTGCCTAAAACCCAAAACACCTCAAATTATTCATATAAACAGATCTGATACTTTTCATATTTTTAAAGTGAAAACAAAGTGAAAAATTAAACTTGAAAAAAAAAGTCAAGAAATGTTTTCATATTTTTGGGTTTTTTTCAGAGGCATCCTTGATCATTTTGGTTTTCAAACTATTTCTAAAACTAATTTAAACTTCTTTTTTATGCAAGTAGCACAACACAGGAGTACATGAAAACAAAGTAAGGATATTTCAATCTGTTGCTGGCTGCATATGGCCAGAGCACAAATTTGTGCCAGAGGAGGGAACAGGCTGGAGGGATTAAAAAATATATAAATGCTGCATTTGGGACTCAGTGATCTTAAAGGTATGTTCCAACCTCAATTATTCTGAGATTCTACATCTGAGCTGCTTTTAGTCCAGTTCCTGGAAAATCTATAAAAAGACTCAATGAATCAGATCCTGCACTTAAAAAGCTCTTAGAAATGAATTGAAAATATTTTTATTGGGTTTTTTTTCCTAGTATTGATATTCAAAACAGTAACTCACTTCAAGAATTTGGAGCTTCAAAATTTTATCTGCCTCACTACTTTCTAATTGATAAAAGCACCCTTTTTCAGTTATAAAAGACTTCTCACATGAAAGGAGATTTGGCAAAGTGGGGCGGTCCTGAAATAAGCCCTAACAATTCGCAGGTGCTTTGAGTTTCACCTTTCAAGGCGATCTTGAGCGCTCAAGCAGCAATTCCAGCCACCGACCAGGAGAGAGCAGGCACAGACAAGGGTTTGAGGATGCAGCCCAAAGTCGTAGCGAGCTCCTGGTTTAAGTGCTAAAGCTGAGAGGAGTAGGATGATTTTAAGGCCATTGTTTAATGGTGTGTGTGTGTGTGTGTATGACCGAAGGTCTCCAAATGGCAAACATTGCAGCTGACATTAAAGGAGGAAGTTCTCTGCCAAGGGACAAAACCTCCTCCTTAAAAAACAAATCTAATCCCTGATCTTCTTCCTGGCAGACAACAACTTCAGTCCAATCATTTATTTCAAAAGAAAAGAGGAACTTCCATACTTGAAAACCATACAAGTGTTTCAACACAGACCACCCCAGTCCTGGAATGGAGCCAGGGTTGCTCCACGGGGATTGGGATGGCTTTGGAAGTTCGAATGGTTAAAGCTCCTTTGGGATTGGGATGGTTTGGAGACTGGAATGGTTAAAGGCCTGCACACAAGGAGCAGGGAAAGACAAACAAGCCTCAAAGGCACAACACACCCCCTGGACCTGATAGCATCCTCCAGCCACTTCAAAAGAGCCCAGGTCTGTTTGATATTCCCTTTTCCTCCTTGAATTTGGAAACATGTAAACAGGGAGAGCTGGGCCAGCAGCTTTGAGCTGAAGACAGGAGCTGCAGAGGGAAGTGGGAGGGGAGCAGGGCTCAGCTGGCCTGGCCTGGCTGTTGTCAGACGGGAAGGGCTCTCTGCTGCTGGCTCCTGGAGATCAAACAGCAGATACAGCCCTGGGAGAATATATGGCTTTATACATCTGGGAACTTCCTGGCCTGGCACATGGTTACCCTGTAGGATTTTGTGCCAGGTCTCCTTTGCTCGCTGTCAGGGTTTTGTTGCAATTCCTGAGAGCTGTCCAGCTTCTCTGGATGACCTCACTCCTGGAACTTGCTGTGCACATGTAGTCCTCAGCCTTTGGAATATGGAGGACACAGGAGAAAACAAAAAACCTGTAACCCTAAAGGATGCAAATCCAGGAAGGATGCAAAAATAACCCAGTGTTTATTATTTTTAGGTTAGTGAGAATTTTATGAACTATCTCGTAGCTGGATGTCTGACTCATGGTACTTAAAAGCTTGAGGATGTCAAACCTATAATTATTTACTACTGGAAAATCAAAGAGAAACAGCGATTTTCATAAACCTCAAGCTTCAGAACAGAAGCCAATCTCTGCTTGCACCAAGAGCTTCTTTTTGAAGCAGGTTATTTTAGAAAGGCTCCTTATGGAAATTCCTCTAAAACATCCTGTCCTGACATCTGCTGGAGAGGGCAAATGAATAAATGAGCCACTGGTCAGATGGGTCAGCACTTCCCCAAGCAGTGAGGTGCCTGCTGACCAAAATTTGTGTTCAGCAAAACATGTGAATAATTCCTCAAGGCTCACTGAACCACCCGAGATGTCACTATTTTGTTACAACTCTGTTAGAAAATAAGAGGGGAAAAACCTTGCTAAAGCTTCTGTGAATTCTGTGAGTTGGTATTTCCCCTCAGAGCCCTTCACCAAGAGGAATTTCTCATCATTTCTCTCCACATCCCTCACTGAGATTCCCAGCCTGCCTTCAAAGTACCATTTTACAGCGCCACAGAACTTTTCCAACTGTTCTGTGCAAAACAAATTCCTTAAAATTTCTTAAAACTGGGGTCACTTTGCCCATTTTCTGATACTGACATTGCAGAATTGGGCTTTTAATTCCCACCACTGCTATCAAAACTACTCCAGGGACCAAAAAAGCTACAGAAAAAACATCTTTGGATAGTGAAGTTTTCCCTTCCCCGGTTTTTGGAAATTCAGGTGGGATGAGCTTCCAGCAGCACTTTGTGCAAACAGGACTGTGCTGCAAAGCAGGACAGAAACGAGATCTGAAGGCTGCTGTCTGTGTGCTCTTTGAAAGGTCGTGTGAGGCTGCAGCTGGCTCTGAAAGGCTCCCCAGGAAAACCCTTCCCAGCGAGCGAGTGCCTGGGTGGGGATGGCCCGTGCCCAGCGGCTTTTGTTCCGCGTTTGTCTGAATGCCTTTGGGAGCCTCTTCCATGAAGAGCTGCGCTTTCCTCCTCCTCTGCTCCTTCCTTCTCCCACTTTCATGTTTTGTACTTCAGAGCTGGGCTGTTCTGCTGGCCAGGGTCAGCACAAGGTCATGACTTGTGACAGGAGGTTAATGTAGTTGTTAAGTAACAACGTGAGTCTTTTCAGTGGCATGAATATTCCACCCCACCCTCTCGCAGACGCACACACGCTGGCTGTCTCTCGGCTGAATGCTCGGGAATGGCAGGGCGGTCGGGGCAGGCTCTTGGACACCGTGCCATGCACTTACACCTATTTCAATTACCGCTTACCCAGCTACGCGAGGGATTTCATTCCACAGACTTAATTCGTTGAAGGATTTCTGGTCATTTCAAGAAGTTTGACAAATATTGTGACTGCTTTTTGATAGCTGAAAATGATAAATATTGAGTGTGCTGTTGACATTGTGGGCAAGGACAGGACCCAAATCTCTAAATTTGCTGGAAGTTTGCCATATTTATTTACTTTAAGGGGGTCTGCAGATGTCACAGAAACTGTGAACAAACCCATGACTAAAATTACTTCAAAAAATTTTAAAAGTTGTATCATTTTCAACGCATATACTCAGGAAATAGGTGATCTGGGTGAGATTTTTGGGGATGGAGATGTGAAAATCATGGAACTGTATTTCAAGATTGTAGTTTTGAAGCCAAAGCACTTTGATGTGAGCATTGTTTTTGAGAGAATGAGGAGGAAGAGGGAGATTAAAGAAGGATTTAGAAAGTGTCAAGCCAAGAAACACTAAACCTTTTTCCACCTTCATCTGACAAGCCCCGAAGGAATGTATTATTGGACAATACCTTTAGAGGTATTTCCCATTTCTGTTTTCTGTCCTTCAGATGAACACACTCCCTGTAGTTTGCAGTTATCCAACATAACTCCGAGGGGGATACTGGATGAGATGTTAATATCCTAATATGGAACAAGGTTTGATAACCACATAGGAGCATGAGAGGGCCAATAGTTATGGTTGGAGAAGAGAAATCCCACTGTCTGCTTTGCTAATGACAGCTCTGTCTGTGTCTCTGAATTCCGAAAGGGGGCTCATTTACCTCCCTCCCTTAATCTTATGGGAACCTTTTGATCTCAGCTGGATCTGGCCCCTCAGTTTACAAAGCACCGTTAAAGACAGATAAGCCTCCTGAAAATAAATCATTCAAATCAGAAGACCCTGGAAAAGAAGCCAAGTGATCGCAAGTCAAAAATCTGCAACATCGCTAAGATTTTGAGTTCAAGAAAGAAAGGGATGAGGTGAGTTCTTCTTATGTCTGACTTTAATTATGAGTCAGAGCAGCAAAGCAAAACCAACTGCACAACTTCCCTCCTGGAAAGAGAAAATCCAAATCTATCAATTTAAAAATCTTCTCAACCTGTGGTAATCACACAGCTTCAGACTTACAAACTCTTACAGCTGTGTTGCATTTGTAAATCACCAGGTATTTCCCAGCTACCTTCCACAGTGTGACAGAGCTGTGAGGGAAAGAAAGCAGATCCCATTTCTCCAGAAAAGCAGACGTCAAAGCATTTTGAAATGGTTATTTTTGACAGAATTGGGAAGACAATGGAATTTTGTGCTACAGTGTAAACTGCAAAGCTGTGATTAATAATTTGTAGCCAATACCAACCAGTAGAAACGCGGACATTCCAAAGTGAATTCCTCTTTGATGCAACACCTCTGGGAGGTGCTGCCCCAAGAAGTGCTGTCTCACAGGGTGACACATCCAAGCAGGGCCGTGCCAGTCACCAGAGATCCCCAGGTGTCAAGGGCAGGAAAGGAAATCCAGCTGTGTTGTTTTCCTCCCCAGCTCAGCTGTTACCCAACTGATGGGTGCGGTGCTGGAGCTGTGGAATCAGTCTCAAAGGACTGACACCTACTGGGCACTGCCTTGATTTTGTTTCAGACCTCCAAAGGATTATTTGAGATAAACATAGAAAATAAATACAATCATTTACTATTTTATGTGCAGCCTACTGTGTGATTTTGTCATGTCTTCTGTGTTGCTTGCTCAGTGACAGCTTTGATGTTCTGGATGGGTCTGATGCTGTTACAGAACCAGAGGCGCCAGGTTTTGCTTCAGACACTGGTCCTGAAGAAGCTGAAAGAGCAACTGCCGTGGTTTTCTGTTGATTTCCATCAATGCACAGCAGCTGCCCCGTTATAAAGCAGCCTACAAACATCTGTGAGGGGCCCCAGAGCAGGCAGGTGGTTCTTCTGTGCCAGATATGGGCAGACAGCAGGGTTCAACACGGCAGGACAATGAGGGGCCTGAGGGAACTGGGGCTTTTCTTTCCTAAAAGTCTGCCGAAGCCTTTGGGAGAGAGAATGCTCAGAACCAGCCCTGGGGCAAACCACAGGCAGCACAATCTGTTCCTTCTTCCTCGTCTCCAGGGGATTTCTAATCTCGATTTGCAGCTACTCCTCTCTCCCAGCTATGCTCGATATCCATTGTATTCAAGACTCACCAAAGGGCTCAGATCCCAGGATTTCCTCTCTGAATTCCAGCTAAGAGTGGCTAAACAGGGCTTGCATTCACCTCTAGCCCAAGACAATTTTTATTTCCCAGTCCCAGAAGAGCGATTATTCTCTCCTATTTACTTTTGTGTTGAAAAGAAACCAAAACTCGTCTCCCCCTTAGATTTCTGTTGTAGAAACTTCCTCAAGATTCTTACTGTTTATCTGTGATCCCTGGATGTGATCTGAAATCCCATCAGTATTCCATGATTAATGTATGGTATCAAGTGTATCAACACTTAAAAACAAATTATAATATGTTTTGTTCAGGTGCTGATTGTTGGAAAAAAAATTTAACTCAAGGACCTGAAAGCCAAGCAGGGAAAGAAATTATTTACAACGACAACATCACACAATGATGAAAAACCAGAAAAATTAGGTAGAATACTAAAAATTACTAAAGTATAAAAATGCCTGTGAAGGGAAATCTGTCAATGAATATATGGAGGTAAGGATAACTGGGAAATGTGCTATGGACTAACAGAAGCAGGCTGGAGAGCTGTGGGACAGAGCCCAGCACAAAACGTGCCAGCAGAGGGTACTCCTACTTTACCTCTGCAGTGCTCCCAAGGGAGGGACTGCCCCGGGACCTTCAGGGACAAGCAAAGCCACTGAAGGGATGCTCACGGCTCTCTGTCACTAAGGAGCTTTGTTAGTAATGGAGCAGGGGAAGGAACATAAATCAAACTTTGAAATTGTTGCCAAACACAATGATCTATAGGTTGTTTCCAAAAAGCTGCTCTTTAACCCTCAGGCTTCCAGGACAAGCAGAAGGTCACAACTGTTACAAAACAGCTGGATTGATGGAATTATCCTCATGATTTTTTATGCTTTGTAGCTAAAGTGTTACAGGTAAGGGAATAAAAGTAATATTATCAGTGTATGTGCTCATAGCAACGCAGATTGGAAAAAAACTGAACATAAGCACTTTACCTCCTATGCTTGTAGGCATTAATTGATATGAAATAAATATGAAAATAATGTAGGCATTAATTGATTTGAAAATAAACCCACAAATCTCTTTGCTGAAGCAGTGAAACCACTACAAAACCTGGGGTTTGAGCAGGGCTCATTGAGCAGGGCTGAGCTCTGAGTAGCCAGGATATCCAGCAGGAAGCCCAAACCCCAACCATTCCTCAGGGAAAAGGGAAAGTAGGCAGTGAGATCTTTTTATTTTAAAGGCAGCCTGAGTGCAGAGAGTAGCAAGAAAGTTCATACCTCAGTACTACATGATCTATTCCTTTAAGAGCAGCTTAAAGTTTAGCTGCAGTGCTCAGAGTAACCTCATCTGGATTTGCTGTCCTGTGACCGCACATGACAAGGGCTCGAGGACTCTTTTCCACCTGAGTTTGGTGTCATCCAGGGACACGGATGACATGTTTTTGACCTGCTCCTTTACTCACACCCACACCTGCAGTGTAGTTGTAGTCAGGCAGAGAACACTCCTGTTTGCAGAGGTTCTGCTGAACTGAAAAGTCTGTGTTGGTGTCAGCATTTTTGTTTGTGCATAGACCACTAACCCTAATTAACACAGATTATTCCCCTCATTTTGTTTTATTATTCTCTTATTTGAACCAAATTTTGCTTTGGATTGCAACAGTGTGATAGATTCACACTGCTCTGTGCCAAAACCCATGGAAGCAACATCTCCATGCCAAGAAAAATGAATTTTCCTGTGATGTACTTACAAAATAGCCCTTTCAGAAGTAACATTTCATAACCAGTGTTTAATAACACAAAATCATGGAGTATCAAGTTGCCTTTTACCTTGCTTTGAACCCCAAATTAACTGCTACTGTAACATCACTAATGCAACTCAGTCATATCAGGGATAAAAATAGCATGCCTGGCTTGGACTTGGGGCCTTATCTGGCAAATTCTTTCCAAAATTCCACACACCAGCTTTCCTCTCCCCAGCAGCAAAGTAAGCCACTCAAGAAGCTTCCTTCTTGTAGAAAGCAAGAGGAGTGCTGAGCTAATTTCCAGAATTAGCAAAAGAATAAAGACAAATAGAAGCGGATGTAAATAGGAATAAAAGCAGCTCCTTGAGTTCTATTAAAACACATTCTTTATTGTCCTGTAGTGACTAAACTGCAGTTTCTAAATCAGTAACCTGAACTGGAAACTGGGAGTCTGCCAGCAGGCAAATCTGCACATTAATATCTGCAAAGTGCTTTTGATGATTGGGGAAAAAGAGATTAAGAAAGACCAAGGGTTATGAGTAAAGAAGACAAATTTGCCAGTGGACTCATCAGCAGAGGGGAGCTGCCATGGCTGGTGAGGAATGCAGCTGGGCCAGAAATCAAAAGGTGTCCTGTGACAAAAGATGTCCTGTGAGCTGGACAACCAAAAAAAAAGCACCCTCAGCCACAGGAAAAAATTGCTGGATCTATGAGATGGAGTAGGCAGTTGATAATATTGTTTGGGTGATTCATTTTTGGGGATATATTTCAGTCCCACAGCTGAAGAAATTCTTAACCAGCTAAATCCTGGTATGCAGATTAACAGTTTGGATACCTCTCACTTAATCAGAGATGTAGAATTTGTGTGCTTGGCCTTTTTGCTTGGTTGTTTGTTTTTTTATTTGGGTTTCTTTTTCAGTTTTTAATATATAATGATCATTACTTTGACCATTGAATCTTCTGAAAAATGTAGAAAGGATAACACTAGAAGTGAGCAGTGATTTCTGATCTTGAATAGATTTAATGTCAAATTACTTCCTGTCAACAAACACACTGGGATATAGCAGATGATATTCCCAGAGCAGCTGGCTCCTAAACACCCCTTCTCCGAGGAGGACAAACAGGGTAGCTGTTGCTTTTCTTCTGAATTCAGAGCTGGGCTCTATATTTCAACCAAAAGGGGAAGCTGAAGGGCGTTATGACCAAAAGAGCAGATTTAATTTATGTACTTCAGTGACTATTATATGACAGATCTGTGTTCCATTTCACCTGACATCCCTTGAGTTTTTATTAAAATTATTATTAATTTCTTGAGTACATTTCTTGTTTTACTGTGCAACAATGAGGAGAGAATTGGTGTGGAGCAGGCTCTGTCCAGGTCCCTCAAAGGAAGACCTTGGTCAAAACACAAATGAAGGCTCTTCTGGTGAAGATCTATTTAAAATATCTGCAGTCACATGCATATTCCATTTCTGAATGTAACTCTTTCATACCAGATCCCTTCATTTTTCCTGTAAAACTATTTTTACTTCTTTCAGTATTTTGAAGATCTTACAAGTGTGGATGACTGTGCTGGAGGCAGATGTGCCTCATCCCAACCTCTTTTATTATGTTCAGACAACAGAATCTTAACTTGAGCCAAGCAAATTATTCACAGGCAAACCCCACCTGACTTAGCAGCACATTTGCTAGCACTGCACGGAAGAGGTGTGTTTTTTTCTTATGCTAAGTCACCTCTGGAATGTATTTAACAAGCTCATTCTTCCTAAGTCATGCATAGCTTAAATTCAGGGCAGGCCACTAAAACTGGTCAGAACAGTCTCTGAGGGCTGCTCTCAGCGTTTGACAAGATGGGCCTATAAAATACCCTCAAATAGTCTTGTGGACAAAAGCACAGATGGTGACTTGAGCGTTCAGGGGCAGAAGTGGCAGGAAGAGAATCACTGTTGGAATGTCCTGTGTCACATGCAGCACCTTTGTTTGTAACTGGACTTAGCACCATCCCTTGCATCTGAATTCAGCTTAATGGGGAAGCACAGAAGACTTTCATTATGGCAATGATCCATGATTATGGCCAGCAAACTCGTGTAATACATCCATGAAAACTCTCAGATAATCTGTGGCATCTGGTCTAGAACTTCAGGTGGCAGATCTGCGGAATTACATTTCTCCAGAAAAGAGCCTAAAGTACAGGTTACAGAAGCATATAGGGTTTAACGACTGGGTCTGCCAAAACCCAGCTCCAGGATGTGACAGAACTGTGATGAAGTATTCCTATGAAAGGTTTATTCTATTTTTACAGCTGTATTATTGTTCTGACACTTCAGATTTCTATTTTAGAGGTCACCTAGAAAAGCAGAAGTGATGTACAAGTGCAAAGATTATGTAAAGCCCTACAGCTGGGGTTGCAGTGTCTTTTCCAAGGAATCTGGGACAGCAGCACTGAAGTTGTGGCTCCTTCTCACATCATCTTCAGTGGCACTGCAGCAAGCAGAGAAATGCAGAGCTGGAGGTCATCTGGGATGGTGCAGAGTTCCTGACTGACAGCTAACCAAATGTAACCTCTGGATTTGGAAATGAAGCAGCTTGGTCCAGGAATGTGAGAAATAACTCCTAGCAGAGACCACAGTGGCATTTTCAGAGAAGTCCGATTAATCATATAACTGTACTCAAAGCAGCTGTATTGTTCTTTCTCTGGATCTCCTCACAGTGCAGAATGAATTCTTGTGGATTAGCTTGTTAATAGACAATCCTATTTAGTGGGTATCTGTGCTGCAAGGCAGCCTTGGCTTCCCACCCATCCAGTCTGGAATGTTTATATTTAGCTATTTTCTGGAAACAGAGCTCCAGCTGCAGCACATAGCAATTATTTGGATGGATCTTGTTTTTCCTCGGGATATGTCTATTTTTTTGGTGTAGACTGAACAGTCTTGCTGAAAATATGTCACTTTGCCTGAGCAGAGTTTTGAAGAAAAGTGTGTTTAACTAGTATGGCTCCAGATCGGTGTTAGAGCTTGATGAGACTTGCAGCCATCCCACATTCCTTTGGGATGTATATTACTGTTATTAAAAATTGATTTGTAAATACCTAAGGTGCTCCAGGGCAACATTAGAAACCGGAAACTCCAGGGAGAAAAGAAATGTCAAATTATTTCAGTATATTTTGCCTCTCTAACAAACATCTCGACATTTCCTGATGTTGAGATGCTTCTTCACTCTGTTGGAGGAGGGTGCTAAACAAAGTTAAATGAATGGACACTGAGATTCTCTTCTGTTCCAGAAGTAAGTGAAAATCAGGTACCAAAGGAGTAATCCCCACAGAGATATTTTCTATATGCACATTTAAATTCCTCTGGCACCTGTTGTGCTGAAGGGCTTGCAGCAAGCTGTGGATGAAGTGATTGGAGGAACCTGTCAGTTTTCATAAGTTTTAGGATCATTATCTTTATCCTTTACCATTCTTTGCACAGCTGTCACAGTTCCTGGTCCCACTGCTGATGGCTGGTTTGACATTCAGAACTTGCTGCAGTCATTTCTTGAGCCCAGGTGTGGGCTATAAATGTATGGCTGGGTGAAATACCACAAAAAAGAGACACCTTGAGAGATTCTGCTTCTGAAAATGGCTTGAAAGGTGGTGTGGCGGCATGAACCAAGGGGATGTCTGGTTTAGTTTTCCAAATGGAGGTGTCTTCAACACATTGTATGGCCAAGCAGCCCTTGCTGAAGCAGAAAACTGGAAGAAGCCTGGGCCAAGCATTATCCTCTGGCAGACAAGTCCAAATGAAAGGCGATCAAATCCCCAAACTCACACCTACTGAGCATTTTGCATTTATGCTGGAGAAATAAACGTGCTCTATTACCTTGCAGTAGTGACAGAGCAAGCCCTGAACATGCTGCAGGAATGCCCCACTGTGCTCTGTGTCCCACAGTCACTGCTGCTGCTCCCAAACACTGGTGGCAGGGAGTTTGGCTCCCCAGGAGCAGTGCTGCAGACTTCCCGTGGCTCCTGCCTCTCCAGGAAGATCAGAGCTGCACAGCCCCACTTGGGACCCCAAGGGGAAGTGTTTCCTGTCAGGGACAGGATAACACCCCTGGACACACACAGCCCTTTCCTCTGGCCCGGCTGCCCAAGAAGCTCATAAACACAGAAAATCAAGTTTGTTTTTAACCAGTTATCAGAACAAAAGTGGCTGGAGGTCAAATTCTAAACCCCACAGGAACACACTACTACAGACTCTGTATCAGGAAGCAGCAGTACCTCCCAGGCACAAAACTGTATAGATAATATTCCTGAATTGGATCAAGTCTCCTCAGTATCTGTTATCAGTTTTAACTAAGAGAATAGTGTTGTAATTACAGGCTGTAAAGTAAATTGATCACCATACTTGCTATATAGAAATAATTGCTGGAAATTCAATACCTTATCTCTTTTCTTCAAGAAATTAATAAGGAAGGGGAGTCAGGCTTTTGGGCTAAGCACCACAAAGATAAGTCCACTCCTGTAAAATAATAAAGGAGAATTCAGTGGGACCTGAAATTGGACTAATGAAATATAAATTTATTTATTGCTACAGTATCAGTTTTTGGTAGGTGAAGTATTTCTGAACTCTCATTGAAAATACTGAAACAGAAGCATTATGACAAAAAGAAATCTGAGTTGGTTACAAACAAGCTGCAGCGTTTCAACAGTATCATTTAAAAATGAAGGGACAGGCATATTATTCACAACAGCAACCCCAGAAAGTGATTTTCTTCATGTATTTTTTTTTAATCCTTATATTATCATATCTGCTCTGCTGCAAAAACCCAGCTGGGGTTTTCCCCTCCTAAGAAAAGCCAGATGCCCTCTTTATATCTGCCAACAGGCACTTTTCTGGAAGCAGAGAATCAGTCTGTTTACATCTAATGAAAACATCCTACAGATCCATCAAATAAAGTACTCCAACATTGTTAATAACTGCCCACTGTTAATAAAACACCACGAGGATAGATAATGTAAAATAATCTTAAATCATTACTAACACATACAAGATTCTTGTGTTTTATTTATTAACAGTCTGTTTGCTCCCATTTATAAATTCCAAAACTGGGACTTCAGCTACTCCCTATAAAACACAGAATGCAATGCACAGGTAGCACTAATTTACAGCAAACATAAAACAAAACTGTGAAAGCAACAAAAAAAGTGACAGAATCTGGCAGAGTGAATCCAAACAAAGTGTTTGGGACATTGGGTTCACCAGAATGCCCTCTGTCCTCATGCACATGTGCTTCCATCACTCTGCTTTCCACAGAAGGGAGATTCCAGGGCATTTGATCATAAATTCCTAGGATGACTCTCTCTCCTTGTTTGTGGAATTTGTTTTTTAATTGTGTTTACATTCTTGTGTGTGGGTTGGGAATTTTGCTTTTGTTTGACTCAACATCAAAGTCGAGTCCCAAATTAATACCGTGCAGTCATATATTCCTTGTACCTTCCCACAAGAGGACAGCCACACGCACAGCTACCAAGTTTTATGCAAATTTAATGGGATTAAACTAATCTATAAATCTTTGTGCGATGTGTTTTTGCTTTCTCATCCATTTTTCCTGCTGTTATTTTCCCAATTATTTTGCTTATTGAATACCTATTTTCAGATTAAAAAAAAAGCTGTCTGAATCTTCTGAAATAAAAGAATTCATAATCTGTAAACACACACGTTTGTTCAGTTGATATTTAAATTCTGTCTGCCAGAAAGCTGCATTTAAATCCTGACACATGCCCTGCACAGGAGTGTGGACATTAATCTTTCCCACACGGTGGTTACTGTACAAATCACACACAGGAAATTATCAGCAGTGAAAGCAGATAAAACTCAACCTGAGATTTGTGGATCAACCTGGATTTGTGACAGAGTCTCTGCACCTCTCAAAAGCTACACAAATAATTCAGCAGAAGTGATAGTAAATAAAAACTCCTTGAGTTGTGCAGAACTTTGGTGTTTCAAAATCAATAGTGAAGACCAGAGTGTGGGGTTTGTGAGAGGGGCCAGAGAAGGCACAGTTGACAGATTCTCACCAACAACAATTTAACCAAAGCCAACATTTGAATGTTACTCCAGAAACTATTTCTCTCCCAAATATTGAGATGTTTTCCATGCAAAACACATCTGAGCCTCTTCTTCAGGTTTACACAACACATTAACTGCCAGCACAACAATCCAGTGGAGCAATTAATTTACACTTTGCAAACTGAATATTCAACTGTGGTTTGGGATCCTTCTTCACCAGGATCACTTTCATATTCAGCCACTTTGCTCTTCTGACTGCTTCCTTAGCATTTCTAGGGAAGAATCTCATCCATCCATTCCACCTCTGAATTATAAACTAGATTGGGGAACTCCATCTGCTTTAAAAAATATATCCATCCATCCATTTTAAATGTGTTTATATATTTAACATAAAATATATTTGTAGAGATTTCTCACCTGGTCTGTTTTTCAGCTGGATCAGTGTCCTGCTCTGGTTCACAGTGCAGAGCTAAGGGTTGTTGTGCCTTGTTGCCAGGGCAGGAACAGGAGCAGGTAGGAACCAGTAATACAGCAACGTCTTTGTGTCATCAAGCCAAGCCTTATTTAAGATGTGGCTGCTTTTGCCTGGGCTAAAAAAATTTATTTCAGTTCCTTACATTTGTGTTAGCTCTGCAGAAGAGACCTGTGTCCTCTGTGAGTCCATTTAGTAGCCATGACTCAGTGGGATTCCTTTATTACAAAACCAAACCAGAATTCCAGCATGCTTTCACAATAAACTTTCACCAGATCTTAATTATGTATGGTCACACTGTCCACTCAGAAACAGCTGATAAAAATCTCCAGTGAGTGCTAACTTGACAGAATTCCTCATTTTGAAGATTTGCATCCATTTGAGATTTCCCTGGGATTTGTCTCCCCAGTACCCCAAGTTCACCCACACATTTCCTGTCCTCACCCTGGAGCTGCATGGAAGAGGGAATAGTTCTGTGCTAAGGTTTAAACCTCTCCCCTTGGGAGCTCCCCAGCTCTACAGAGCTCAGCTTAAGCTTTGCCTGTTTACAGGCCAGGCTGTTCAGTAGAAATGAGCTCTGGGTTAATGAGTTCAGGCTCAGGTGTGAGGCTGGGGTGCAGACCCAGCCTGATGTCTCTGCACCAGGTTCTGGTGCTCATGCCTGAGCTGGCAATGCACTTCCAGATTTATTCCTAAAATATTTTTTGTTCACAATGATCTGATGGATGCTACCCAGCCTCCTAAGCCTTGGTGCTTCAGAGGAAATCCTATCTGACATTTAATTTATCCTAACCAAATCACTGGGTTTGCAAAGCTGGATCATAGTTCTCAGCTGAGCCTTACAAAATCACCTTACACTTCATGTCCTGTGGAAACGTGGATCTCATGTGGGCAAAGATGGGTTGTTGGTCTGCCTCAGTTCCATTAGATTTCCAAGAATAATCTAAATAAAATAATGAAAGCATCTTGCTGCTTTTTCAGTACATGGTGTACCTCCTACAGCTTCACCTGTGCAACACAAAGATCCCTCACTCGCTCCCAAGTACAGCTCACAGTCCCTCATTGTAAGACCTCAACAGACAAAAACAGGGAGCAGAATGAATTAATGAGGTAGCAATGAACCAGAAAGACTTAATAGAAAATTTGACACAAAAGGGACAAACTGAATTTAAAAACTGATATGAAATCACAGAATGGCTTGGATTGGAAAGGACTTTAAATAGAATTTAAGTTCCAGTCCCCAAATAAAAGATGCTCTCTTCTCTCATTTATTGAATATTAATGAATAACTAAGATCCCCAGCCCTGTTAAAGCAGAGAAGGTGTTTTCAGGACATGGACTTTCTCCTCCCTCCATTTAGGTCTGTATCAGCAACTCTTTAGAACATCCTAAATGATCAAATGCAGACAGGGGTGTGTTACTTCCATCTACCCTACGTTACCTCTCAGTGTACAAAAGTTCCCTTCCTAATAAAACCTCCTTTACACCGCTGGTTCGAAGTTCTATTTTCTTTTCTTTATTGTCACAAACATCATGTTCTTTATTACTTCATGACCCTCTTGTCTGCAGAAAGAGCAATTCCATCTTGTTCTTGATGAACAAGAGAAAGAAATGATAACCCAGAGACTATAATGGGCTGGTTCTTGCGGGGTTGGTCTCTTCCTTTGGGAGGAATTCCAAACTTGGACATAGTGCTAACACAGCTTGGAAACTCAAACCCTGTGTGTGTGGTTTGTAGTTTTGCTGTTTGAAGCAGGAGAGTTCCTGGGAGTTGCCTCGATAGGAACACTGGAACCACTTGGAGTTTATAGAAAGGACAGGTAAATCAACACTCCCTGGTATCCAGTGCCATCTTTTCCCCTGAGGGGAGCAGGAATTGTCCCTGAGGGGAGCAGGAATGCCCTGAGGGGAGCAGGGATTGTCCCTTGGGAATTTTTGTGAAGGGAAGGGAAATTAACCTGAGGGAAGCAGGGATGCCCTCAGGGGATGGGGATTGCCTTGAGGGCAGCAGAGATGCCCCGAAGGGAGCCGGGATATCCTGAGGGAAGAAGGAATGCTCTGAGGAGAGCGGGAGTACCTCAAGGGGGAAATGCGCTGAGGGCGGCGGGGATGCCCTGAGGGGAGCGGGAAGCCGAGCCCCGAGGGCGGCGGGGATGCCCTGAGGGGAGCGGGGATGCCCCGAGGGCGGCGGGCGGCCGAGGCCCGGGACGCGTCCCAGCCGCCGCGGCTCCTGTGGCGGGGCGGGCCGGGCCGAGGCCGCCGGGTGTGCGCGGCCCGGGGAGGCGGCGGCGGAGGAGGCGGAGGCGGTGAGGGGAGGGCAGGGCTGGGCTGAGCCGTGCCGGGCGGGCGAGTGACACCTGGGCGGCTGCGCTGCCTCCTCCTCCTCCTCTCACGTAGGTTTCGACTTTCTTCCCCGCCCGGAAACTTGGTGGAGGCGCTGCGATCGCCGCCGTCGCAGGCCGGCTTGGCGCTGGGCTCGCAGCGCCTCTTCCCTGCCCATCCCGGCGGTGAGCGAGCCCTTTCCTACCCCAGCGGCCGCAGGTGAGCGGGGACGGTGTGGGGAGCGTGAGGGGGTCCCGCCGGGACTGAGGGACGTGGGAGTCCCTGCGGGGCGCGGGGCTCCCACCGGGCTGGGGCTCCCTGAGGGACCGGGGGGTCCCGACCGGCTGAGCGTGGGAGTCCCTTGCGGGGCTTGGGGGGGTCCCGCCGGGGCTGGAGGGATGCGGAGTCCCTTAAGGGGCTCGGGGGTTCCCTGAAGGTCCCGCCGGGCTGAGGTCGGGGGTCCCCGAAGCTCCCGTTCTCCCGGCGGAGAGCTCGGCCGTGACCGCGGGGAGCCGCAGCCAGCGCCCCTCCTCAGTGACACGGGCAGCGCAGGTGAAGGCTGCCGGCCCCAGGGTTTAACTCTTCACAGCTGCTGCCTGGGCACGACCCACCAAACCCGGCGATCTTCTGCTTGTGGGGCTCGCAGGGAGGCAGCGGGGCAAAAATGTCTTTGCTAGGAGACGGAGAGCGGCAAAGTCGGCGAGTTTGCTGGTAATTAATGCAGGGGGAAAAAAGCCTATAAATAGAAGTTGAGATAAGCAAGCAAAGCACAGCAAGGTGAGGATGTGAACCTTTTGGAAATACCTTAAAGGTGAGAAGTACAGGTGATGATAAGGCTTAGTTTAACCCAAAGACTAACTGTTTATCTGTAAAGATTTTTATTTAAGAAGGGCGTGCTGCTGATTCTGCTCTGCTTGGTTGGGTGCACTTGTTTTCTCGAGGATAATGACAGAAGAAGAGATCTGATGGAGAAGGAGCAGATCAGGTAGCAGCCAGCTGATGCCAGCGCAGGAGGTGGCAGGGACAGCGGGACTGCCCCTTTCGGTGGCACTGCAGGCTTAGTTTGCTTTAAGTCCCGCTTGAAACGGCACTTTCAACTCCTTGAGCGGTTTTTGGGACCTACTTTACCTCCGGAAAGTAAGAAATGCAAAGCGAGTGCTTCCCTGCTGCTTACCAAGCCAAAAAAATGTCATGTTTTACCTTCTGCTCCAGTTTTTTAGCCAAGGCGAAAGGACCAGAAAATAAAGTTTCCGTAGGAAAAACTATTCCAGCTCGAGTGCAGATGTAAGTGGTAGGGGAGGTCTCTGGTGTGCAGAGAGTGTGTCGCAGCAGGGGCTCAGTGGAGATAATTGGCAGCCCAGAGAAATTTCTGTCCCTGTCACAGAGCCCCAGAGTCCTCCCGTGTAATCCTTAAGCTCCTGGAGGCTCAAGCAGCCCAGGGTTTGGGTGGTGTAGAGAGCTGGAGCTCTCCTGCAGCAGCACCAGTGGTGTGCTGTGCCTTTGAGGGACGGCGCTGACGTTTGTCCTTGATGCCGGAGCTCTTTTGGCAGCTCTCCAACCAAGGGAGAGCAAATTGCACACATGGCTCCTTCAAAACAAAACTTCTTTCTCTGAAGTTGCACACTCCAAGTCGTCTTTCACGATTTCCCTGAGCAGATGTAGTGTGTCTGCTGCTGAAAGGGCCTAAAGCAGTGGGAATATTTATTCCCTCCCCCAAAGGGATTTGCTCCCTGGACCAGCTTATGAAGTCAGAACAGCACCAGTGCTTGTGCAGGGCAAAACAAAAGGGTCATATGGCTGGGGATGGAGCAGGGAAATGATAAACAGGAGGCCAGCCTTCTCTGGGGACTCCCCAGCTGGAAAACTCAGCCGTGCTGGAAATCCACACCTTCACTCTCCCTGTCTAAGCGTTAGCATGCAAGCTGGGTGCAGATGGGATTCATTTAAATAACGGGGATACGCTGGCATAAACCCCATGGGATGAATGGGAGAGGACGACCTGTGGTGTGCAGCATAAAGGGCCATCTGTTGAATGCCAAATTTCATGTTTTTAACCAAATCATTACTGAGGGAGGTGGGCTAGAGTTGAGAAACCAACCCAGCCATATGGACTGGGGAATGAGAGCTCAAAAAGGTGGAAGAAGCAGCTCCAGAAGGGACCTGGCAGCTACGTGACCTCTAAAAATTCCCCCGGGGTTTGAAGATACCAGATGAAACACGTTGAGATTGATTCTGGATAAACTTAGTGCTCCCTGAATGGCAATTCCAGTAACTCCTAGAAATTTTAATTAATGGGTTTGTAAACTATGGTAGTGCAGTACTTCCCCAAATGTGGTTAATAAAAGAATTTACACATTTATGGCATTGTAGAATCTTAGACTTTCATACCTAAAAGAATAAGTATCACTGCATAGTAAAGTACCTGTAGCTCATAAAACACCCCTGCTGTATTTTCTTTTCTCCTTGCACTGCCATATATATCTTACTTTCTGCATTAAAATAAAAACTTCCTGCTGCAACAGCTCTATTGATTTCACTTTGAAAATGAAGCTGCATCATTTCATTCTGCTCGTGTGGTTCTCCCCAGAGGAGTTGCAGCTGTTGCCTTACTCACAGGCCTGAATATGTTTTGCTGGTTTCATACAAAACCCTCTTGTTTGGCTTTTTCTTCTCAGTTTACTTTAGTGGAGCTGCTCATACAGTTGTTAGGAATTGTATTTGACAATCCCTCATCAGTTTATGGTCCCTGATTTATAGCACATAAAACGTTGCTCTTGGCTTAGAAATTTCTTGACACCAATGGAGTTTGAAAATATGAAAATATCTGACAGTTTTTTTGATATTTCAGATAAGAAATTGCCCATGAGTCAGTATCTCACAAGCCATCTAAAGGGTTAGAGGGGATTTAGATGAATGAGCAGTAAGAATTACTGTGCTGGTCCAGGAAAAAGCACTTAAGGCTGGAAGGAGGGAAATGGAATAAAGCTGGATTAATTTGGAGAGACAATCAGCAGCTTACAGGCAAAGGCTTTAAAAATTTATATATATATATATAGTGGTTCCCTGTGAAAATTTTATTTGGAGACTGCAGTGTTCCTTATTTGGAATATTCTCCAAGGGAAACACTAGAAGGGATTATGTGTTTTTTAAAAGTGTTGTCTAACTTTGCCTACTCTTTGCCTGTACCTTAAATCATGCAAGTTTTGTAAACAGCTGCGGCAGGGTCTCTTTGAAAGCTGATTTTCTGACAGTTAAAAAGGAGTTGAGATAAAACTTGCCCTGTTCCCCTGAGGGTTCAAGGGACTCACCTTGAACCATCAGTGTGGCCGTTGCTGAAAGCCCAGTAAATCATAAGCAGCCCTATTTGTAAAGTTCTCAGACTTATCTAGGCGTGGGGGTTGATAACAGAGAAATTCTTCTCAATAAATGCTGTTGTAGATCCCCACACAGCAAATAAATAACGGCAGCAGTCTCTGCCCTGGGAGCTGAGAGCTGTGGATTTCCTCTTGTACAGGATCACAACTGATCGGGAACAAAAATAACCGCATGATTATTTCGAGGAGGATACATAAAAATAAACATAACGGCTCTCCTGCGCCTTTTAGGCCTTGGGCTAAACCCCAATTCCCTGTGGGAGCAACACCTGGGGCTACTTCAGCCTGGATCTCCGGGGGGTGAAAACCGAGTGGAGAAAGGAGATTCCTCCCCGTTCCCTCCCCACAGCAGCAGCGCAGGTCGCTCACAGCCGGCTCAGGAGGAATGTGGCTGTTGCACTGATTTGGGAACAGCTCAAGGACTTTGCTCTGTTGCTTCAGCTCCCTTAGCTGATGAAGCAGTCACTCCCATTTTAAAATTATTTTTAGAACAAGGAAAAATCTAATTATCAATTCACGCATATGTGCCCCATACGGCAAGATAACAATGGGTTTTAAAATCCTGCTGCTGGCACCAGCTTGGACATGGCCTTAAGTCGGGATAAAATTTGAAAAGAAACACATCCCAAAATGCCTCTTGCAGTTTTGCTTCCCCACCTGTGAGGGTTGTTTGCAGTCGGTAAGATACACCAGGAGAAACCGTATGAAATTGGATGAAAAGGCACCTTCAATTCCATGTGCAACTGTGTAAGCTCCTGAGCCATTAACACAGATGTCTTAAACAGTAAAGAATGTCTCAAGTCTTCTAAAAATGAGATATAATACTGTTCTGTCTCTAGGGGAAGGTCATCTTAATCCAGAGATCTTTATTTCTGATTTTTTTGACTTCTGCTGTTTCATTATTTACTTAGGAGCTGTCACCTGTGGTAAAGGGCATTACACTACTGGTTGCAGCAGCTCTGCCTACCCAGAGGCACTGGCAGAGTTTAAGTTCACTTCAAACTCAGCTGCAGCTGCCCTGGGGAGCCACAGTTTGAGAAGGTTTCGTTTTATTTAAATGAAGGTAACTTGTTTTCTTTCTTTCTTTCCCCTTTACCACGATCTGAGGGTGAGATGGAATGTAAAGGGGAATTGCAGACTTAATTAGTTCTTAATTCAGCTTTTTTAGTTAGTGTGAACAAGCTTGGGCTGGAAAGTACTTTGCATAAAAAGCCCTCTTACCCCGTGAAAGGAAGTCTGAGCAGGGTAATGTGTCCTGCTGTCACCCATGGCATCGGGCACAGGAGCTGTACGGAAAGAAGAGCCAGCCGGGGAAATGTGCTGGACCCCCTGGAATGACTCTCAGCCATCCTGCCTTGGGTTTATTTTGTGGAGCTGAGATTCCAAGTGCCAAACTCTTTAAACAGAACATAATTTAAAAAAATAGTGCTACTGAAACTGATACTTGGACCAGGTAATGAGGAGTTCTGTGCTACTTTATCCTGCAGCAAAGCCCTAATCTAGTGCTTCTGTTGTTAAAAACTGTGACTGTTGATAGGAAGTATTTCATCTCCAGGTGCAAAACTGCTTTCATGCTGCTGGATTGCTTGTGGTAAAGTTTTGTAGAAAACAGGCGTTCCTTGTTTGTGTTTTAACGAACTTAGAAAATGAGTTTTTTCGTGCTTTAGGCTGAGAGTAGCCAAGATTAATTTCTTTTAACTGAAATTAATTTTAAAGTAGCACTTTGATAGAATGTGATAAAGATTAAAGCTCTGTAGGAGTTTCTCACAAGATGGCAAGGCTTAGAGCCACAGAAATACCTTTTGTCTCCCAAAAGCAAGCCTCTCTCTTCCCGCCTCCTCCCTTCTCACATTACATTTAAATATCTCTGATGTGACCACCCTGGTGAGATTATTCAAACGGGGACTTTAAAAACATCCACTTAAATAAAATACAGTGCACAGTCTGCTCCGTGCCCTGTGTCCTTTGGAAGTGCTGTGCTGAGGAAGCATTGCCTGTTTCTGACCTGTATGACAAATAGAGATCACAGATGGACAGTGGTGTGCAGGTTTGCTTTCATCTCTCTGTAAAGAGGGAATTTGGAGCTAGACACACAGACAGTGATGAGCTAACAGCATCTGATATACATTTGTAACCATTAGATACTCCATTTTTACCTCATGTTCCCAGAAGCAAACACAGCTCTTCGGAAAGTGAGTGTGCTCCCAGATATTCAGATGAACCCAAATCTTAACATCACATCTCCTAATCCCTCTTTGTTTGGTTTTGGATCTCTTGTTTGAGTTGCAGGAGAAGCTTTGGTTATTAATTACTGATTAAATCCTTAAATACCACTGGGTTTCTTCTTTCTTTGTAGAAAGCTTCTTCCACAAACATCAAACTGTTTTTTAGGGATAGAGTTGCAGATAGCTGCCAAATTGAAAATGTAGGTGAGGGTGGAGGTGGGAGTATTTAATTTCCTGGAGGGAGAAGATTATAGATACAATAGGAGGAAAAAAAAAAAAAAAAAAAAAAGGCAATCCACCCCTGTGGTGGTAAAATTTCCATAGGAGTATTTGGGTCAAATTCTGTAAAGAAACAAATTGATTTAAGTGACTGAAGAATTCCTGTGAGCACAAAATGAGCAACATGCATGTTTGTGTGAAATATGCTGTAGAAAGGAGGGTGGATATAGTGGAAGCATCTTGCAAGGGTGAGAAAGCAGGAAGAAATACACCAATAAACCAGCTTTTTCTGCAGCACTTGTCTTCAGTTTGATGGCATTTAATGTATCCAGTTTTTCTGAGCACTGTGTTAAAATAGTCACTGTTGGATCCCCTTTGGAAGAAGAGTGTAGGTGGAAAGCTTTATTCGTAAAGAAGGGAGGAGAGAGGAAATTTATTAGCTCTTGTTACCCAGATAATATTCACAGAATGATAACACCAGAACCTCCTGCTCTGCAGAAAGAACTGGGATTAATTTTTGAGATTACAGTTGTTCAGCCCTGGTACTTAAACACTCTGGGTCCTGTGCGACAGTTACTGTTCTGTGCAATCAGTAACTCAGAGAGAAGCTGATATTCTGAGCATATGGTGGTGAGAGAAATAAATTGTGAGTACCAACTTATGTTTTCATTCTCCTCAAATTAAAAATGCTCACAGTTTAAACTGTTGATTGATAGCAAGGTTTTTAAACTGAGTATTACAAATCATTCCTTGTGTTGCACTTTCAGATATATTAACCAGACAGGTTTTTTATGAAAGTCTGGAAGATTTTTATAAAATTCAGAATTTTTTAAAATGTCTGGAAGTGAGTTATGTTAAAAATGGAAATCCATCAATGCTGCAGAGCTGATCCTGCAGAAGTTGCCCAGCAGAAAACTCCTTGGGATTGTCCTGCTCTTTCAAGCCTTTCAGCTCATCTCTCAGGATAGGGTTTCCTGGGATAGGTTGTTACCCTGGTCTAACAGGATAATGATTCTGATAATAATTAATGGAAATACAATTGGCTTTCTGTTTTCTGGTGGAGAAAACAGATACTTGCCCAGAAATGGAGGCAGATAAAATACCAAATTGTTTAATGAACACAGAAACACCAGGGAGTTTAAATAGAACTTATTTTCACATGTATGATTAGAGAATGGGTATAAAATGATGGGGACAATGGAAATTTAAATTTCTGTTTTTCTCGATATTGATTACTGTAAAGCAGCTTTGATTTAGAGTTTCCGAGTCAAAATGTTCATACAGGTGCTGAGCAGTTGTTCTTGGAGGTGGCTCATTAGAAATCCTGTGGCATCAAGGCAAGCTCAACCACTGAAAGGGTTGCTTTTTATTTAGCTGTATAAATGCAGCATTTCCAGATGATTTTTTCATTCAGTGGCTGATCTTCAGCCATATCAGAAAATAATAAAGATAGTAGGAAATTGTATCAACACCTGAAACCATTCTTGGATTTGGTGTTGTGTTTTTTTGTAAAATTGACCTCCTTCAATATTGTTTATAAAAATCCTCTGCTATTTCAACACTTTTCTGTGCCACTGTTGTAAACTAAGGGCAGCTCAGTGATGGTTGTGAAATGCTGTGGTAACACACTGGAAGTGTTCAGTCAGGACTGGAGTGCCTGTCCTATAAAACCTGTCTCATTTCATGAACCCTTCTTAACAGCACTGATGAATTTCAGCAAAAGCCCTCCTGTTACAGAACACATTTTCCATGCACTTTTCTGTCTCTGGAATGGAAAAAAATGCCGTTCTGTGAAACACAAAACTTCTTAACTGAGTGAAAACTGTTTGAAGAAAGATGAGAAAAAGCTCTGCCCCTTTTATTTCTAGAGGATTGGGTTTGCTCCATCAGAATCCATCTGGAATTTGCTTTTAGGTTTGGTCAGTGCCTTGCTGGTGTGTGCCCTCAGCCATCTTCACCCAGATTGTGCTGACTTGTTTTGTCCACCCCCAAAAAAATTAATTGTTTAGCCTTTAGTTGGAATGTTGCAATTCCAGTCTCCCAGGGAAATGTTGTTATAAAAATAATAACTGACATAATTATTGCAGTGAAGCGTTACATAGCAGAAGACATTGGGCATGTGTCCCGCAGTCCCCAAACCAGCTTTTATTTGGGTTTTCAGCCCAGTATTTGTTTATCACCATGTCAGTGCTAACCTACAGCTGCCCCAAAGTATAAGCCATGGCATTTCTAAAATATTTCTCATGATACAGCTCTCTTTTTATTATTGAGAACAAATTATTTAATGATTTTTTAAAAAATTATTTCTGAACTTTAGCTATTTGAGACATTCTCTAGTCACCCATATCCTCCAGAAAGAATTTTACACTTCTGTTTTGTGTCCTTGCTGCTGACTGGCTGCATGGTTCTGTGTTTTGCAGTATGGAATGTGATCTGCTTATTCACCGTATTTGTGGTTTTAGAAATCAGTTAGTTAACAGAAACAGGCTTGATTTTATTCTTTTTTGTTTGGGTTGTTCTTTTTCCCCAGGAGTTCCCTATGTGGCCTTGGTTAGGTCCCTTGAGATCCTCTTCAGAGCCATAACAAAGTGTTAAATTCCCAGGAGCTGCTGCCTCTGTGGGTCTGTTTTAGCCTCTGGTGATGTAATTTCTCAGTTTTTAAATGGAAATAGCAGCAATGTTACCCCTCAAAGAAATGAAATTCAGGTAGATATATCATGGCCAAAATTCACTTGTACCAAATGCTGGAGTTATGTGAGCAGACAGGCTTGGCTTGAACAGAACTTGTGCTCCACACTAACAGTGGCACAGTGAAATGCCTTAAAAGCAGGAGCCAGAGCTGTGTTTGGGAATGCTGGGGATAAGCTGGGAAGCTGGAATGCTGCTCTTGTGTAGCCAGGTACCACAGGCACAGCTCATGCTCAGTCACAGCACAAGTGGAGGCACGGGGTTGGGAAGATTTCTTAGATAATCACGCTTTTTTAAAAAGGCTTTTTTTTTTTTTTTTTCCAAGCTGTAGAAGTGAGTCATCAGTTCTATTTCCAAGTCTAGGCTGCTGAGCAGGGAATGAGCAGTTTGCCCACCAGGAATGGTGCCGAGGTTTTCAGTGCTGGTGTGGTTCTTGGCAGACCCCTCCCAGAGCTATTAACAGTGTTGTAGATGTGCAGGGGGGGCAGATCTGAAGCTCTGGGCCCTGGCAGAGCTAAAACAAGAATAGGCAATGTGCTAATATTGTCAGGAATAGTCTTGCTTTGGCAGGAATACAGATTAGACTACCTGATAAGTCATCTTAAAAAAAAAAAAAAAAAAAAAAAAAAAGTCTAGTCTTTGAGTCAGTGTTACAGTACCAGGAATCATACCTTTAAAAAAAAAGCCAACACTGATATTCTGATTTTTTTTTATACAGTAAAGATAAAGTGATCCCAAAGAAATCCTTATGGGATAAGAAATTAGGAAATATACAGAGATTTCTGCTGGTCTATTTCCTTCAATTCTTTGTTATGCATAGGGGTGGGGTATGTTACTGTCCAAATAATTCTGACTCCAGAGGCATTTCTTGTATTACCCTTTTAGAGCAGCACATGTATGTGTCAGGCTTTAACAATTCCATGCAGCCAGTGTGTAGTAACTGGGCACCAGGGTGGATCCTGATGTTGTGATTCCCTCCTTATGTGAGTGAAAAGCCACCCAGAGATTCCAGTACTTTGGAGAAGGGCAGCAGCAGGGAAGGAGCCACCCTTTGCTGGAAGGAAGCTGAGGAGTAGGGGATGATGGAACAAAAAGAGCAACACAAGGATGGAGGGGTTGGTTGGGTTGGTCTGGCCTTTGGAGGTTAGAACGAGGAGATGAGATTGGATTGCACAGGATTGAATCTGTATCAAACTCCCCTCCAAAGCTGGAATCCTGTGGGCTCTCTGGACTGACTTTTGAGAGTGGCTCATTGAAGCTGAGGGGAGCCAGGCCTGTTATGATGAAACAGTGATTTTCTACACATTTCAACTGTGCCTTTTTGTGCTGCAGCAACATCTGTGCTGGATGAGATTTTAGCAATTCTTCCCTTGCAGAATCTCTGCTTTGTGCCCGAGTCCCTGAGCAAGGGAGGCTTGTTTGAGCCTGCTGCCCTCCCCGTGCTGCTCACTCAGCCCTGCCTTGCCCAAGGCTCTGGGCTGGGTTTCAACACAGAGGTGTCAGCCATGGCTTCCCTGTTGTCTGCAGGAGTGTCCTCCTTATTGAAGGGACGGTGGTGTAAAAGTAAAATTCACCTGGGCATTAAATGAAATCGTCACCCCTTGTTTTCAAGATCTGGAGGTGAGACAGCAGATCAGCTTGGAGCAGCAAAATTTTGGTGACACTTTTATCTTCCACAAGTTATTACTCAGAAATTACTCATCAATGGGATTCATCTTGTGTAACCTTTAAACACAGAGCAGAGAATGAATTTGATAAATAATCTGAAAAACCCCCCAATAAAAGTAGTTTATCAGCAAAATTACTGTGAGGTTTGTTTTTGCTAAGAAAGTGGATTTGTTTCATCACCTGCCAAAGTTTTATGCAAATAGTCCAACCCGAAGCACAAGTATTTCTGATTGGTCGCGTTTGCCTTGGAAGCTCCCTGTTTCATTAACTGGTGGTGCTGAGCTGATTGATTAGAATTGAGGAGATGTTAAGTGATGGTCTGATGTTGAAATGTTCCTTTTGCACCTGTAAGATTGTTCAAGATCAGCTGAAGGCTGGCAAAAAAGCCAAAAAGCAAACAGAAGGGCTGCCTGTTTCAGGTGGAGGCAAGCAGCAAACAGCAGGCGAATTTCTGAGAGAGGGGGCCATGGACACATCAGCTTTCATTTCCATGAGTGCTGTCTGAGAGCTGTGCTTTGTTTTGGGAGCACTGAGTCAGCCATGCAGGAGTTAAGGAGGGAATGCAAACAGAAGAGTCAGGGATGTTCACCCAGCCTGAGTGCTTCCCTCAAGGGAAGATGCTTTCTTGGCACTGCAGCAGGGGAGAGAGGAGAAAATAACTCCTGTTGTACCCACCTGGAGCCATGACAGCAATGTTTTAATCTTTTGAAGTGAACAAGTTCCTGTGACTGGGGAAGAATTCGCCTGTGAAATGGCTGATGCTGTTGGTGATATGTTCTTCATTTAATTAAATAGCTGACTTACCTTGACAATTAATTGGAGTGATGTATGACTTTTATTAGAAACCCATGACTAATTTTTTCTTGCCTTCCTGCTATCTTATTGTTCTTGTCTCCCCTCCTCCTGAGTTCTGCTGTGTGCCAGCTGTGTCCTCCAGGCACTGGTGCAGACCAGTGTTCCCTCTTGCTTACCTGTTCCAGATAAAGTAATTGTTTTCAGGTATTTTCCACATCATCTTTCAGAAATTTTCCATTTCATCACAGTTTTGCAATTTTTTTTTTTTTTTTTGTTTTCAGTCTGGGATTCTTTATGTTAAAAAACCCCACCAATCACAAACTCCTCAAAACATCACCATAGCACGCCCCCACCGTGTAATGTAGTTTGCTTCCTTTAATACCACATTTCCTACTTCATTAAAATAACTGCCAGGTTAAAAAAATCCTCCCTGCAGTCATCCCTGTGCCTGTAATCTGCTAGGAAACTCAAGTGAATTTTGTATTTAATTACAACAGGCAAGATTCAAAATGGATATGACTGAAGACATTTCTGTTAAAATCAGAGCAGCAGCTACAAGGACTCAATTTGTCCCTTATCCTGCTCTCCCTGGCTGAAGGGAGCTGAGGCTCAATCCTCTCTCTAACCTTGCAACAAATGATGTGGACTATTCTTTACATTTTTTCCACTTAGGAAGCTTTAGTCTTTTTATAGGAAATTTGTTTCCATGGGGGAACTTAGGCATGGATGAGTGGGGAACAATGCATTGTTTGTTAAAACAAATTTTTTTGAAGGGAGTGGGCTTGAAAGGAAGGAAATGTGGTTTAGATTTAAGTTTCTTTTGAAATTTATTCATCTTCTTTTGCCTCATCCTCCCCACCCCCCCAAATACAAAACAAAAATCCTAACAACCAGAAGTGCCCAAATGGCTTTTCACCACACATGTTTTTAAAAGATTTGGTATCATCTGGAAAGGCAGAGGAAGTTTGAAAATCACTGTCTTGTGTATCCTTCCTTCCCTTCCCTCTCTGGGTTGTTCTCCCTCAAGAACACGCAGATTTTGTCTCAGCTTTTCTAGTCCCTGTGTTGGGCAGGGTTTATGCAGTCTGTCTCGAGTGTGTGTGTGTGTGTGTGTGTGTGTGTGTGTAAAGTTAAAGCCTCAATTTATCCACGTGCTTAAACCTTGTGCTGAATGAAGTCCTTGCATCCTCTGGTCCCCGGGCTGTTCATTCACGGGCTAGTTCTGGAAGGAAGAGCCCTGGGGGGGTCAGGTGGGGGTGCAGATTCTGGGGGAGGAAGCTCAAGGCAGGAATACAGTTTAATTTTTAATTGGCTGCATTTAAAGCAGGCTGGAAATCTCTCTCCCTTTCCCCAAAGGTCTGTGGCGGAGCTGCTGCGTGACAATCTCCTCCCTGGTGCTGGCTGCCATGGCTGACCCCGTCACTGAGGAAAACGTGTCCCAAGTCCCCGAGCTGTGCTGTGAGTGTGGCCAGGCCCACCCCTTGCTGGACAATCACCTGTACAACTTCCAGGACGAGGTGGACGATGAGCTCATCTGCCACATCTGCCTGCAGCCCCTGCTGCAGCCCATGGACACGCCCTGTGGGCACACGTACTGTTTCAAGTGCCTTGAGAACTTCATGCAGGAGTACAACTTCTGTCCCATGGATCGCAAGAAGCTCTCCTTCCAGCAGTGCCACAAGTCCAGCCTGCTGGTGAGGAACCTGCTGGATAAGCTGATTGTGCTGTGTCCTTTCAAGGCTGAGTGCCAGCAGACCATGCAGCGCTGTGAGCTGGAAGCTCACCTGCAGAACAGGTGCATTCCCCTTTCCATTCTGTTATTGCCAGGGCTGTTGTGCTGCTTATCAGAACCATCCTGTTCTCAGAGCAGCTTCCTAAACTGGGGCAAGGTGGGACACCAGAGATGCCAGGGTGAGGCTGCAGAGGTGGGTGGGTGAGGACAGTGTAATTGTGTGTGTGCTCTGAGCTGCTCACCTTCAGCCTGTCTGCAGATGCTAAACCTGTCAAACACCCAGACATTTGTGGTCCTGAACTGGGCCACCAGCTCTGGAGTTGTTACAAACAAGCTTATTCTTGTTTCCCTTGTGCAGAGAAGGAAGGCACAAAATCAAGGCTCTGAAAGCAAGGGATTGTGCAGTGCTGCCAGTTTAATTGGTCTAATTAAGATGTGCAATACATAAGTCTTTGATTCAAACAGTGCAAGTCCCTCCAAGCTGCACATTATGCACTTTGCTGAAACACCTGCTTTTAATTCCATTATCTTCTCTTATTCTTTTGCTGAGAAAGAGAAGCAAATGAAAATTACTATGTTTTTTTCTGTTCCTCTTGTGTAGAGAAGGGAGACTTTTTGGTGCTTCACTGCTGGTTGAGCTGTTGGCAGGCAGGATATTGTCACTTTAAAAGGAGTGCAGGTGACAGAGTTCTTGCTGTGGTGCGTGGAGAACCCTTGTTCCTACCTGGTTAATGATTTGCAGGGAGGGGAGCTAAGTGCAAGCTCTGCTGCAGGTGGAACAGACCTTCCTTGGCAGGGTGTATTTGTCAGCAATGAGAAATGCCACAGGCTTGTTTCATTCAGCTGTGTTGTAGTTTGTTGTGGCAATGACATATTTGAAAAATAAGCCAACCAGGGAACAGGTATACTTAAGATACCTTTGCAGCTCCAGCCAAGAATGTACCCTTGTGATTCTCATTGTCTTCAGTCCCCAAGAGCTGAGAGTTCTTGTTAGAGCCAGGGGAAGGGATGGAAGGTGCTTGGGTGCCCCTTTCCCTTCAGTGAAAGTTTATAATCTCCTTTTCCTTGAGGCAGCCCTTTGTCCTGGCTGCTCGGGCTGGGGCCATGGCTCACGCCAGGGCTGGGCCTTCCTCTTCTCTGCAAATCTGCCCTGCTATCAGTAAACTCCTGTCACTCTGTAATCCCTCTGGCACAGGAGTTACACATCGGGGAGGCAGGGAGGCACCTCAGATATTTACATTAGAGACCTGCCTGGAAACTGTATCATTCTCTTCTATATTCCACAGTTGTATCTTTCTTGGGGACAGATGATTCTAAGTTTCGAGGCTATTTCATCTGGGCTGTGGGCACAGTCAGACTGAAAAATAGGTAGGAAAAAACAGGTAAGAAAATTGCACTGGGATTTAGGTGTTTTCTTGTTTTAAGTGAGATTACCTGACAGGAGAAGATTTAAAGGAAATAAGAAGCACATAGTAACTTATTTTCTTGGAGGATTTCCCTGCCTTTTGCAAATCAAATTTGTGTTTTGATATCTTAAAAGGGACATGTGCACAAGTGAATCATTCAGCTTCTGTCATTAAGTTCAGGGTTATTTTACTGCTTGGAGAATAAATGAGTAGGAATAAACCAGAGGAAGTAATACTGGGATGAGACTTCTTTAGCCAGAGTGTAAATAGTTCAGATTAATTTGAAAAGTGACTCTGGTAAACAGCCAATACTACTCATGTCTCTGAAAGTGATGTTTTTGCATTTATCACCTCCTCACCTGTCACCTTTTTTATAAATACTCATGGTAAAAGAGCTGTTCTTCCTCACCCATTAGTGCTGAGACAGGTGATGTATCTGCATCCAGGGCACACAGTGTGTGTACAATTACATCCCAGTTCTGGGACATTTGTGGGGAGCAGTCAGTGGGATTAGGAATTCAATTGCTCCCATTCAGGTAGAGCCATCACCAGCATGGACTGGGAGTGCACCAGGTCCAGGGTCAGGTCTCATTCCACTACAAAACGTCCAATCCTCCCTTGCTGCTCTTGTGTGTAGCTGGTGTGTTAAAACAAAGCCTGATTCAAGGCTGAGCTTGAAACTTGAGCCACTTTCTTTGTATCAAGGTAGAGTTCATAGTGATCTCTACAACGTCAGAGCTCAGTATTTGCTTCTATTTAATAAGGATTGTTTTCTTTATGGATTGTTTGCCAGGTAAATATTTAGCAAAGGAGACTCCTGTTTCTATTATGTTCTTATTTTTCAAATAATTTGCTTAATAGTTTCAAAAGTAGTGAAATAACAGGCCTGCACTTAGCTGATACTTGTATAAGTAGAAACTGAAGGTCAAATGAGAATCAGTTTTATCATCTGAGAAACCAGCACTGCACTGCTGAGATCTGGAACCAGCTTCTTCCCACAGGTTTGTCAGAGCTTTCATGTGCTGGGTCACCTGTCTAGGCAGAGACAGTCACTGACAGTCCCTGCCAATCTCTCTCCAGGTGTCCTGGGTTTAAGAAATACAAATCTGAACTCCAGCGGAAAAGGAATGCCATTTCCAAAGGGAAGGAAGAGCCTCCTGCCAAGGGGGAGACAAACACGCCCAAGGATCCAGAGCTCCCAAGTGGAGGCTCCTCTCTTGTGGCAGAAAGCTCTGGAGCTGCTGTGGTGTCACTGGGGACTGCAGAGCCTGGACTGGTTAACCCAGCTTTTGAGGAGACTGAAGAAGGTGAGAGTTTGGTACAGAAGTGGAACTATGTATTTACCTTTCATGATATACAAATGAGGCAATTATCTCAGAAAATTCAATTGTTAAGTGCCCCCAGCACTGTCAGACATCCTTAATACTACTCAGCCATTAGTAGTCATCAGAGGCAGCTCTTCCTTCAGCAGAAGGGAGATGCATTCATGTGCATCAGGGGTGGCAGAGTCTGCTCACAGGCACAAAGCTGTACAAAACCATTTGGAGGAACTCTGCGAGATTGCAGTGAGTATTTGCAGTATTCTGTGGAGAAACAAAGGCAGTCCATGTCAATGTGAACGTGGAGCACTTAAAGCCCTTGCAGAAGCCAGATAATTAGTAACTAGGAAGTGTTCCAGGTTCTTGTTAATCTTGTTAGGAAAGTTAAATATACAGTCAGTTTCCTGGAGTGGTCAGTACCTCCCTCCTGGTGTTTTTCTAGCATAAATTAGGTTTTGGTTAACAGGCAGCTCTGGAAGCCTTGCAGATCAAATCACCATCTCCACTTGAGTGTAGCAGCACTTGTTTCAGCTTGGTAGGAGGCAGCAGCGTGGAAACCTCAGTGCCTTGTCTCAAAGTTAGGCTCAACTTCCAGCCTCTGTGCCTGGGACAGAGGTAGCTCACAGTTCAGTTCCCTGTTGGCTTTTTCCCAAAACACACCTGGAGCAGGTTTTGCATCCCTGGTGTGACACCTGCCCTTCACCCTGCCGGGCAGTGCTGGGCCTGCCTGAGTGTCCCTGTGCTGGGAGATCTCAGCCCACTTGCTAACAACAACTTTCATCTTCAAAGTGCAGCCTTGCTTAATCTCCACTATGCTGTGGAACAGCCAAACATTCCTCCTGTTTTACAGGGGGGATGGGAAGAGGGGAGCAAAGGAAATTAGAGGAAGGAAGTTGCAGAGCAGTAATTACAGCTGGGTAGTCCCTTTCCCTCATGGGCATCATGGAAACTGGAATTTGTTACGTGCGTGCTTCTAGCAGGCCAGCTATCCCAGGAGAAAAATAATCTCTAAATATAGCCAAACCTTACTGAATGCCTTTTAGTAAATCCCAAGCAACAACAATAAAGAGTTTGAATTCACCAAAAGCTAGGAGAAAATGGGAAAAATTCTGGAGAAACTCGAAACAGACAGAGGGGTTTAAAGCTTTTTATGTGACCTTAGGTCTCCTGACAGCTGCTTTCCCTCCACATCTTACATTGAACACAACCTGCCAGGGGTTTGAATCTTGGGGTGCTGTGAAAAGGAAAATTCTGTTAATGTGTTGTTTTTTCTCTTCAATTTCCACAACCAGACCTTCCTCAGAGAACCAGTCTTGTGGCTGAAACTACCACCATCGAAATCCACCGGGAAGATCCAGAGGAAGAGCTGGGGATGAGGATAGTTGGGGGTAAGGACACCCCACTGGGGAACATCGTTGTTCAGGAAGTGCTGCGGGACTCTGTCATTGCTGCTGATGGAAGAATTGCTCCTGGAGACCACATCCTTGAGGTAGGGAAACCCCCCTGGGAGCCCCATTGCTTCCCTTGACTGGGGCAGGAGAGTGCCTGGAAAAACTGGGAAATCTCTGCAGGTGAGGGTTTTAGAGCGCTGGTCAGACCTCTGTGTCAGCAGCATAGGGTGTCTGCTGCGGCTCAGGAACACTTTTGGCATTCCTTCCAGTCAGACTCATATTTCTCTTGCATATTTGACAGCTTTTTGAAATTTAGGCTGTTTTGGATAAAGTGAAAGATTCCTACCTGATAAATTTCACACAGCAGCCCCATTTCTCTGCTCTAGTTAGGAAGTCTCAAAATTGCTTGCTCCACTGTGTTGCTTAAGCTGCAAATTCTCCATGGGCAGGTCCAGGGTGAGAGCTGCTGACTGGCAGTGAGTATCAGTTCCAAAATGTGAGTAAATGCAGAGCTCCAGCCCCTGCCTGACCCACAGCCAGGGCACTGCCACACTGGCAGGGCTGTGTGGCCCTGGGTGACCGAGGTGACACCTTGTACACATGGTGAGGACTGCTAGCACCTCCAGCTATGGCTGCCCAATCATCTGCCAAGCCATAAATCCTTTTTGTCCCATGTGATTGGGCATCAGGAAGGGCTGGCAGCCCCCCACAAGTGGCTGATAATATCTCCAAGTTGGTTTCTCATGTAGACCAATGGAGTGACTCCTGTTTTATCCAGTTGGATTGTCCATGTCTCAGTCTCAGCAAATAGTGCAGGTCCCACATTTAGGAGCCCTATTAACATCCTAAAAGACTGCACAGAATCTAATGTGACAACAAGCAAAGCAAAACGTTGCCTTCTCAGTCTCCCTGGTAAAAGCATAATTAGATGGATGATTCCAGAAGCTTGTAAACTATGGCCCACTCAAAAGTGGAGATTTGGGTCTTCTCCAAGCCTGTGCTGAATGCTGGAAATAAAGGAAAATCAGATCTGCATTTACATGGCATGGAAGGAATGTCTGAACATTTTTAGGTTTGTTAGCTGTGTGGGTTGTCCTGTCTAGTCCCTGCTCTCAGTTATTCACCAATTACAGTCTAATTCCATTAGCTTTCTTCATTCTTTTTTAGAGAACTTTGCTCCCTAATGTGCATCAGAGTCAGAGATTGCACAGGGAGTTTTCCATTCTGCTCCAGCCTGGCCATGCCCCACACTGTGGACAGTGCCTAATTAATGTGGGCTCTGATTAGTGAGTGCTTTGTTTGTCTTTGTAGGTGAATGGCGTCAACATCAGCAGCGTGACTCACTGCCAGGCTGTCTCCTTCCTGCGCCACCCAGGCCCTGTTCTCCACCTCATGGTCCTGCAGGAGAAGGGCTTTTCCAACAAGACTGCACAGCAGGATTCCACTTCCACAACCCGGGAAGTGATCCATGTCACCTTGGTGAAGAGAGACCGATCCGAGCCCTTGGGAATCAAACTGATCAGGAAGACTGACGAGGCAGGGATTTTTATTCTGGATCTCTTAGAGGGAGGCTTGGCAGCCAAGAATGGGAAGCTGAGTCGGAATGACAGAGTCCTTTCAATAAATGGCCAGGATTTGAGGCAAGGAACTCCTGAGGCTGCTGCCCAGATAATCCAGGTGAGTTCAGACATGGAGAGGCTGTGTGGAAATGGCTGTCAGTGGCTGGTGGCAGGGCTCCTGTTCTGAGCCAGGGCTAACAGAACACATCAGGGCAAGCTGCATTCCCCCAAATCTGTGTCATGGAAAGTGACTCCCCTCTGGATGTGTGGGAAGCACGACTTCCAAATGAAGATAAACACCCAGAGTGGGAATCCATGGTGAGTCAGCCCTGACAGGTCTGAGGGGAAGCAGTGGCTCATGGCACAGGAGTTCATCTGAGGAGATTGCAGCTCCTGTGTGGTGTTTGCAGCCTCTCAGCCTTGCAGAGGGAATGTTGGGATGCACTGTGTGGATTCATGCAGCAGACAGGGAGGGATCAGAGCAGCCTCTTGTGCGTCCAACAGTCACACTGAAGGTGCTGGCAGGGAGATGGGATGGGCTGGCAGCACAGAACAGATCCCTTTGGATTGATTTGAGGCCCTTTCTCCCCATTTTACCTGTATTTGTGAAGAGAGACTGGAGAATGACGTGGGGCACCTCAGGCTAAAAGCATTCCAAGATCCTGAATGGGTAGAAGAGGGGTGGTCTTTCCCCGTGGAATGTGCTCCTGTTGCAGCATGCCAGACATTTTGGTGGAAGGAGTGGGCAAGGAATTCTAGTTAAAGGATTAAGGATTGCTGCATGTGCAGCAGATATCACACAGATCAGTTTAAATTCTTTATTTCCCCAGGCGAGTGCCTCCAGTTTGTGTTTTTATCTACAGATCCTGACACAATGCACCTCATCCCATTCTGTTTATATCCCAGAGAGGATGTGAGGTCAGCAGGAGGGAGAGCCAGTTCTCTTCAGTTATCAGAGGAGTGCAGTGCCATGGGAAAAAGAGCAGAGCTCCAGCACTGAGTCCTTTTTAATGTTGTGCTTCTGTTCTGTGGCCTCTTAGAATTTGTTTGCATCCCACAAGTGCTGCTGCATTCCTGTTGCAATGTGCACACACAAGTCCCATATGAGGAACTCTTTTGATCCCACTGGAACCAGCAACCAAAGTCTCACAACTGGCTTCATGAGGTTTGGGGGTTGAATCTCTTTGGAAGTGACATTTGTGTAAAACCGTGACAGTTTTCCAAACATCATCTGTTCCTTTGAGGGCTAATTGAAATCCTTGCTTAAATGTGACTTAAGGAGTCCCTCTTCCAAGGCCAGGGAATTCACTCTGGGACCGGGAAGCAGGGTCATGTGGCAAGGAGTGGGAGCAGCAACTGCATTTCTGCCATGCAGGGCAGGAAATGCCCCGAGTGAGCACTTAGGCCTGCCTCCAGTGAGTCCCTCACAATAAGGTTCTGTCAGGTGATCTGAAGGAACAAACCCAATGAGGGCAGCAGGAACAATGGAAGCACTTCCCCTGCAGCCCTGCCAAGGCCAGACAAGCAGCTGGTGAAGTGTTTAACCAGAGGTACTCTGGGGAAAAAAATGGATGGGAGATCATGAACAATAGATGAACAGAGCTGGGAGGAAAAGAGCTTTAACAACTTCCCATGCAGTGAAAGCATCCAGTTCTTGTCATGGTCACTGTGTGTGGACCAGCCAGGGGTCCAGCTCAGTTCACTCTGTAGCACAACACAAGATGCTATTTTGGTTGTTTGTACCGAAGTGCAGGAATTAATCATCCCTTTCCACCTTCTCTTCTTTGGCATTTGTGGGGGAGGGAGGCACGAGTGAAGCCTGCCTCTGCTCCTGTTCCTTCTGACTCATGTTTGCTATTTCCCGTTTTCTTTTTCCAATCACATTCCCTGGCTCATCACAAAAGACTTTGCATCACATTGAGGACCTGTTGGAGAGCCTCTGTAGGAACTGATGCCAGCCCTTCTCTCTTCCCAAGGCAATGAGGGCTGTCCCTCATTTCTAACCCATTTTTCTGTCTTTTTAATTTCCACTCCTTGTTCCTGTGGGCAGACCACGGAATCCAGAGTGAACTTTGTGATCCTGAGGCAGTCTGGGGTGCAGCTGGGGGAGCCAGTGGAGGATGGCAGCACGTCCAACAGCAGCAGCAGCAGCAGCAGCAACGGGGGCAGCCCAGTGCACCACCGGAGGCGACCAGACCAGAGCCACTACAGACGAAAATCCAACTACCAGAAGGTGGGGCTGAGAGATGAGGCCAAGGTGCTGCTTATTCCTGGTTTAGTAAATGCATTGTGTTGTTCTGTGATGGTGTTTTATCACAGAAGGCTGATCAGCAGCTCCACTTCTGCTTGGGCAGGTTGGTGGCTTTTGGTACTGAAGAAAGGGAAAAAGGTGACAAAATTTCTTCAGTGTTGATGCAGGGCTGGTGCTTAATCATTTGGTGTCTGGAAAGGGCAATACGAAATTTGCCATCCATGAGATATATTGGGATTTGCTTCTTGACATCCATCAAGCCCCCCACACTGAGGGTGGTGCAGTGACACCCAGTTGAGCTGGTGTGGAGCCAGAGGCCTTTGTGGTCCAGGAGAAGAATCCCCAGGTGGCCCTGTGGTGCTGCTGTGACTGCACTGTGGGTCTGCCACCCCTTTGTGGGACACAACAAACAGCAGAGCAAGAGGACAATCCCCAGTGTGCTGAACCCAGAGAGATAATCTGTAGAACTTGCAGCTGAGTGACAAACCTGCTGCAGCTGCTCAGAGTGGTGTGTTTCAGTGTCCCTGGAGCTCAGGGAGCTGCTGTCCTGCGTGGCTGGAGCGATGTTCCTGCATTTAAATCCCTGAGTAACATTTACACCCTGTTGTACAGCCTGTGCTCTAATGTGTGCCTTCACTACAACCTGAACATTCAGTCAGGGAGAGCTTCATTGCTTGGCATGAGCAGCCTTGAGATGAGCTTCTAGCTTGTTCCTCAGTGCAAAATTCCCCTCCTCAGAGGGAGCATCTCCCTGCAGCAAATGGATTTGGGATCATTAGGACAGCACTGAGGGTTCACATTAGAAATGCTGCTCTGTATTCCCACCCACAGCAAGGACATGGGAAGCTGACTTTGCCCTCCAGCAATGTTGCTGGAATGCTCTGGATGAAGGAGACAAATATTGTTGTCTTCCAGATCTGGGCTTCTCCTGTTAAATGCATTAAAGAAGCTGCATTTTGTGCTGTCATTGCTTTGTAGGATTTGCCTCAGGGATATGTAAGTCATGAGAAGACAGTTGCAATAAAAAAGGAGCCAAAGGAATCTTTGGGAATCACAATTGGAGGTGGAAGGGATAATAAAAACAAGCTCCCTATCTATGTGACAAGTGTGCAGCCCATTGGATGCCTCTTCAGGGATGGCAGAATCAAGAGAGGTAAGGGAGGCTCTCAGACCCTTTATCCTTTAGGAACTGTGGGGTATGTTCAGTGGAAGCTGGACCTGGACACTAAGAGAGGCTGGAAACAGGGTTCCCATGGCCCCTTGAGGCTGAAATGGGCTCCATAGCCAAAGGTCTGTAATAGTCCCATTTTATTTCATCAACAGGGGATGTGCTTTTGAGCATAAATGGCATCGATTTGACTCATCTGAACTACTATGAAGCTGTCTCAGCTCTGAAATCCAATGCAGCTTCCCACTCAGTCACACTGAAAGCCTTGGAAATCCTCTCCCTGAACTCCCCAGAGCCATCCCTGGACATCAGGGAGCAGGGATTCAGCTGGTCTCCCCTCTGGATCACGTGGCTTGGATTGCCCAGGTATGTTTGTCAGGGACTGTTAATTACAGGGTTGACTTTCACTCAAACACTAGAAATTAATTACTTTGTTGATGACCTTGGAAGCATTCCTGGTATTCCTGTTTAGCTGAAAGGCAGTGAAAAGCCTCATTTGCCAATGAGATCATAGGATAATGAGTACATAAGGAAATTCCACTGTTTTTCTGGAGTGACCCATCATTCCCACACTCTTGTTGGACAGTAACCATGCTTTAGAAGCCCTGAAACCCCCTTTAAAAAGAGAAATAGTCAACGTTGGATGCAGTCCTTGCTAAAGTACTGACTGAAATCTCTCTGTGGCTCTTTCTGCATCCCCTAACACAAGCCAAGAGACACCTGGGCTGTCTGGGAGTTTCTAAGCTGATCATCTCACTTAGGGGCACACATTCTTTCAGTCTAACTCTTCCTGCCTGTTGTAACTGTGTCATCTTCAGCATGCAGAAATGATTCTGCACACTTGAGTTTTCCTGCTGCCAAGCTTTACAGCCAGGTTTTAACAGGTTTTTTAAGTTCCAAGGGAAGTTTGAATTTCCCTCTCCTTCCTGGAGAGGTGAACCTCTGGCTCCCTCCCTTCAGTTACATCAAAACACTGTGAAAAGCAGAGTCAGTTGTCATCCCAACTTGACTGCAGGAGCATCTGCAGGTGGAACATAAAGCCAAACCTGCTGTGGGAAGCTTGGATCATTTACAGCCTTGTTCATTGAGACACCTAAAGAAGAACCACTCACAAAGCCTCTGTTGTGTTACTTAGCAGCCTGTAAATGCTCAACAAACCAGCCCGAGGAAAGGCAGCTTTTGTGTCTCCTGTGCTTGGCCTGTGCTCAGCACCTCCTCCCATCTCCCTCTGCTCCCCCAGGCATTGGCCTGGCTGCTCCAGGCAGGTCTGGTGTGGGCTGGCCCCGCGCTGCACCTGGGGAGTCCAAACCAGGGCACAAACCCTCAGATGCTGCCTGGTGTTTGTTCCCTGAGCTGCTGCTGCAGTGAACTACAGCAAGGCAAAACCTGGCTGGGCTTCTTTTCTTCCTTTCCCAACTTTTCTGGCTGTCAGGTGACTTGCAGCTTCCCCACACTCTTCTGCAGGGACTGGAGTCTTCTCTGCTCCTGGATCTCCTGCCTTCATTTCAGGAGTGTCCTGACATCACCTCCATTTAAGGCATTGCTGGAAATTCCTTTGCTGCTGGTATTGATGTTCCCCCTTCTTTTGACTCCTGAAGCAAGAAATTATTCCAGATTCCTTTTACTCCAGCCTGAATTCTGGCCTTGGAATGTGTCTGCAGTTCTGGCTGTGAGGGCTGGTAGGAGGCACGCAGCAAGGTCATTCCACTTTGAGATCTGACAGAATCTTCCTCCTGTGTCCAGCACTAAAATGGGCTGTAATTCCTGTGCTTCCTCCCTCCTTTTCCCATCTGTTCCAGTGAGACCTGGCGGCCACTGGCTGGTCACCCACAGAACCCGTGTTGGTCACCTGGGCGTGTTCAGGGTGCCTCTGGCACTTCAGGCTGGCTCAGGGAGGTGCAGCTGCAGTGAGATCCCAGTGCCATCACCTGCTGCGGTGTGGTTCCCATTGCAGAGAGCTCCTGACCCACCCAATCTGGTTTCCTTTGCACAGGACCAAACCCCCAGTGCTGCAGGGTAATGTCCATTGCGCTGTGGCCCTGACAGACCCTGTGTGCACCACTCTGACACAGGAAACCCCCAGAAATGTGCCCAAACTGGACCCAGCACCAGCTGTTCACTGGGATCTGCTCCTTTTGGCTGCCCTGGCCTCCCTGTGTTCATATGTCCTGCAAGGTGAAAGCTCAAAGCTAATTGCATGTGCAATTCTGGGTTTGTTCAGCTTTTTTTTCCTCAGTTATTCCTTTGCTCCAGCAGAAATGTCCCTTTCTTTTTAGAGGAATGTATTTCTTCCTAGTTTGAACCTAGACTCGATGCTGAAAGGTGTGAGTTGAAATGAGTGCTCAGGGCTAGGGAAGTGAATTTGATCCTTGCAACACTTGAGGCTGCAATGTTTCATTCAGGCCTTGATTCTTGTACCTGTGATTTCTGGTTCTGTCGAACAGCAACTCTGATTTCTTCCTAGCATTGTGTTAAATGCACACCACTGATAGTAAAAAATACCATCTCAAAAGCTGGTTTGGACTGGGCCCATGTTCTAATCCCTGGATCCCAAAGGTACCAGAAACAAAAGTTTATATCGATTATCTTTTCTAAAACCTTTGTTTCTTGTAAACACAGTGCACTGTGTGGCTTGTGGAGAAGTCTTGGGGATGAAAAAGCAGTTTTCCTGCCTCCCTCTTCCCTGGGGTTTATCTGACTCCAGTCTGACTCTTCCCACAAGAACCATGTGGAGCTCCCAGTCCCGGCCCCGCTGCAGCTCCAGCAGGAACCAGGAACTGCCAGCTCAGCAGCGTGCTTGGCACCATAAAGCCTGCACCTCGACCTTCCCTAAACTCTCCAGTTCTTTTCCCACAGCCATTTCTGATTGTGGTAAATTAAAGTTTCCCTTCCTAGAACCCCTTTTTAATATGGAAAACGGATTCCTAGCAGCCAGCCCTTTCCAGCTCCTGGACAACGTGCCTGATGTTTTTATTTATGTTCTGTGCTGACGTAGCCCTTGCCACTGTTGCTCTTGGGGCTATTCATTTGCAGCAGCTGCCACAGCCATGGCTCAGAGCTGTGTGTTTGCACTTGTGTGGTACCGGTGGAAGGAAACCATGGAGGAGTCAGTAAGCTGAGCTGGGTCTCCTGGTGTTTATGTGTGAAAAACTCCTACAAAAGTAAATTAGTTTGAAAGTAGATAATTGGATCTTTCTCCTGGTGAGAAGTTAACTGGGAAGGCTTTTGAAATCTGAAACTTCTCGGCAAACTGCTCAAGCAAAGCCCTCGAGGCAAAAACGTTTATTAGGAAAAGTTTAGCTGCTGGAATAGCTCAGCGGGGTGATGATGAGCAGCAGTTTCACAGCTCCGCGGTGCCAGGATATAACCTGAGCTGGAGCCGGCTGGAGCCGGACTGGGAGCCAGGGCACAGGAGAGCTCCAGCCACACCTCCCGTGTCACACCGGCCGTGTCACGGGGCTCTGTGCCACCAGCTCGGGCAGTGCTGCTGGCACTTCCATCGCCCAGTCCCCAGGCTCCCTGAGGACACAAACCTCAGTGGCTGGCATCCAGAACCAGGGAGCTCTCACCAAGGAGCCCAATATCAGAACTGGACATCCTGGATCCTGCAGGAAAACCCTTCCCTGCTCTGCTCTGGCAGCTGCTGCACCTCACATTTGCTGCCAGTGATGCTGAAAGCCTTCCTTGTACCAATGCAGTGCACAGAGGGGATAAAACCCCTCTACTCTCATTAATTGCATGGCTGTCGCTGCTGCTCCCTGTTAATTTGGGTTTGTCGCTGGTGCTGTGGGTGTTCATTAGTAGAATTAATGAAGTTATTCAGGAGTTTTGCAGGTCCCAAACCTCTTCAGAGCCAGGTGATTTCCTCTTAACTCCTAAACCAATAGTCAGAAAAGATTTCTAAAGGACTGGCATCATCCCATTTGAGAATTAACCCTCTGACATGCCTTGCAAAGGGGTGTCTCAAATCCTAAAAAAACAGGAAAATGAGGCTGTTCATAGCTGTGCTTTCCTGAGGGAAAACATAAATACCTGGTCAGGCAATTTTCCTCGTAACTTCTCTTTTTTTGACACAGCTATCTTCACTTCTGTCAAGATATTGTCCTTAGTAAAGGAAACCTGGAAAGCTGGGGCTTCAGCATCGTGGGAGGTTTTGAGGAAAGCAAAGGAAACCAACCCTTCTTCATCAAAACCATCGTGCCCGGGACGCCTGCATTCCGGGACAGGAAACTCAAGTAGGTGTGAGGTACCCGGGGATTCATCACCACCACCAAGGCTGGGGGGTTTTCCCAGACTCTGACCCTTGGAAGGAGCTCAGCTCCAAGTTAATGACTGGGTCTTGCACTCGTTTGAAAGTTAATATCGTTGCCAAACTTGTAACAAAGAAGGTCTGCTTTAAGTAGTGTTTTGGTTTCTCCATAAAGGTGCAAGGAAAAGGAATTTACAGCCCTTTCAAACCTAACTGTGAAGGTTAACTGAGTAATTAGGCAAAAGTAGAGAGAGAATGTTTGAGATGCATCTTGGAGGTTCCAGACCACAAAACCTCTTGGATTAGGAAAAGTATCCCAACACCAGCAACAAAAGCCCTCCTGTGCAGAAACTCCAACTCCAGCTTTGCTGAGGTGGTTGTTGCTGAGAGATCCCAGTGAGAGGAGCAGGGTGGGGCTGCAGGACCCCACAGGCATCTCCGGGGTGCTGAGCTGGCTCCTGGGCACCAAGGGCTGCCACAGACAGAGGGAGGGGACGCAGCGGGGTGCAGGGAGCTGGGCTCTGCTCCCAGAGCTGCAGTGGGAGCACTGGGCTCAGCTGGGCTCCCGTTGGAGTGCTGGGACAGGCCTGTGGAGGCTCAGCCCCTTGCACCCCCCAGAAGGGGCTGGGTGTGCCAGAGAGGGGCAGGTCCCTCTCCCAGCTCTGATGGTGGCAGTGCAGCTCAGTGCCTGGAGCTGCAGGACTGACCTGGGCCATCCGTGTTTCACCAGCACAACTCCTCCCCTGCTGCCTGAGCCTACTGCTGTCACCCAAGCACCAGCAGTGTTCTGCTTTTCCCTTCTTCTCTGAGTCGAGGGATTAAGTTCTTTCAGGGAGGAGTTGATGGTTTGGCTCAGGGTGACCTGAGGGTTAATAATGAACCCAGTCCTGACCGGATCCTTTCTTTGGGCAGGTGTGGAGATGAAATCGTGGCAGTGAACGGAGTGCCAGCAATAGGAATGAGCAACTCGGAATTAATCCCAATGCTGAAGGAGCAGAGGAACAAAGTCACCCTGACCGTGGTGTCCTGGCCAGGGAGCCTGGTGTGACAGCTCCAGCAATCCCCCAACACTTCCAGGTGTCCAACAGCAGCTGGACACCACCCAGGCCACACCTGACAGGGAAACAGGGACTGCTCCACTCCTGCTCCTGGTGCATTGCCATGGAAGACTCCTTGCTTCCTTTTTATGGAAAACATTTTACCAGCAAGTCTGGATGTTGAATTCAAAGTAAGGGTTAATCCAACAGTTGTTGGAGCTTCCCAGGCTCATTAAAGCTCCTTAGGATTGGTGGTGCACAGAAAGCTTTTCCCAGTGTTTCTCCACAACCTGCCCTGGAGGCTGCTGAGGCTTGCCTTGATTTTAGGGCTCTGCTTTCCATGGAGTATTTCAACAGGTTAAAACAGAGGCTTTTAGAAGCAGCCACTATGGGGACCCACTTTAGGCACTTCTGTCTATCAGGATTTGCAGTCCTCATTTTTAGGTGTCAGTAACCCAAAGGCTGTGTTAAAACATGAAGACCTCATGGTAACTCAGAGCTGCTGGGGCAGCCTGGTGGAGCTGTTACCTGGATGAGGGTCCTGGCACAAATCCCAGTTTAGGATCCTGCCAACTCCACTGATGTATTGCAAAGGGACAATTTCAACAGCTCAAAGAACCACTCTCAAAGGTATCAGCAAGAGGGGTTTCATTGAACTACGATGTTGCAAAATGTGACTTTACCAAAGATCAAGGGTAAGGTTCACTTACTGCATAAAAGTTTCCCTGGTTTTAGGATTGATAAAAGCAGCTTTTTCCCCAGAAGGAAGGTGAGGAAGGGAATGGGCTGGTATCAGACACCCCTGGCCCAGCCTGATGCCTGTCTTATTTTTACGTTTCTAGTGCTGAAGGGCAGAGTTCAGGCAGGGGCAGAAGCAGAGATTTCTCCAGCAGTTCTGTCCATGTCCCTCTTGCAGCTGAAGCAAAATATCAACTTATGGGATCAGGGGAAGCTGAAAGGATCCTTGGCTGCAGGCAAAGTCACCTCAGAAGGAGACTGTGCCCAACCTGGCTTCAGTTCAAACCCACTGTGCAGTTAAAATTTACAGTTAAAGAACTGAAGCCCAGGCAGGGTGGTTTGACCTCTGACACTGTGAAAGTTCCTACTTGCAAACTCCACCTGAAGCAATTCCCTTTTTTAGCAGCAACAGCAGTAGAAACGATGGGGTTTTCTTAAACCAGGTTTCACTGAGAGATCTTTCCTCCTGTGCTGCCTCTGCTGCACCTTTTGCAGGACCAGCTTTGTAAGAATCCAAGGAGTCTGTCCCCTGTCCAAGTGCTGCCTGGAATGAATGTTTAATTCCTTGTAGCAACCCCGCAGGAAAGAGCCCAGGCCTGGCTGAAGCTTCTCCTGGGCTGGCAATTTGTCATTTGCTGTCCCCAGGCCTTGTTTACACACAGTGACTTCACCTCCTGTGCTGGGAGCTGTGGGCAGGGCCTGTCCCAGAGCCCAGGACACAGCAGGAACCTCGGCTCCATCCTCCCAGCAGCCTTGGCTGGGCTGAGGAACACCTCTGGGGACTCTGACAGCACAGCTGGGGCTACCTGGGCTCCAGGGCTGCTTTCCTGCTGTTCTACTGGGCAATGCTGAGAGCAAAATAATCCAGAAAGAAAACTCATCATTGACCTCGCTGGGACACAAAAACATGAAGCAATTTTTTATCTCTTTCCAATCAATGTGCAGAATCTGTGCCTAGAACAGTAAATATTGATGTGGACAGAGAGAGGGTGATTCCCACTGCTTGCCCCAAAGGTGGGGAAAGGGCAGGAGGGAAGAGCTGTGCAGCTGCTGGGCTGGCAGTGGAGGGAGGAGGAGGCTGCAGAACCATTTTTACTCCATCTCCTTTGAAGGTGCCTTCAACTTCACCAAAATGTCCTCATAATTTAAATTTTGTTTCCAAAATCAGCTTGTTAATAGATGTTGAATTTGTTTTGATGCCTTTATAAATTATTGTAATATTGCTGAAAAATATGCATTAGAGGTATGGTTTTTACCCTTTCTTTCCATGTAGCAGCTAATGCCCCCAGAACAGGTCACCTCAGCAAGACTGCTCCAAAAAGTGACCCTGTGGCAGGAAACAGTCTTTGCTTCTCCCAGGAAAGGAGCTGGACTATCCTGAAATACACTGTGGCTGGGAAAAATCCCTCAACAACAGCAAACCCCACATCCCAACACCAGTAAACCTGCAGCAGCTTCCTGATGCCAAGTACAGATTATTTCCAACACCCCACCTTTACATTTCCCTGACAGTAAAGGCAAACATTTTACCTCTATTGAATGAGAAGAAGCCAATTTAAAACTACTTACCTCAAATTCACAGCTGCTCCTGGCCCCAAAAGCCTGCCCCCATTTGTGAATATTCTGTGACCTGGGTCCAGCTCATTCAAATAACACAGGAGGAGGTGCAGCCCTGACTGAATCCATGCTGGATTCCCTATTCCCAGTCCCACAGCACCACCCAGGGTGCAGGGATGCAGACTGGATGTGATCACCATTAACTGTGCAGGAGGTCAGCGAGTGGGTGTGGAACAGCCCTGGCCACCCCTGGAGAGGCACCAGGGACACCTGAGCGTGCAGAGGTGGGAGAAATGTCCTGGTGTGGGGCCAGCCCCACTCAGCTGGGTGCAGCATTCCAGTGGAGCACCGTTCCTGATTCAGGCAGGGAAAGGCAGCTCAGGGGGGGCTGGGGGCACTGCCAGGCCCCAGTAAGGCCAGAGCTCCTGCGCTGGAAAAGCCAGCACATCTCATCCTCACCACATGCCGGCTCCCGAGGGAGGCTGGGCAGGGCTCTGGGCCCCTCTCCCCCGGCACTGCCCCGGCCAAGCCTGAGCTCTGCGAGGGAGGGCAGCACCTCTGTCGTGTGCGGTGCCAGGGAGCATGGAGCAAGCACTCCTGAATCCTCCTCACCACTCTGCTTTGGATTTCTCTTCAAGTTCATCCCATTCTCCTAAAAGCTTTTGGGCACTCCCAGCTGAAGCCCTGCCCTGAGCAGAAGCTGCCAGGAGGATTCCCTTGTTCCCTGCACACCCAGTGCCAGGAGTTGGGAGTGCTGCAGCTTGCAGAGCTGCCCAGGGGGCAGTGAGTGATATTCCTAAATCTGGGCTCCACCGTGGCTGCAGAGGCAGGAACAGCCTGCAGCCTGATCCCAGCTAACCCTGGCTCAGTGCACACACATTTCCCAGGAGCTCAAGCACATTAAAAAACTCCATGAAAACCAAAACCCAGCAGAAGTCCCAGTTCTCCTCCCCCGGGCTCCGCAGTTACAAACCCATCACTGCACTGTCACAATGTTGAACCCACACCAAAGAGCTCTCCTGGCACAGGCTGGACACTTCCCAGCACACTCAAGACTTCCGAGATTACAATACCAAAAAATACAGAACATTTCAGAACCGTATTATTTTAGGACAAATATTTCAGACAGTTTTAAATAACAAGTCAAAGGAAAATGAGACATTTGTGGATGCACATGAACAGAAGGGCAGGATCCTAATGACCAGATAAATGAAAACCCCTCAAAATTATTTCCCCTCTTCTTCCCACCCAGAAACATCTCTGTTGCCCCTTCCCCAACCAATACTAAATCCAAAGAAACTTTGGAATTTGACTAAATTTATTTTGGGATCTAAGGGAAAGGAATGCATTGGACAGGAGTGTTGGTGATATCCAAATAGAAACGCCAGTCCCACGAGGGCAAACTGCTAACTGGGACTTGGTGTTCTCTACTGCACTCTAGGTTATTCAGTCAACTCTTAGTAAAAAAAGGAAATAAAATAGTTAAGTCAAAAGGAATTAAAGAGAAATTCATGCTCTTGCTATGGATCTTCATTGATTCCCCACGCAGGGGTGTAACATGACAGAACTACCTTTGCAATGGATAAAAAACCAGTTTTGGAGTCTCTGCACACGCTGTGTGAACACCTTCAGCAGCTTCTGGAAGCTGTCACATCCAGGCAGGCCTCTGTGCCCACCTGGAGCAGATCCTGCAGCTCCTCCTGACATGCCCAGCTGGCCATGGAGAAATCAGAAGCTGTTTTTGTAGCTATAAAGAAATTCAGGAATGAAACTTTTCACTACTGGACACCAGACTCTAAGCTGGCTCCTGGGATCTAAGTCACGCTGTTCTTTGGACAATAAATTTCAAGTTGCACTTACTGTCCTAGTTCTCAAAAAGGAATGACGATGACAAAAAGAACCAAGAACTATGACCTAATTGCGTTAGTTTCAGCTGAAGCCATCTTCCATCAGAAACCATAGGATCTGATACACCAAAGTTCTCCCTAGGGATGTGGATGAGTGGAGTAGCTCAGTGCTTTGTAACTAGTACTGCTGTATTGTCTTGTATCAAAAACAAACAAAAAAAGGAAGTTTAAGGGCACGTGCAGCCTCAGCTCCTGAAGCACTGCTGGCTGTGCCACGGCTCGCTCAGTCAGCCTCTTCCCTTGGAAAAAAGTAAAAAATAATAATAAAAAAAATCACCCCCCAGCCAAAACATCACCAATTCCATGCTGGTTCCACAGGAGAGAGCTCCTGCCGAGGGCTGATGAGGGGCTGGCTCACTCCTTGGTGTCCTGCTCCTCGCCCTCCTGGGCACCGTCCTCGCTGGTCTCCTTCTCCTCCTTGCTCCGCTTGTTCTTTTTGTGCTTGTGGCGCCGGTGGCTCTCGCCCTCCTCGCTCTCGTGCTGCTTCCTGAGCGGGGAACAGAGGGACAAAGTGACATCAGACACAGCCCTGCCACAGCAGGGACCCAGTGATGGGCACAGGGGCTTTGTTCCCCACCTGAGCGAGCCACATCAGCAGTGCCGAGGGCACCTGGGGATTTCTGGGATGCATCAGCACTGCCACACTGCCACTGACACAAACACACACTGCCACTGACACACTCACTGCCACACTCACACACTGCCACTCCTGGCAGTGTCCACAGGCAGCACCTTGCTGTTCTTCCACTCCCAAGCGAGCTCCAACAATTCTGACAGCACCGAGGCTGAGGAGGAGGAGGAGTCCTAAACCCGAGACGTGTTTGAAACTTTCACTCCTCTGAATGTTGGGGAAATCCCTGGACTAGAGGCAGCAAAGGGATCAGTGGAGCGAGAGAAATGTGGGTTCCCCATGGGAGGCAGATCCCGTTTCTAATTCTGCTGATTCACACCTGACCTGGCTCTTCACCGGCTTCGTGCTTTAGAACTCCTTTATCCCACTCAGTTTTCCAGATGTGGGTGGATAACTGGGGATGTTTACCCAGGATTTCTGTGATGTGGGAGCCATCCCAGGCAGAAGAGGCCTGAGCAGGCCGTGCATGCCCTGAGCCTGTGCCCTGCCAGCTGCTCCATGCAGCCAACGCAGCCCCAGGAGCAGCTCTGCCTCCCACCAGGAAAAGGGCAGAGCGCTGGTTGGGCTCCTGCCCCCCAGGAGGAGATTTTCTGCGGCTTCACTCACAGGGTCAAACCAAGGGAGCGCTCAGGAGCTGACTGTGGTGTGAAGGTGGCAGAGTGAAAGCACAGCCCAGAGTACAGAACAAGCACATAAATTTATCCCGGGATAAACTGTGACTGTGCAGGCACAGCTCCATGAGCAGGGACAGCATCAGGTGTACAGACCAGCTGGAATTCCAGTTTAGCAGCAGACACTGAACTGGCTGAACCTGGCTGAAAAGCTCCTGGCTTCAAGTAATTTTCTGACTGGTTTAATAAATGGTTTCAAAGCCATTAAAGACAAAAAAAGGAACAATAAAAGGCTGCTGCCTCTCCACAAAACACCTTCAGCCACCTTGTGGCCGATGTGTCAGTGGTTTATGCTGGGGACAATGGGACTATCCTTTAATACTGAAACCAGCGTCAGTGATTTCTGCAGACTGCTCAGTTTGCAGGAAGCTGGAAATTAAACCCTTTCATCTGCAGGTGCCTCAAACAGGCTCAAATCTCAGTGTGCCTCAAGCAGGGAATACTAGAATGGTTTAGGTTGGAGGGGACCATGGACTGGGATTCCTACAGTGAGTTATCTACTCCAAGGTTTCAATTCTGAGTAGAGGAAGCTGAGAAATAACCCTAAAGCCAATGGCTTGTTTGTCTGATACCAGCTCAGCTTCAGTTGTTCTGTTTTCAATTTTTATTGTGGTCTTAGTCTTTCTTCCTATCATTTTGCTTCCAACCCTTTAGCAATCAGTCCTTCCTTGAAAACTTACTCATCTCCTTAAGGATAAAACCAGCCTTTTTCCTCCAGTCACTACCTAAGAGTTTTTCTGATACCAGCTTCAAAATAAGGGTAATTACCTACAGGATGACAGGAATTTCCTCTAAAAGAAGGAAGTTGACACATCAAGAAAAAAGAGCAAGAACAGGTCATTAATGGGATGTGAAGTGACACAGGACCTGAGCACAGAACCTGCCTCAGCCCAGAGAGCAGGGCTGCTGCTTTGCTGGGGACCGCTCTTACAGGAAGATCATCTGTGGCAAATCCATTTTCTGCAGAAAAGCTGTCATTTCAGGACATGCTGCTCTGCCCCAGAAGTTTCACACTGGTGGAGACCATCACCTCCCTCACTATCAGGCTCTAGGTAAGAGCTCTGATCCTCCTGCTCAAGCAGTAATTTTTGAGTACAGGCAGAAGGAGTTCCTCACAGAAGAAGTGACTGGGCATCAGAAGGGGCTGCCCAGGGAGGTGATGAAGTCACTGTTCCTGGAGGTGCTTAAGGAGAGGCTGGATGTGGCACTCAGTGCCATGGTCTGGGCAACAAGGTGGTGCTGGGTCACAGCCCGGACTCACTCTTACAGGTCTTTTCCAAACTAATCGATTCTGTGAGCTCTGCCCTGGTGCACAGCAGCAGCAGAACCAAAAGCTGATGCTTCTGTCATGGCCTTGCACCTCCTTTGTGTGTGCTTTTGTTAAGATGGCAGCTCTGCTGGGAGGCTGAGCGCACGTCAATCCCTCCTTCACCACTGAGTGGGAACTCGACCTGAGGTCTCCTTTCCCTGGCCCAGAGGGCTCCTCCCGCCCACGGCTCTCGGACAGAGGAGATGGGATGAGCCAGGCTGACATTCCACCTGGAGAACACAGAACTCCTGGCCAGCACTCACTGACCTGCGGGAGGATTTGTGTTTGCTGCCGTCGTCTTTGTCGCGGTGGCGGCGCTCGCGGTGCCGCTCCTCGCGCTCGCGGCTGCGGTCGCGGCTGCGCCGGTAATCGCGCTCGAAGTCGTAGCTGCGCTCGCGGCTGTAGTAGCGGTACCGCTCGTCGTCACTGCGGGGACAAGGGACACGTGGGCACAGGGACATGGCCCCTGGGCAGGGCTGCAACCGCCCTCACCGGCAACATCTGGCACCTCTTACTGACCGGGGCGCTCCTGAAACACCTGCAACGGGAGCACAGCGCACACACGCTCCTCTCTTCTGCTGGGCTTCCCTCAGCACTGACACCACAGGTAACCTCTCATCCTTTGGTGTAAGGGGCTCTTTTCTTCCCCACAAGCTCAAAACATCAAACTGTGAGCGCAGCTTTCTGTCTGCACCCCTCTACCTGCTCAAAGCACCTCATCCAATCCCCAGGAATGGGCAGAGTGTACCCCAAACTGAGGCACATCCCACACTCCCCTCTACATCCCCATGTCAGCTTCTGAAAGCCCAAATCCAAAGGGTTAATTCTGTGGGAACAATACTCAGACTTGGGAGAGGGGACGTCAGAGACATTGTTCTGACACTCCTGGAAACAAGCTGGACAAATAAATGTCCAGGATCAATCAGCTGGGAGTGCTCCCAAGGACTGCACAGCCACTTGCCCTGCTTTGACCTGCACCAGGGTGCTCCACACCACCCAGAAATGCCAGCAATGTGCTCAGGAGTGCTGATCCCAGGCCTTGGCTCCAGCATGGACCAGGAAGTGGGAGAGTCTGAGATCTTCCGATTTTAGCAAGTTTATCTTCTGTTCTCTTCCCCCCACCCCCAACCAACCACAGTGCCCAAGAGCTTATAAAGGAAAAAAAAAAATCAGGAGCACACTGCCTTGTTTGCTCCCTCCCTGGGCTGGGAAGCTCCCCAGCAGGAAGTACCCTGGGCCAGGAATGCACATTCTGATCATGTTTTGAATGATTATTGGCATTTCTGAGCCTGGAGCCTGCAAAACACCGACACTGCTGCTGACTGAACACCAAAGGGATGGGTTTGGGAAGTCTCTACAGCCCCAGCCTTCACCTCAGATGAACACAGGGAGGCTCCAAGCCTCCGGCTCTTCCCCAAGGGCTCCCAGCGCTGCTGTCAGCTGAGGCCAGAGCAGCTCCCACCAAGGTGGTCTCTCCAGTGCTGCTCCCATTTCCTGGCTGACTCCCAGGGAATGGCACTCCCAGCCCCACAGGACAGCGGAGCAGAGCAGGCTGTTTGTCCTTTGATCTGACAGTGACATTTAGAAGACAAGAAGCAGCAGCTCCTGCAGCCAGTGCTTCACACTGAGCTGTGAAACGCTGAGTAAACACAGAGGGGCTATTTCATTGACTGGCCTCGTGGGAGAGCAGGAGGAACTGGTTCTGCTGGATTTAAACAAAAATCCCAGACCCAGAGACAGGAAATCAGCCAGTGACACAGCTCCTGGTCTGTGCTGTAGAATTGATCCAAAGGAGCTCTTCCCCAGACACTGCAGAGAATTCAGCTGGTGTCCTCTACAACCCAACCCTTGGCCAGACACCCTGAGGTGCCCCAGGGAGCAGCAGCAGGGCAGCACTCACTTGTTGTATTCACTGGTGGTTGGGGTGCGGTCCCGGTCCCGGTCTCGTTCCCTGTCCCGGTCCCGGTCGCGCTCGCGCTCCCTGTCCCGCCTGGAGCCCGAGTACTCCCAGTGGCTGCTGCTGGAGCTGCTCGTGCCCTTGTCCACCGTAGTCACCCAGGGCGTGTGGGACGTGGAGATGGGGGGGTAGCTGATGAAACCTGAATCTGCAGCCAGAGAGCAGAACCCTCCGTCATCCAGAGCATGCCCAGCACCCCCTCAGTCCTTCCCTTTCCAAAGATCCCCTCTGGCAGCAGAGCTGGATCCAAGGAGGCAATGGCCCAGCTCCCTGCTGTCCTTCCCCTTTGTTTCCAGCGACTTGCTGAGAACAGAGAACTCCTTCTCCCTGAGGAAGGCCCGAGAGCAGGCATTCACAGGCAGCACTGCACAGTCTCTGTCAGCCCTGGGCTCTTGGTCACCTGTACAAGGTCCCACTTCCCACCAGCTACCTTCTGCTCTAGGGAGGCACCTGGGGAGGGCCAGGGGCACCAGCTGCCAGTGAAGGATGTCACCTGGGGAGCCCAGAGCCACCAGCATTTCCCAGGCAGAGGTGGCCAGCTGGACCAGCAAGGTCATATCCCAAAGCAGTGCCACATCTGGCAGCACCGGAGGCTCCTCTCCTTGGGAAGGGCTGTCACTGCCACCCCTCCAACCCTGTCCTGCAGGGAGGCACCGCAGGGCTGCCTGTGCTTCCACTGCTCAGCACAGCCAGGAGGAGCCACTGCTGGTCACTACAGGACTGGGAGAGAACGGGGGCTGCACCAGGGAAGGGAATCTGCTGAAATCCTGGCACTGCCTCTCCCATTACAAAACCACAGGAGATGGTGCCTGAAGGCAAGGGAGAGATGAAGTGGGGGAGGAGAGATTCAAAAGCTCGGGGAGGAGATGCCAAGCTCAGTAGTTGTAGACGGCTGTGCTAATCCCTAAGGGTGGGGAAAAGGGAGAGTGAGTGAGGGTGAGCACAGGTGTGTGCAAACAGGGAGGAGAAGACACTGCTGAGGCACCAGGGAAGCTTCTCTGTGCTGGGGATCTGCCCTGAACAGCAACCTGGGCCTCAGCACTGGGCCACAGAACTGCATCACCACACCTGCACAGCACTCAGAGCAGCGCACCCAGAGGGTGCTCCTGACTGGGACTGTCTGGGACACAGCAAGAGCCTGGAGCTGGGGCAGACCTCATGTGTGTCAGCCTCAGAAAAGCCTGGGCTGCCAAGAGCCAGGGAAGAGAGAGAACAGCAGTTGGATGTGTCCTGCCCGGGGCTCACCTGCAGAGTTGTAGCCAAAGGGAGGTGGCTGCCTGTTGTTGTAGCTGGCTGGCTGCCTTTGGGAGAGAAAAGGGGGTGAGTTACTGACATCAGGGACCCACACAGCTCTGGCTGTGCTGCCGATTTACCCTGTTTTTCCTGGAGGTCTGTGGAGAATTCTTATGGGAATCCCACTACCAGAAATGCTCACAGGTTTTGCCACAGCTTCCAAACCTGCCATAATCCCACTGCTTACCCTGGGAAAGCACCACTGCTCACAAACTACCTGGAGCATCTTCAGAGAAAGCATCTGCAGTAATAAATCATGCCATGAACTACTCTAGGCTTTACCTAGATTTTATTGGCTCCTTCCTGTGCCTTGAATATGACAAATCCAGGTGAGTGCACAGAGGATTCCTGACAGACCCTGCTCTCCCCCACCCCAACTCAAGACCAGACCATGCATCCCCAGCACTGATTTTGGACCTGTTCTCCTCCCTCTCTCCCTCCAGGGGAGCTGCTCCCATGGTGTGATCTTACCCAAGTGTGGTCTTACCCATCCAAGGTTGGGATGAGGAGAGCTGGTGGTGGTGCCAGAGGTGGTGGGAACAACCCTAGACACAGAAGGATAAATCAGCACCAAGATCTTGCAGCTTCACAAGGACTGTTCACAGTTAAAAACAATTAAAGCATCTTTTTACTCTAAACAAGGCCCTGTTTACAATGGAATAATTTTCCTTCAGGGAGGATCTCCTCCCCAAATTCACGCCCTAAAGCTCTGTTAGTTTTGTAGGGATATGGGGAAAAAAACAAAGCAAAAACGACCTTCTATTTTAGCATATAAATACTGAACATAAGATTCATCAAGGGGTAGCAATTAACTCTTACAGCCCAATGGAGAAAAAGTGGTTCTTGGGATGCAGACACATTGCATTCTGACCAGAATGTAACAATCAAGTTATTCTGACCTACAGATTTGTTTCAGAATAGAAGATAAGCAGCTCAGGTTCAATGCTCAGTTGGAGTTTATTAACCTTAAATTAGCTGTGCTCTAAACTGGTGCCATCCAGTTTCATGTTACTCAGTTTAGATGCTCTGAACCTGTGTGATCAAAATTGCTGCTGTTACTAAGAACAAGGTAACACCTACCTGGAATTGGACCTGGAGGTGGCAGGCCTGTGGAAATAAGCAGGGAAAACAAGTGAGGAAAACAAGGAAAGCATGGCCTCTCCGTACTGCATGGACTCTCTGTACCTCATGCTAAACCTCAAAGCACAATTTTGAATAAATCTCACATACTGGAGCAAACAGAGCAGGAGAAAAATTGGTGCTACTAAGCAGGAATGAGCCTATACATTATATAATTTTCCCCAATTTTCTGTTTACCTTTATAATTTAAAATATCGTTGTTCTCTTACTCTGGGGAACTCCTTTTCTGAGTGTGAACACATGAACAATTGATTTTATCTTCAAAACAACTGAGGGAGCTGGAGAGGAGAACCTGCTGCAGGTTCCACTCCAACGTGCCCATCTCGATTTTGCCAAGCATTTTCATCTAAGGCAGCAGGAGAAGCTACCATGGAACAGAACCCTTGAGTGCTGCAGCAAATCCTCCTCAGGCAGGAGTCACTGCATGAAGTGTTCCTGCTGCTGCAGAGGCTGGCTGCTGCTCCAGGACCAGAAAAAGCCCAGAGTGTGGCCCCCTAACTTTGGCCTGGTGTATTTAAGCCAGAAGCAACAGTTCTCAGCTTCCTCCAGAGAAACAGGAACCTGCTTCTTGACATTTATCAATAAAGCAAATGGATCAGTAGCACTGGAAGGTTCCCTCAGAGAAATAAAGCCCAGAGGTTTTTCTTCAAGGACCAGCTGCCATTTTTAAGTATTCAGGGCAAATATTAAATGGGCTATGATGGAGACTAAGCAAAGGCTGGCCAAGGGCACAGATCTGTTCCCTGAGTGCTTGCCCATCCCATGGCACTGAACCATTAAACTTCTGATTTGCTCCAAGCCTGGGACATCCCAACTCGGGTTCCATGGAGCGAACACATACCTGGAGGATGCAGGGGAGGTGGAACAGAAGTCACTGGAGGAGGAGGGTGCAGGAAGTGTGGAGGAGGAGGCCCGGCGAGCGGGGGAGGCGGAGGCCCTGCTGGTGGAGCGAACGGCTGCTGCTGAGGAGGCTGCTGGGGCTGGGAGGGCTGCTGGGGCTGCTGGGGGGGCTGGGGCTTACTGCCATGGTCTCCCAGGACCTTAGGGGGCACAGGAATGAGAAGAGAGCGTTTTAATCCTGCAGCAGGGCCCTCACAGCACTGGCAGCATCACCACAACAGGACTGAAGAGTGCCTGAAGAGTGACCAAAATGCAGAGGCACCACAGTGACTTGAAGTGCAGCTGGCAGTGCTTGTGAGGGGGAGGAACAACAAACAACACTTTCCCAGCAAATTCTGTCTCTCAGGCAAACTCTTCTTGTTGGCAAAATCTGGAAAACTGACTACTAAGAAAATAAACAGACCACAAAACCATGGAGAAAAACCCAAGGAATTTGGCCTAGGAAGGAAAAGGTTCAATGTTTAGGTTTTTTTGGCAAGTTAGCAGAGCTGGCAGGAGGAAGATGGTTAAGAGAAGGGGACTTGGTAGATGGACCTCAGACCCTGCAGCTTCCTGCCTAGGAACCAATGAGAACATTATGGTCATACACTGGGCAGGCAAGCCCAGAACTGAGACCAGTTTTAATCCCAGGCTTTCATTTCTTAGAAGGGACAAGATCCAGTAACACAGGCCCAGGCTCAGTCTGAGGTGTGGGCTGCACCAACTGATTTGAGACTAAATGTTACTTTAAAGTACAGAGAAACACCAGCCCCAGGTACAAACCCTTCACTGCAGATCTGAAGATTCCGACCCCACAGTGGAAGGGAAGGGAATAATCCACAGTAGAGATTCCCAGCTACACTGGGCAGGCAAGCCCAGAACTGAGACCAGTTTTAAACCCAGGCTTTCATTTCTTAGAAGGGTCAAGATCCAGTAAGACAGGCCCAGGCTCAGTCTGAGGTGTGGGCTGCACCAACTGATTTGAGACTAAATGTTACTTTAAAGTACAGAGAAACACCAGCCCCAGGTACAAACCCTTCACTGCAGATCTAAAGATTCCAACCCCACAGTGGAAGGGAAGGGAATAATCCACAGTAGAGATTCCCAGCTACACACTCCAAGGAATACTTTGGGAGGGCTGATGATGAAAGAACTCAGGCCTTAACATTCCAAAGGGAAGACTGGTCTTTAAAAGACAAATCTGGCTCCTAGTAAGACCAAGCTTTTTAATCCAGAAATTAACTGAGCCTGCAGAAGGGAATGATCCATGCACACACCTCAGCAGGGTCAGTGCTGCTCTGCAGGTATGAACTGGACACAGGAGGTCAGGAACACACAGACATTTGCCCAGGGTTCACCAGAAGTGCAATAAAATCAGCAATTTGTCAAGGCAGCCCCTTGCAGAGGCTTTACCTGGATGGGGTTTTCCTCCGAGGCGTGTTTATCCCGGCGTCTCCCTTCCACCCTGCGGATTGTGCCTGCCTGGCCCCCGATCACATCAATGGTCCCACCCAGCTTCCTGGTACAAAGCACAGGCATCTTTTTAGGCTCAGAAGCACCAAAAGGAGCAATTTTCCCTGCCGTCAGCAGATTTCTTTCATGCTTTCTTTCCCACCAGGGAAACATCTCTCAAATGGCGACAAGAAGCCAAGGAGAAGCCCTTCTGCATTCCTGAACAGTTTCCCTCTGAGCAGGGGTGAGTTTGGGCTCTCTGAACACCCAGAAATATTATCCAAATAACCACCAGGAATAGGTGTACAAACAGGGATTACACACCGGGACAGAAATGCTCCCAAAATGCTCAAATCCAACAGACTGAGCAGAGCTTTAATGCTCATCCTTGAAGCACAGAGTTGGTTCCCAGGTAAAGGGTAAAATTGGGATGCAGGGCTGCTTTCTGCAAGGCAGGTGTGCAAAAGCTGTTTTGTGAATGCAGCAACAGAAACACCCTGAGCCCAAAGCTCTGGCTCAGCTGGTGTGTTCTTCTGAAGCTTTTGATAAAACCCCATCGATCTCCTAAGGGCCAAGTGGTTTCCCCAGCAGAGGCTGACCCTCAGAATGACTCAGTTGTTTTACCACACATCCAGCAGCGTCGCACACAGGCTCAGGAACCAATAGCTCCTCTTATCCTCTGCCAAACTCGTAATCCACTTCCACTTGAGGAGGCAAAGATTAACATCGTGGGAGTAGGAATAAGCCAAGCAAGCATAAGCAATGTCAGCAGTGTGAGCCCTCAGAGCTGAGGTGTTTGCCTGGCTCCTTCCACTCCCAGACATGTGTCCCATCAGCTGGGATCCAGGATTCCCTCCCTGCGCCAAGGAGGGGGGAATGGACAGGCAGGGGTTGCACTGCTGGAGGTGACACTGGAATGAGTGACCACAGCAGCTTCCTGCCAAGCTTAAAAGCTTCTCTTTGAGGCTTGAGGAGACTCAGAAGTGGCCCAGGTGGTTCTCAGGTGCCCCTATGAAAAACATGCTCCTCTCTTACCTGTTGGGAGGAGGCCCAGCCTTCATTCGTCCTCCCACCAGAGCCAAGAAGTCTGTTTTGAACTCTGTTTTGATGATGTTGCTTTCTACTTCTTTTTCAGCATTTCCTGTTCTTCCCTGCTGAACCTGTGGAAGGTAATAGATAACACATGAGTGTTGTGCCCTTCTTTCAACTGAATGGAGCACCAGCGATTAACGCTCAGCAAAAGCAAAGGAACAATCACAGCAACCTATTCTTCAGTCAAGGTACAGCCATTTCTGCCAGTTAATAGCCATTCCAGCCTCAGCCTGCTGTCCACTGTCTCCCATCAGAAGTCCTGTTATGAGTTTATTAAACTGGTATCATTTTCCATGGAGTCACTAAGTCAAAACTGGAATGAGCAATACTTGCTGTACTGACAACTGGCTGAAGTTCTGATGGCCACCATGGACTCCTGCAAGGTTGATGGCCAAAGCAGTCTGCAAACACAAAAGGCAGCCACACCACTGCAGCAAGCTCCAGCAGTAAGCAAAACAACCCTGGGGGCTCAGCTCCCCTCCCTGTACTTCTCTCATCCAGAGGGTTTTCCAAGCAAACACCCCTATAAATCAACTGGAAATTCACTCTAGTCTTCCTGCTGTAGTGGTTCAAACTTGCCAGGCTAATGGAACTATTCCTTCCACACAGAAAAGATTTTCAACAGAGATTTAATCTTTAAAGATTCATTTTTGCATTTCTCCTTGCTGAAAGGACACAGAACAGTTCAGAACTGACGTATCTCCTGCTCTTACAGCCTCATCTCTGTGACTACAAACACAATCCCAGTTTTGCTGGAGCCAGGAGCAGGAGTCACACGTCACCCACCGTGATCTTGTTCTCTGTGCTGATGGGAGGGGCAGGGTCCAGCCCCAGCTGAAGCCGCCGCTGCTTTTCACAATAAGCTTTCCATGTTTCTTCATTGAATCCATAATTAAAGTAATCAGAAAGATCAGCACCTGGCAGAGGGAGCAGGAGTTAACACAGAGGTTCTGCACACTTGCACTCTCAAGCTGTCCTTTAACTGATTATATAAAGGGTTGAGGCAACAAAAGTTTTCCAAAGAACCCAGCTTGTGCCTTTCCCTGCCAGAAAGCTGTGGGTGCCACAGAGGAGACAGTGGCTGCACCTTGGGTGGGAAGGGAACATGGCCTGAGGAGCAGTGGGACCCCCTGGACACACAGCTCAGCACCTCCACAGGCCATTGGGAGCTCCCTGCAATCACTTGTTTTTTTCAGGCTGGTTTCTTCCAATTGTCCACATGAGTTGAGTGCTGGGCACAGCACAGGAGTGACAGCTCCAGACCTCACCACAAAAATGGGGTGGAGTCATGGAACCTTTTTCCTGGCAGAACTAAGCCCACACATTCCCCTCCTGACCATCACTGCCTGTGCTGCTTTGAGAGGAGATTTTGGGGCTCACCCATTTTGTGAAAGGCAGCTGAAGTGGAAGGTTTTTATTGATGCATCCCAGAATACACAAGTAATTACGGTTCAGTCACAACCCTAATTAGCCATCCCAGAGTGTTATCTCCTACTGCCAGTCTCCTGTGCAATGTGCTAATTCAGCACGAGCACCTCTGAATATCAGAGGTGACCACAAACTGCATGCCAAGAAACCAGAGATGAAGAGGGGCAATCGCAGCTGCAGGAATTACAGGAGCACCCCTCCCACCTCCCAGCACTACAAAGCACCTCCTGCCCCGCTGAGGTGTCCCTCAAACATCCCCCATGCACAGATATTCCTACGCAGACCAACTCCAACACAAAGAGCTGCTACAAGAGTGAAGCAAAACTCTGCCCAAGCTGAGCTTGGTTTAACTGTGAGGTCTAAGCAGTGAGGTTTATCTCCTGGGCTGGCCACTCTTCCTGCTGTACCACCCAAACATGCAAACTGCATCCACACCGACTCAGCAACATTTACTTGTTGATTTTATCAGCCTCTATTTCAGACCTCTATCAGTTCTTCCACACAGGATTTCTCCTTCCACTCCCTCACTCAAAGACATACCAAGCTGCTGAACAATTAACTGTAAAGGATATAAACTTGAAAGGTTGTTGAGTAATGAGCTACTTGCTATCTAAAATAAACTTACAGACCACACAGCTCTGCAGAAATCTTCCCTCTATTGCATTCCAACACTGTTTTAGGGTCAGCTGGCTCTATTTTGGTCCAGGGATGTCAGCATGGCCACAACCATGTCCACACTTTATCTTTGAACTTCACTGCATTCTTTCTAACTCATTTTCTTCCCATTCCCCTCTGTCTCACTTCGCAATCAAGGAGAAATCCCTGCAGAAGAAAAGCTTCTGTTCCATTCTGCCTGCACTATCTGCAGGGTGGTTCAGTGCTCGTTTGATACCTGGACGTGCCCATGGAGCTTTCAGCACTGGAGTGCCCTTCATGTGGGCAAGAGATACCCAGACCACACCACAGGCAACCTCAGGAAAGCTCTACTTACTCAGCACAGTAATACTGCTGAAAGATAAATAAAATACAGGGACTGGCAGGGAGAATAATGATGGCTGAGAAAAGGCAAGTGGACTTTCTGTTTCAGTTGACAATTCAACAGAGCACATTTTATGAGAGTAGCACAGCAAAAATCTGGATGTCTAGTTCCTTCAATTACTTTTGTATCAGAAGTAAAACAGCAGCTGATTTGTAGCATCCTACAGCTGTAAGAGGAGAAACCTCCCTCATACAAATAAGTGTGGGCAGCCCCAGGACCCGAATGAGGAGGGACCACAGGGACAACTCTGGGCTTGGCCTGGGGACACAGAACAAGCTCCTGCACAGGAAGAGGAAAACAAATATCAACACCCAAATCCTGACCCCACTCAGCTGCCTTTAAGGCCAAACATTATTGGATTGGTATCAGCACAATGTTCTCGGGAAGCAGGGAATTAATAAAATAGACCATTTAAAAAAATAGCTGTTGCCTTTAGGGAAGTCCAATTACTAGAATAAAGGCAACCCAATTTTACGTAGAGCATGGCTTGTTCAATCAGTAAATGCCATTGACTGTCTAGCCAGGCAGCAGAGAGTGAGCAACACACATTGTTCTAGCTTCCCTGTTCCCTGGCAACAATAAATGGACAGAAACTACATGTGAAAATAAAGAGACACAACTAGAACTGCAGAAAATATTTACCACAAAGAACTGTGAGGCCTCACCTGGTTTCCTCCATGGTTTGTCTTCAAATGAATCCAAATCTACTTCTATCACAGGCAATCCATTTATATTCCCTGCGGCATCCAAGTCAATACCTTTGGGCTGCAACTTGGCTTTGGGGAGAGAGGGACTGTTACAACTTTTAATGCAATGCCTTTAATCCACTCATTTGCTCAGCAAATTATTCCAGTAAAAACAAAGCACTGCAGTGAATTAATCACCAGGTTTACAGCACGCAGGTAACCACAATCAGCTTTTTAATAAAAAGGACTCCAGTCACTCCATAAACAAACAGGGTGTGCAGCACCTGCAGCTGAACAGCAGAGAAGCAAATTCAACCCAGATTGGTACTACAGACAGAGTAAATCATTAGGACATGCATGAAATTTACCCCAAATGAAAAGAAAATGGAATTATTTTTCTCCCCAGGCAAAGTATCTATTTTCCCCTCCCAAGACAGACACATTTTCTCATTACAAGAGACTTTCTCAGGATCAGTCTTTAGTGGACTAACAGGAGTTAGCAAAAATCTGTCAGGTACAGAACCTACAAGGGGAATTTGTTCTTATTTTCTCAATCAGAAGAGAATTCATTTGGATAAAGCAATTAGTGGAAGGGAGTAGATGAAGCCCATGAAAGGACAGTCTCACATGTGTAGAAGGACAGAAACCAAGACTTAATTTACAGGAGAAACTAAACTGAAGGGTGTGGAAAATTTCAACAGCCAAATAAGCACAGCTGTTACTCAAGGCCAGAGTTTGTTTCTTTTAGCATCTTACACTGTAAATAGCTCAGGACACTGAGTTCAGCCCTTCTCCAGAGCTGCAATGCTCAGCCTCAGTGCAACAATATATTTTAGAAATATTCTGGGGGTTTACTACAAAAGTATCAATCAATACATTTTTTCCTAGTTTAAACAGAATTATAATCACCTTGCTCAGTGATGGGTAATCAAATCACTCCATTGCATCCTGCCCTCTCAGACTGTGCTGGGAGCACTGGTTTTTAGGAAATGCACTTCCTATTGCTGGTTTACACTAATTTTGTATTCTTTTAAACAGAGCAAAATTTGCAGCTGTTGCAGCTGTCAGTGCCAGGTAGGTGAAATACTGGAAAAGTGAAGGATAAAAATAACAGCAATACCTGAAGCTGATGCTCCATAGCCTCTACCCGTTTTTAAGTTTAGATTCATAGGAGTTCCCCTATTGGAAAAGAATCACTATGTTGGCATTTGAACAAATGACTTGGCTAAAGATTCTCATGCAAAATATATTCAAGCCCTGACATCCTTCAGGAGATGCTTTAGTTCACCTGGGTTTGCTATTCAGAGTCATCCATCAGAGTGAAACCACCTCTATAACAAGAGAAGGAAATTATCCATAAAGTGGAAAACTTAGAATATGCAGCAAAGCACAGGTAAGTCATTTGTGTAAGAGGAAGGCTGCTAGCAGCAAGAAAAATGCTCTCTCATTATTTTTATTCAATGCACATTAGGCAGAGTTGTAGAAAGTATAATTTCCTGCTTCTCAAATCCAGCCTTGCCATTTCTGAGCCGCAGAAAATCAGACAGCTGGAAATTAGTAAATTCACAGCTTATGCAAATTCTTAGCTTAGCAAAATCTTACAGATTTTGGTTCTGGAAGTTTTCACAGATGAGTTAAACAGAACTTCCCACCTTTGATTCTGCCCCGGGAGCCCAGGAATTAGTAAGTTAATTTTCCAGCAGCAGCCCCATGGATTATCATTCCCATTTTACAGATGGATTCTCCAACAAGCAAGTGCAGGGCAGAGCTGCCCATCAGCTCCTGAGCCACTGTGGTGTTCTGGCCACTGCTCCCAGGAGCCAGAGCAGCTCTCAGCTCATCCCTTTCCATCCCAACATGCTGGGATCCCTCAGGCCCAAACCCCCACACCCAGCAGTACCCACATGTAGGACGGCGCTCCCGTTTTGATGTTGCCAATTGTGACCTTCACATCGTCGTCATCGCTGTCACTGTCACTGTCATCCTCATCATCCTCACCACTGGGAAGGGCCTGCAAGAGCAGTCACACAGGAGCTCATCAATACACACAACCTGAGAATTCTCCAGCACAGCCAGATCTCAGGAAGCTTCCTGAACAGCCTTCAACAACAATGGGCAGCTGCCCACAGAGAAATTCCTGCGTCCTTTGAAGATTTAGCCTGATGCAAAATATGGGGTAATATTTGCGAACCTGGGGAAGGTTTAGCTCAGTTCTAAGAATTTCACCACATCCCTGAGTTCCTCTGCCCCTCTCTTTTTGAGAGTTGGGGCTTTTCTGACACACCTCCTTCACAAGGGCCATGGTCAAAGTACACAACCACAAATGAAAACCACCAAAATACATTCACCATGCTTCACCTAACAACCTCAAGGCAAATATTCTCTCACCACAACTTCTGTGGTAGGGAGCTGCTGAGGAGTTTGGTTTGGCTGATGTAGCACAATCAGCCCCCAAGTCACTTCACTTTACAGATTTGACTCCAATGCAACCCCAGTGCTGAGCACAAAAGTAAAGGAATAGAAACAGAAATCTTCCAGATATGCAGCAAGTGCAGTTTTGTGAGAAGCACGAGCTGAATTAGCACCTCACCCTACATGAGGAAGGCGTCCCTCACCCTCCCTCCTTTTCCACAGCACGTGGGTCTGTGAGAACCCTGAATGAACCCTCTTGATGTGGCAGAACAGTGGCAGAAAACAAACCCATTAAAGAGTCCAGGAAAGGATATAGTAAAATGTGGTGAACCGTGGCTCAGGGAAGAATGCTGATGTCTGGCTCCAGATCAGAAGGCTGAAGGATCTGCTTTATTAAAACTATACTATTGAAAGAGATGCTATACTATTCTACATACTTACTTCTTACCTAACTAACAAACCCGTGACTCTCTGCTGAGAGTCCAAGACACAGCTGGATCCCTGAACCCAAACAACCTTCACCAGAATCCAATCAAGCAATCACTTGAGGTAAACAATTTCCATACCACATTCCACATTTCCACGGGGGAAAAAAAAAAGAAGCAGAGATAAAGAATGTTTTCTCTTCTTCTCTCTGTGCTTCTCCAAGAAATCCTGAGAGACAGAATTATGTCTCTCTGTCCAGAGAATGTGAATGTCACAAGAGGAGGGTGGGGAGAAGCAACCCTCCTCCTCCTCTTTCAGGACTGAGCCACCAGATTGCATTCTCAGAGGTCTGAGCCTTAACCAAAACTGATTCCCAGGATCTTGGGCTTTCTATCCCAGTGTTTCCCATGTTTTACAAGTCCTTGAGAAGTGACGCTGAATACTGAGCTGGAACACATCGTGTTCTGCTTTTCCTACCAGACTGCAGCATCAGAGACCCTGATCTGCCTCCTAAGAGGGTATGAGCAGAGCCTGCACCAGTGTTCTCTCCCCACCACTCAGGCAGGACAGGACAAGACAAGGCTGTTTCTGGACCCAGCTTTGGGAATGGCTGGCAGTACATCCCAACACTGCAGATATCAGCTATCAGGCAGTAACAGCATCTTTCCACTCCCTGCTTGTCCCCAAGAGTGCTGAGAAGTACAGAAATCCCCACTGCACCGTGGGCAGTGGGACACGTACGTGCTGGGACATCTCTCTGTCCTCGCTGTTGACGGGCCGGTTCTCCTGGGGAGCATCCTGCAGAGGGTGAGCAGATTCTGTGTGTCTGGTGGAGGGGACAGAGAAAACAAAGTGACCATGACACAGAAGAGAAAGTGGACAAGCCCAGCCTAGACGGTCACCTACAACCAGTTCTAAAGCCTTTGCCCAGGTGACTTTCACACAACGCTTTATTCTTCTTGTGTGTTTGTTCTGCTGGCATTTGCTCAACTACCTGACAAAAAATCCATCCTTCTGGCTTGGCTTTGCTTTTGCTGGGAAGAATCAGTTTCCCACATCCAGAGAGCACCTGACAGCACTCAACAACTCAGTGGCAGCTGGCTCAGCTCAGATTTGGCACAATCACAACTGATAAGAATAAAACCATAATAAGCAAAATTTCACGTCCTCCTTAAGGATGCTAATAATTACACATGCATTTAGTAAGCAGCAAAGACATCTGTCCCAGAGAAATTAAAGAAAGAGGGATTTTAGTTTCTATGAACAGTTTACAGTAAGTAGTTAAAATTCCAAAAGGAAAAGTTATGGGAAAAATGATGCACCCATTCTTCTCACTCATTACAAATTAGACCTGATGAAACAATGGTCAGGTTTGTATTTATCTCCAGTTTAAGAGTTTGTACAAATGTTAACATTGTTTATTGCACTGGCCAAGCAGAAAAGTGGAATTGAGGTACACACACTAGAAAAGAGCATGCCAAGTATTACAGAACTGAAATACAGAGAGCTCATCTGTCTCTAATGTCATAGGTAAAGCTTATTAAAACTTAAAATAATTCTGAGTTTTTTCAAGAGAGACAATCAGAACAGTCCAGGCCAAAGAAACCCAATTCTCCCCCAGTGCTTTTTGGAGTTGTTGCAATTAATTTAAAATCCCATGTCGGACAACAAACATCCACAGGATTGTTTTCAAAAATGAACAGGCAACATCTCACAGAATCCAAACACTGGTCACATTAAAGTCACTTCAGAGTGACATGAGACAAGAAAGGCAAAATAACCCAACTCAGCTGTTACTGAGTGTAAAACAAAGAGCAAACAAACTGAGCATAACTGAAGGCCCATTCTGGGGAAGTCTCATACACAAAGAAATTCTTCAGGCCAAGATCAAAAAGAGGGCTGAAGGTTGGGCAGCTGACCAAGCACAGGTCCCATGGGTGCCAAGTTCCTGATGTGACACCTGCACACACTGTCGGGTATAAAAGGCAGCCAAGATGTCAGAGGGAAAATCAGCCTCCAGGTATTTCCATGCTGCAGACACAGGCTGTGAAATGAGGACCAAAGCATGGACCACTGGAGAAAATCTCTCTGATGGATCCATAACTTTTTGCCCAATCCAAGCAACTCAGCATTGACCTCCACCCTGAATCCCCTTAAAACTCTGAGATTCTGCGTTCAGGAAGAGTGACAAGTATTACCTTCATCTTCAAGTCACATGAAGTGACACATCTGTGGGTGTACATTAAGATGTATGAACTGGAGTTCAGAGAGACACTTGGGAACCAAGAGCCTTTCCCTAACCTCTCTGCTTCCCAGGAATGAACCAGCTGACAGGTCCCCAGCATTGCCTGGGCACAGAAAAATGTGGCAGAGATTTCACCTCCCCAGAATGCCAACGTAATCCTGGGCACTGCTGACAGCACAGCATCCTGCTGGCCTCTAACACATCCCTTAAGCTTGGGAATGTCAGTGATGCTGCATCCCAAACTCTGCAGATTTCTGCTTCCTGGCTGGGGACAAACACTCCAGACAAGCCAGCAGTGCATCACTGGAGCTGCAGCTGCTGACAGCAGAGCAAAGAGTCATTTTTCTTAAAACACCCCACAACTCTTAATTTAGGTAGATTCTCATTGTGCAACAAAGAAATATGGGGGAAAAAATAAAAAGAGGGAAAAAAAAGGACAGCCAGCACGGCCACTAATATTCTTTCTTCCTACATTTTGCAGTTATTGGAGACAGTTGCTAGAAATTCAGATTTTTAGTCCTGCTTTTAAAGTAAAATTACATTCAGATGAATGTGACAAGGAACAGCAGATTTATGTAAAGCAGCTGTAAACTGCTGTCTAAAAGTTGTTCCTCCTCATAAAGCTCATTTGATGTTTTTAGGTAACAATTTACCATGGTTTTTACCACTTGTTTATTTGAACAAGCTTTCATATTCCTTAAGCACAGAAGTAGGACAGTTATCTGTAACAACCTCAATATTCCAGACACAGAACCTACAATGACAATAAACACTAAACTGAACTTTGGAAGGGGCTGAACACACACAAGCCCAGTGAAAACCAAGCCTTCTGAAAAATGTTACATTTAAAATGGCAAGCAGATAATCCTGTGCTGAGACCAAGCTCTGCTGGTGCAAAACACACAGCTACAAATAGAGGAAATATAAGCCAGGACAGACAATCCCTTTCACACACAGCAAGCCAAACTGATGATTGGTTTTATCTCCAAGTCTTATCCACAGCACTTGAGAGATCTCACAGAATGTGCTGGTTTGAGCAGCTCAAGATTTTAACCCAAGCTCAAGGTTTTTACCTTTCCCAAACTAAAGCACAGGCCAGTTTTACCAATGCCAGGCTAGCACAGAGGCAATCCTCAGGGCATTGTTCTTCCCATGGAATTAAACTGGAAAGAAGATCTGGTTTGAAACGGATTGCTGAGAGAAAAAAAGGGGGCTAAAAGTTAGATCTATATCAAACCAGTCCACTCATCCAGTTCAGCTTCCACATCCATAAATGCCAGCCACCCCCGTGGGGGTGGCTGGGGATGATCCCATGGGATGGGGAAAGGACAGGCTGCTGTTCCTGGTAACAGCACCGCTCCAAAGCACTCACGAGGCTCTGCTCAACAAGGCTCAATCTTTACACCATGTGTTGTTATAATGAATAAACAGCCTCAGGACTCACCCAGAAATTGGTCCATCTTCTTGCTTACCAGTGGTGTCATCTGCAAAAACAACAGTAAGAACAAAGGAATTATTCAAGTGAAAGGAAAAAAGCTAAATTCAAGCACAAAAGACATCACAGGTACAGAAATACCCAGCGGTGCCAAGGCACTATAACCCCAACACTCCCTTTTCAAAAAAGTTCAACTAGAAATGGAACAACTAAAAATCAACCCAACCCAACAAACACCATCCATCTGCAGAGGTGATGTCGCACACCAAACCAAAATCAAAATATATATCCTAAGTCTCGGAGAACAGAGGTAACTATCAGATAGGAACTGAAGTCACCTATCAAAGGTCTTTATATAGAATTTTAACGTGCTGGGGAAGAAGAAACATAAAAACATTCATGTGAAAAGCCTATCTGGAGGACAAAGAGGTTTCAATAAAGTCCTGTGGTTTATACCGGCCACATCCCAGCCCCGTTAGCCCAGCGGTTCTCAAGGTTTGGGCGATTAGCGAACTGAAACTCTTAACAAAGCATCTCGTTAACCTCCCCGCAGCAGTGTTAATGATAAAAGGACAATAACACGCCGCCACCCGCCCAGAAAGAGCCGCTCAAGCGCTCCTGAGGCGAGGCCGGGGGCGAACGCGGGTCCCTCTCCGGGCCCGGGGGCAGAGGCCGGTCGCTCTGAGGGGGCCCAGGGAGAGATGCCGGTCCCTCCCTCCCTCCTTCCCTCCCGCGGGGCCGCCCCCGGTCCCGCACGGCCCCGCAGCCGGGGGCGGCCCTGAGGCGGGGCCGGGCCCGCGGCCGGCCGGGACCCCGCGCTGCCCCCGCGGCCGGCGGTACCTACCCCCGTACAGCCAGTGCTCCTCGTCCTCCTCCGCCTCCAGCGGCGCCGCGCCCGACACGGCGCCGGCGGCCGGCGGCTCCAGCTCGGTGGCCATGGCGGCTGCGGGGAGCAGCGGCGGCGGGAGGAGGAGGAGGAGGAGCGGCGGCCCCGCTCGGCTCCCGCCGGGCCCGGGCGCGGCGCTCGGGCGGGGGTTCGGCGGCCGCGCTACGGCGCCGCCATTGCTCCTTCTACGGCGGGAGGGGGGGCGAGACCCCCGGCGTGGGCGCGCAGGGCCCCTGAGCCTCCCGCCCCGCGCCGCCGGGCCCTAGAGCCGCCCGCGGTGTCCCGCCGGGCCCTAGAGCCGCCCGACTTCCCCGCGGGGCCCTAGCGCCGCCGGCCGCACCGAGCCCCGGAGCCGCGCTCACGGCCCCGCCGGGCCCTACCGCCGCCCCCAGAGCCCCGCGGGCCCCGGCGCCGCTCGCCCGCCAAGCCCGCCCCGCCAGCCCTGCGCGCGCATGCGCGGCGAGCGGCGCGGCCCCGCCGCGCGGAGCTCCCCGGGGAAGGGGCTCGGGGCTTTCGGCGCTCGCCCGGGGCCCCGCCGGCATGGGGCCCCGCCGGCATGGGGCCCCGCCGGCATGGGGCCCCGCCGGCATGAGGCCCCGCCGGCATGGGGCCCCGCCGAAACGAGACGAGCCCGGCCGCCGCTGTGGCGCCTCCCGCTCGGAGGTCCCCGGGACGAGTCCCGCAGGATCGCCGAGGCGGCGCTGGGAAGCACAGAACGCCGCTCCGCATGGCTGCTGTCAGCGCAGCGCTGCTCCCGAACAGCTGGGGACGCATTCGGGTCTGTCCGGGTGGGGTTTGCGCCTCCCAGGCCTGGCGGTGCAGCTCCTCGGTGGATGCTGAACTTCGCGGCCTGGAGATGCAGCGCCTGAGGCTCTTCTGCAGCTCCACCAGGGAGCTCCTGTTCGGAACATCACCCTCTCCTCTCCCAGAGCCCTTAACTCCATCAGGATCACAGGGAAAATCAGAGCAAGCTGATTTTCAGCACTAATTCTCACAAAAATTATAGAGAATCCTGAAGCAAGTTAAGTTTTCCATGCACTAAACAGTTCCAGAAGAATCCTGGATTAAAATGTTCCTCTCTCTGCCCTGTGGTTCCAGTGGGGCTGTGTTCCTGCTCCTTGTGCCCTGCTGGACCCTACACTGGGAATGCTGAATGAATACTCACCGTAGGAACTGGAATGGGAATTGGACATCCAAAAATCACTGGGAGTTGATGAGATCCCTGGTTATACCGATGGACCCAGGTTAACTCTACAGAGGTGGAAAAGTGCTACTCACCAACAGGCCTCAGCAGTGCCTTTCAATTTTGCACTGTTTTCCATTTATAACAAAACCCAGAATTCCTTTGGCCGCTCTGTTCAGACACTTCACTGTCAAAAATGTCCAAGGAGATCATGGTAAAAACTGTCTGGAGAACTGGTACTTTTCAATTACCCCTCCACGCTTGCACACTGTATAATTTACAGATCAGTCATCACCTTTTGATTAATATTTGCCTTTTAATTTTAAATTCTTATTAGTCTGAGAGCTACTGTAATTCCTCTTTCCAATTTTATTACCTATCCCATGGGACTAGCGCTGTTGTGAAGAAGTGTTTCTTTTCTAGCCATAATCTCAGGTTATATTTATCACTGAATACAAATATACAAACCTATTTCCTACAGAAATTTTAATTTACTGCTCAAGAAAGGCTACTATAGATCATAAGGTTTACATAAAGAATGTGAAATAAAATGTGAATATGTTGAAAGGATCATTACCTAAACACATTCAGTGATTAGGGAAAACGCAGAATTCAACAGGTTAGCCCAGACGCAAATTTGCTGTTTGCATGTTTATAAAATAACCAGATGTAAATCAACCAAGTCCAGGTAGATTTGATTTCCCAGATAAACCAGATGTAGAAATAACAGAAATAATTAAAGCAGGTCAGGGACTAAGTAAGTAAAAGGGCATTTAGAAAATCATACGCAAAATTCAGGCATCAATCTGGGAACTAATCATTTTAGTAAACTCATTTGTGTTAATTTTGCAGACTGAATCAGCCTGTGACAAACACTTTTTACAGGAAGACTGGAGCACAAATACAAGGAGAACTGGGAGGACACAGTAATGGAAATATTGAGAGATTCACCAGTACAGTGTCAGATGCTGAGTCTGGACTGATAATGAGTGTCTGCAGGGAACTTGTATAAACTACAAGTAGCTGAAGAGAAATAGCCCCGGATTTGTCACAGAACAGCTATGGATCAGAAATACAATACAGCCTCTAAGGAGACAAATGTGATCCTTTAAATTTAATGGATCACATTCTTTTCACACAAGAGAGGGAACTATCAACACTGGTGCTTTGGCCATGAGCCACTAACTGGAATATTGCTCCTGGTCACTCCTATACAAGGAAAATTAATTCAAATATATGCAAGCAGGATGAACAGAAACAGAACTTTGCTTTTGAGAGGAGGCTAACATTTAATTTGGTCTTAAGAAATGAAGGGTTTAAGTCTCTCCAAGCTTCACTAGAAAAAATAAACTCAGCTAGAACAGTTCAAGTGATGACAGACACAGCATTATAAATACACTGGCACCGACACCACAGCAAGCTGCTCTACCAACAGGTCTGAGACTGCCTTCCAATAGAGTCAGGGCCAAATCCCAAATATCCTTAACACAGGCCTTTGCTGCTAAGTCTGAGCAATTACATCTCCTAAAGCCCCCGAGGGGATTAACTCCTGACTCAGCCCCTCATCCCGTTTTGGCTGAACATCCCAGAAACATTCCCCGCCAACATCCAGGATCAGCTCCATGCTCCAGCAGCCCTGGGTTTGCCCAAAACAACTTCCAACAAAAACATTGCACGTGCCCCTTTCAGGAATGCATGCTTTTCCCTCAGGGATGAGCCGAAGGCTTTAGTTTTAAGTCCTGCTTTCACAGCTCCAAAGCCAGGCTGGTCACACACACAAAGGGCTGCGTTGTGCTGGGCACAAACCCCTCTGGAAGCCAGGATTTGTTCACCCCCACACACTGTCCCTGCTCAGGCTGGCTCCCTGGGAGGTGTGAGAAAAACCTCTGCTTTTGGAGAGGAATGCTGCAGGGAGAGGTTCCTGCCTCCCTTACCAGGGAGGGTCTGTGAGCCCACCAACCAAATAATCGAATTCTAAGGCTGGCAAAAACTTTGGAAATCACCGAGTGCAACCATCAACCAGCAGCACCACCACCACGGTCACCACTAAACCAGGGCCACATCCACACATTTTCCAGCACTTCCAGGAATGGAGACTCCACCACTATCCTGGCAGGAAGGTGGATCACCAGGAAAATCAGATATGATGATCATTCTGTAGTTTTCATCTCTGGAAATCCTTCCCCAGTTTTCCAAGTCTTGTTCTTTGAATAAGCCAAGGTTGTTGGCCTGGCTGTATCAGGTGTATCTCATTTAGACACACCCCACCACTGCTGCCATCCCACTAAAACACCTCTACAAGGAAAGACGCAAAAAATGTCAGTTTTTTTTTTCCATAAACACATTGCACTACTCAAGGTTTTCATCTTTGAATTTAATTAAAGAAAAATGTCTCAAAGTGATGAAGCATGTCTGACTTCCAGCTTCTTTAAATGGCACAAGCCAGTGCAGTAAATTATAGAAAGCAAGCTCAGTTAGAATTTTATTTTCATTTAAAATAAAAAATGGAGAGAAAACTCTCCAGATGTGAGGTCCTGTTAAAAAAGTGGCTGTTCACTTGTAAACAGAATAAAAGTGTTAAGAACACAGTTTCATACAGCTTAAACAAAACCACTTTTCAGAAGCAATACAAGTATGTTACAACACTGTAAGAACACCAAAAGCAGAAAACAAAAGAATGGCAGAAGAATCACGTAACATTGCTCACTAAAGTGATAAATAATTGATGGTGAATGTTAATAGCTTGACATTTTTATTGCTCCAATGGTAGTGTGTTGACAAGAAAATGTAGTAAACTGTCAGTGGGACAATAATAAACATCAATTTATGGTTTTGCATATGGAGTTTTGTACCTATCAAGAAGAGCACAGGAACTTTTTTTTTTGTATTTATCAAAACCACACCAGATTTAATAATTTTTTTTCTCTGTTTAATGGTAACTTACAACGGAACTCGCACTCCCTAGACTTGGGTGTGCATGTTTGAACACTTCTGTGTTTCTCCTCTGGGAAAACACCTCTGCAGGAGCAGGTGGGGAATCGCTAAGGAAGAGCTTTGATGCTCTGCCAGAGTTCTGCACTCCTTCAGTACTCTCCAGATACAAAACTTTCTAGACACAAACCCAAAGATTTCCTGGATAGAATCTAGAAACAACATTAGTGTCAACATGTTGATGTGAAGAAATAAACACTGATTTGGTAGACAGTAGCTGCTTTTAAAAATCTGCTGCAAACTCCCACTCCTGAGAGCGACCAGTCATTTCCCTTTTCTCCTTCTCTGCACAATGGTGTTGGAACCAGCCAAGGCACTTTCTTTACCACTTCCACTCACTCTGCTGACATAAATCTGTTACATTGCTACAAATTCTGACAAATATCCTCCATGAACAGTTCACCAACTCATGCTGATCATTTACTGTCAAAACTGAGATTTCCAGTCTCGGGAGACAGAATTACCTGCGACGTTTTGGTATTAAAGGACAGCCCAAGCAAAAAGAACCTGTGCACAGAGCTCACAGCAGTACTGCCAGCTGCCTTCACCTTCCAGTGAGCTATGAATCCTGTGTCTTTCACATGCAAATATAATACTGCTGCTGGTTTTGCATTTTAATGCAAATTTATCTACTTATTAAAACATGGAGCTTACTGTGAATGACAGGTTTGGCTCTGGTTCTTTATGTTATGGCCACATAATTAAATGTCAATTAAAACACAAAGACGAGACCCATTCATGGTATGAAGACTGCACAATAAATAATTAAGGACAAATTAAAATGTACAGGATTTATGTACTTAAAATGTAAACTTTACAAATTAATATTATGTGCTTAAGTGCTCAAGGCCAGTTTGGATGGAGCTCTGAGCAACCTGGGCTAGTGGAAGGAGGGGGTGGAATGGTAGGAGCTTTGGGGTCCCTTCCACCCAACCCATTCTGTGGTTCCATAGGAAGTGCCTGTTCTCCCACTTGGAAAAATACAGGGAGAAAATAGAGTTGCATGAAGAAGAAAATCAGAACCTGCTGAGATTTCTTGAGTATTTTGCACAACAAAGTTCTGGCAGAACAGTAAGAAACTTCCATTGTTCTGTTAAATACTCCAGAAACTCATTTGTCAGTGAGACCCAAAGAAAGAACCAGGTGTGCAATTTCAGTTTTGGTTTAGTCTTTTTCTGCCTTTTTCTGCCATTATTTTCTCTGCTTCCAGTTAGCACTCATCCCCCCAAAAAAAGAAATAAAATGGAGACAACAAACACTTTGCTTGGTTCTGCAATGGAAATCTGAGTTGCAAGGTGTAGCTAATGATAATTTCAAACAACACAGGAGGTTTTTATTCATGTTACAAATGCAATTACACATTTAGTTGTCACCAATCTACCAATCAAAGTTTCTGCATGAAATGCTCAGATCTCAAACTCTGAACCATCAGCCTGGGACAGGAAACAGCACAAACTTCCCTTTGAGTAACAACTTGCATAAAACTGGCCTTCTGTAAACACTGTGTACAAGGAATCTGACCTTTTACACATATTAGGATGCAATGGTCTTACAAATACTGTACTTTAATAGTATATTGCAAACTTCAGAGATGCAAATACATTCAGAGGAAATCCCAAGTCACCCTGAAACTAAAAAGCAACTTGGGATGATGTTGCAGGGAGTCAAGATGCTGCAAAGAAATGCCTGGACACTGATAATGAAATCCACCACAAGTTGCAGATGCTCAGTTATCTGCTGGGCTTTGTTATTTCTAGTTAGGAAAGGCAGGGAACTTGCAACTATTTCCATTTGCTTTCTTTTATCGAGTGCTCTTGCTTAGGTCAGCCATTAGAGGAAGTTTTTCTACAATGACTTCCCTTCCTGAGATCAGGCAAACAGGGAAGAATCCAAAATAATACTGAATTCCACAAGGCTTTCCTGGCTCTCCAGACAGTGCCTGACTGCCAAAACATATTCAGGAGCCCTTTCAACTGCTGCACTTCTTCCCCTCAGCACGTTTTGAAACTCCACTTTGACTGAGATAAAACCTATTTCCACTGGAAGGGACTTGATGTCACTTGACTGTGAAAATGCTGAAGTACAGCCACACCACAACAGTAACAAAGGTGCTACTTCAGCTTGCATTTGGCCGTTTCTAATTTTTCTCTTCTGTAATGAAGATCTCCGATTCAAGGTTAATTCTTCCTGACTTCAAAACAAAACAGAACTTAACATCCATATATATTCCTCACTTCAAGAGACTTTAGGGTATTTTGTTAATAGCAGCTGTCATCTACCCCACAAATGCAGCTTTTGCAGAGGTGAAGATTTCGGCTTTGTATTTCAGGTGCTGCAAACACCACCTGAAATACTTTTCAAAATAAAGACAGAAATGCTATGCATTTTTCATCCATTTACTAAACAAAGTGCAACTGAGCCCTACACATCTGACATATGTACAAACTCTTTATGGCTTTCCCATAAAACCGGTGTGGGTGGGGCTGTACAATCCCAGGGGAACGAGCACATGGAACAGATGCTGGGGACTGTTGGCAATAGAATAAGAGCTATAATACATTCTGTAAACCTTGGCATACCACACTTTACATTATGCAAAGAGTCAATATTTACAAATCCATAGTGGGTAAACTAAAGAAGCCCCTAAATGTAAATGATGATTTTGCAAAGTGCAGGACAAAACCAGTGCTGTTGACTGCAAGTCCTATGCAAGCAGGTTCTACTAAAATCATTACTACTGGAGTTTACCTGGACATTCCTACTGAGGGTTTCTAGGATTGCAACACTTAGGATGAAATATAGGATGACACAGCTTTAGGATGCACATTGGGGGGCAGCAAAGAGAGAAATTAATAAGGCAGCATGCTCAGAACAAGTTTAAGCAGCACTGATGTTAAGATCCCTAGTGGCAACTCTATCAGTTATTGGTAATGTTAAAAATTCAGAGTGCAACATAGAAGCCTCGTTTAACATAAAAAAAATGTGCAAATTGTTCTCTTCTTAGCAAAAGAAAGTAACAGCAAGGAAGATTTCTACTGAAGAACATTTTTAAGTCACAGCAAAGTAGACCATCTTCTTTCCAAAACCATCTACAAGGCACTAAGGGTAGAAAATGACAGGTAACATGAGAGACCAATGTTGTTCCTCAGTCAGGTCGAAATATGGGGTATTTTGGTAAGAACTCTATTAATATTACCTGTTGAAGAAGGGAAAAAGACAAGAGCAGAAGACAGTAACCAAAAGTTCAAAGCTTCAGCACAATTTCCATGAACATCAGCTAATTCCTAAGACTAAATATATCTGAGATAGTCTGTGAGGAGGGAATGTTCCCCAGGGTAACAAAGCACAGATTCCAGTCATTCTGAAATAAAGGGACTCTGGGTGCTTGGCTTTTTTAGGGGTGGATCTCTTTCCCTGAAGCCTACACAATCTTCACAACTACATGTTAAAGTGGATAGGGGAGTGATAGAACCACAGAAATATTTGAAATTCTGCTTTCCTACAATGTCTGTCTTGTTTAGAACCATGTGAGATTTAGAGCTGGCAGAAAAAAAACCCCACCAAAACAAACCAAAAACAAAAACACAAAGAAAAGGTCCAACTAAAAATCCACATTACTGTAAAGATGCAATAATTCTGCGAAATTATTTGAATCAAAGGAGTTCTGAATACCACTGGAAAAAGTGAGTAAGAGTTAAGGAGCTATGGACTGGTGCTGGTGTGGGAATCACTCCAATGCAGAAAGTCCCAGTGGGTCTCCCTCATTCCAAATTACAGACCAAAATGCACATTTGTCTGGGAGTTCTTTTTGCACAGGGTCACTAAGTGAAGGATTTTCTCTATTAAATCATAGTTCTGTTGAATAGCAATAAGTAACAAGCAATACTCACATATTCCATCATATTGCTAGTTTCACATTTCCTTTTACTCAGCTTCCAGTGCAAACCAAGCTAAGGAAATAATTAACAAAGGATTAGCACAGCCTTGTTTTGATGTGTAATGCAACAAGCATTAGCAATACTGAATTATTAGGATCTATTATTTAGGATCAGTATAAAGTATGGAATTACGACAAGACTGTAAAATCCTTCATTGCCAATATTCTTAAAGCTGAAAGAAACAAGCACTCTTTTCTTACCTTATGATATAGTCTGTTATTTTCCCATTCTAATAACTTCTGAATTGATCTTCTAGTCTAGAAAGGAAGTCAGAAGTGTATCAGAAATGGTTCAGCAGCAGGTCTCATCCAGAAGGATCTCACTACTGCATTTCTGGCTAAGTTTAATTTATAGTAAGTTAAGTTTTATAAAAGTAGAATGACCCAAAGAAGAAATACATGGAAATCTTGGCACTTCAACCCCCCACTCCCCCTTTTTTCAAAAAAGGAAAAACACTCCTGGGTTTTTTGTTAACTTAGAATCACTGGAAAATTTCTAAGATCGTGTCCAACTTAGGCCTGTGGCTCTTCCAGAGTTCATTTAGTTAGTAAGAGATCCTTTTGAATTTGGTGTTTTTACCTCCCACAGCCAACAAAACAGAGTCTCCTGGCCAAATCCTGCACGCACTGCAGGTGTTCTGCTGAAAACACAGACTCCATACATTAAATTTCCAGATTTTGGTAAGGGAATTGTGATCTGGATCTTGGAAAAAAACCTCACCACCAAACTCCAGTTCACAACAAATTATTTTCAACTCTTGGCTACCAAATGTGTCCTTCATTTCCTGCTCTTTCCATGACTGTGGAGAGGAGATGATTTCTCAAGTTTCAGAGATTTTGAAGGTCACAAAGAGACAACTGTGATGATCCTGCACGGTAGACATTTAATTATAATCACTGCATGGCTGTTACCACCCTCACACCCCCACAGAAGTGCCATCATTTTCCCTACTTGGTGCATATTCTCTGTAGCCTTGAGATTTTCATATAAGTAATACTACACCACCACATGGGCATTTATTTAGATTTTCACTGGTACAGGGATATGAAAAATAGCTTTAAAACTGCAAATACTCCTTTAGTATATCTCAGGCATAAACCTCTGCAATAACTAAGTTTATAAAAGCAGTTAAAATGAACTAAAACAAGTCCTGTAACTTTTTAGTGATGCAGCTTCAGTGATGAGCACTTCAACAAGTTAACACATTAATGCACTTCCTCAGTATTTACTGCTGTGATAAATCAATTCTAAACATAAACCACAGAGGTAATTGACTAAAGTGCTTTTCAAAATTATTACTTTGGAGCTGATTACAGGAGTTGTCAACTGTGTTGGGGGGAAGTCTTTAGAAAATAAATTTGTACTTGTTCTTAACAGAAACAGAACAATAAAATATGGCAAATAAACCACAGCTCTGAAATGTTATGGTGCCTATTGCATACAAAAAAGTGATTTTTAAATTTTAAAAATATTTATTTAGGGGGTGGAGGAGTGGGGATGGGGGGTGTAGAGAAGAGAAGTGATTTTTCAGTCTCACTCTGCCACTCTTTGAAGGTCATGAAGGTTCAGTTCTGCACTCAATTCTTAGACCTTGAGAAGTCCTGGAAATTTAGAGTATCATATATTCCATCCTGTTTGAACTGAGATGAGATCAGCTATTCTTTAAACTATTGAGTCAACGGGTAATTTGGTGCAATTTCAAATTTTTTATATTTTCTAAGATGGAAATCAGAATAACCTTTTGAATGTGAGGCCAAACTAGGGTTTTAAAATGGGGAAGATATTATGAAAAGTTATTTAATCCTACCAGTAATTTAAAAATCCATAGAATGAGATGAAACATGGACTCACTCTTTTGTTAAGACAGACCACGGGCCACAGGCTGCAGCCCAGAGTGCAGCAGCAGCACAGGCAGCCACAGAGCAGCCACTTCACATTGACAGGGAGGTTCTTCCTCAGGCAGGCGTTCACTCGGCTGATGCTGGTCTTGAATTCCTCAGGGGCCACCTGCAACAGAAGGGCTCAACTTCAGGGAGAGCCAGCACAGGTGTATTTTCTCAGAAATTGCCTCTACAGCTTAAAATGAAACGGGAAATGACACAATCTCCTAAAGCACTGGTCACCCAGTGAGCATGTAAAGTCATTTTCCTGCAACAAATTCATTTCTGGTGTGCGCACTGCACAAATCTGAGTTCAAAAGCCAAACATCTTTTAGATAAGCAGCCTCATCTGTATTTATTGCACCAGTAATTAATAAATGGGCCTGAAAACATAATGGGCCCAGACAAAATCAGAACTGGGACACAGCTGGGCAATACATGCACTGGCTACGCTGAGCAAAACCACAGAAGAATGACAGATGTCTGCTCTCCAAGGGAATGTGGGAGCATTGCAGTAAATATAGGTACCACAGAAAGGGAGAATATTGTCCAAATTAGTGTCACACCAATCTAAGTCTACACTGTGCCTGGGTGAAGGCCCTGTCCACACATAACTTCCTGAAGTGGCCCATAATTAAGCCACAACTTCCCTTGTGGCTGCTTTCTAAAATAGGGAAGCCTAGAAGGAAATACACTGGATTGTATTTAAGGCAGAGCAAGGCACCTTGTACAGGGTCAGGAATAAAGCCTACTTATTGAAAACTAGCTTTTTGAAATTAAGAAATAAGTATTTTATAACTGTATTGCCACTGCAGAGTCACAGTGGAAGCCCCATTTTGCATCAGAAAGGAGCTCTTTTCTCCAATAACTGCATTTCTCACCTACTCACATACCCCAAATCTCTCATCTCCCTACAGAATCCAAGTCAGTTCCATCTGACAAGTCAAACATGGATTTGAGGCAGTGACTCCAAGATGACACCCTTGACTCTAACACAATCCAGCATTCAAATACACGAAGCAGAATAAATCAGGACCAACAAGAGACTTGACCAGGCAGGCACAATTCAGAACAATTAAAAACCCCATCTTTCCTACCTCCTTGCCATGTTGATGCAAATCCCCAGTGTGAGTCTGTACACAAAGCTGTGCAAGTGCTCCACAACCCCCACCCAAGCCAGCCCAACTCTGCTCATCTGGCTCTGCAAACAAGGACAGCAACACCAACAAAAGTTTATTTAATGACAAAGATCCTTTTCAGCAGGGGCAAAGCCACGGGGCAGGAAATGGAGAGGACCTGATGCTGCTGCCCCTGCCTATTGAGCTGAATTCTTTAAAGCATTGCAGGGAAGGGAGTAAATAAATACAACATCTGTTTCCTGGCCATTCAGGTCAACAGGCACTACAGAGTCAGAGGGCAGCTAGGCTTGCACACCAGCCAGGCCTACAGTTAATAACATGAGAACAGAATTTGTGATTATTTTATAGCAGGAATTAATAAATACATAGAAAGTCATTATTTTGCCCCCCTCCCACATTAAATAGACTGTTTTGTTTTACATCTACGAATGGAGCAACTAAAAACAATTGTCTGTTTTACAAGAGACGCGTTAGTTTAGGGGAAAAAAATGATCAAAGAAAACCCCTGAGATCCTTTGTAGTGGGACATGTGCTATGAAAAAAATCCCATTGTAATGTGGCAAACTATCCTGTACTTGCATGTCTCTAGAACAAGGTTTTATGGATTTCTTTGCCAGTGCCAGATCTTGTACTGGGATATAACAAATACCAGATGCACAGAGCAAAACCATTTCATCTTCAGTGTGGGAGAGTGTTTTGTAGGAAAGAACATCTGGGCTGGTGGTTTCCAGTAACCTCAGGCAGCTGCTGCAGTCACTGCCTCAAAGTAAAATGAGATTCCCACATTAATTGGCATTTTCAACTCCTAAGGAAGTTTCCATAGGCCTCAAATTTAGGTATCTACAAATGGGACTTCCTTTGGTAAATCTTCTAGAATTTTATATTCTGTTTATGTGAAATATAAAAATAAGTAGTTATTTTTCCTAGAACCCATTTATACTTTTATAATGAGACTCCCTAAGAAAAGAGAATGTTTCCTTTTCCTTCAGACACGAAGTTTACTGGACCCTGACAGCAGCACAGCCCAACCTCCACATCCAGCTGAACAAACTTGCCAAAGACAATGGAATGGCACAGCCCAGAGTTTAGTTTAACAAGAACAACCCTTATCAGTGGTAACATCCAACACAAAGAGAACTCAACCAGATTCTCAGATCACAGCTGGCAGAAAAATCTGGGACCTAAGAAGAAAGCACGGGGAGATTCCCTCTTCCTGTGATAATTTCTAGGGAGTAACTGTTCACATCAGGTTAACGTGTTCCTACATTTTAAGATGAAAGTTGAAGTATTCTCATTCCTGCAGAGCAAATGGCTAAACCAGAAACCAACTCTGGATGCCACTAAGCAACAGAAAATTCCCATTTCAGGAGTTTTGGTCTGATGTTTACCTTAATACAGTATTATGAAAGCACCACTACCAAATATTTTCCTGTGAAGGTGAATCTCTTGTCTACAACATAAGATGAAATTAATTAAGATGCTTTTGACTAACCCCAACTATTGGATTGTTTCTGTCTTTAGGAAATGGAATCACAACAAATATTTCTGTCACTAATGACACATCTTCATCTGAAACTAAAGGAACTGGAGGTCAGGATATGCCTCATGTTGTGATAAACAGAAGAAATCACAATTTTGTTGCTCAGTTTACAGCTCAGTGACAGTTAAGCATTGTTTCACAGTGATTAAGAACAAAATACCTGTAAATAATTGTTCTAATCTAATAATGAAACGAAATCCAAATGAAAGTCACCACAGAACTGTTGATTTTCTGATGTAATTTTAACTCTTGCCTTCTTGCAGGTACAGCTTTTGAAAGGTGTATGTGAAAGGGCTGATGTATTTCAAACAAACAGAATTACCAGCTCCTCCTGCACAAAGACAGCTCCCTAAGCAAGCTCAGTTTTGAGTAATTCTGGAAATCTCTTGGAGAGTTTGTGTCTGGCTCTTGAAAAGAACGAGATAAGCACTTTGCTCCTGGCTGTGCTGTACACCTTAGGAAGGGACATTAGCTCCTTTTAGGAGGGAAAAAACAAAACAAACCAAAAAAAAAAAACATAAAAGGAAAGGAAGGGGTGTCATAATATTTTACAACAGGATGCAGAGGATCTCCAAACACAGGAAGGGAGCCAGCAAGGCCCAGCAGGCCTGATCTTTCTCCTTCAGTCATCATGATCAGCAGCCCTATCAATCACACGGCACAATGGCACCACAATGCCCAGCCCTCACTTTATGGCTCACCCTGCACTGCACTGCACACTCCTCTCTGGGCCAGGACCCCTTTTGTTTCAAGAGCAGAGCAGGAAATTCCACTTTTCCCCTTCAGGATCACTGACTCCATCATCTTCTGGTCACCTGGGGCAGTGTATGCTACTGTGCTTAATATCACAGAGAATATTTTGTTAAAAGCTTGTTTAAAATAATTAATAATCCTGTAAACCTGTAGCACACAGAATTTAAATTTAACCAGCATTCCAATTTAGGCCAAGGTCCAATTACATTATTAAAAGTTAAATATTGCCTCTGTATTAAGTGTAGCCAAATCTTTTCTTATAAGTGTTCCTCTGAAAAGAAGCCTGGCTTGGGATTTACAAACCAGGTGAGTTTCTGCCTCGTCCTGCAAGACAAATATTAATCCAGCTGAATTAGCTACGCCAAACATCTGATGTACCTGGGATTTGCCTTTCCTTTATTATTTTATTGCCTATGCTTTACCCTCAAATGTACACATTCACCTCTCCCAAGGAAAGCAACAAATGAAGTCTCAATTAAACACTGAAGATGTAATTACAAGCATGTAGCTCTAGGCTAACCTACAACAGCTATGCAGTCTCTGTAAAAACTGGGAGACTGGGAAATGGCTGAAGGACGAGGGGGATTCCAGACTTCAGAAAATCAGGTTTGCTGCCATCACAGTGTGGATGGGCAAACTGAGGGCAGGAAGCTTAAGGAAATTACTAACACAAGAATGTGGCATAAATCCCAAAAGTCTGTGCTTCTGGGAGAAAGGTGCAGCTACAGAGTTTTCTCTAATTAGGATTTTCATCCTGCTTTAAGAACCTACATCTTTAACATCTGTATTTATTCAAAAGAAAACCAGTACCACTGAGAACTCCATCAAGCCCATCTAATGGCTTCATCTCTTACATTCCATTAGCAGATGGGATTTATTATTAATATCAATTCACAGGGAACAGCAAAGCCATTCAACTTAATGTTACACGGGCAATATGAATAAACTGTGACATTGTCTTAGAGTAGCTAGGACCAATGCAAATTCACAGTAAACATTTTAATCCCAATTTGTAAATATAAACAGTCACTGTTATTCATAAATTTTGATTTCATAAAAAGCAAAAAAATTACATTTTAACAACAGAGGATGTTAGAGTGGGGTCTCAGTTGACTATGGTACTGATTATTGTGAATTATTTAACAGGGTATTTGAAGAAAAACCTCTTACTGGAAAAAATTACTGAATTTTCATTTTTCAATAGGGATTAAGATGATTGACTGCCTCAACCAGAGGAAGAAGGAAATTCTTTATTTCTTGCAATTGACTGAAGTTATAAAAACCAAAAGTCCCACATTAAAAGCTGTGGTTTTTAATGTCTTTCATAGCAGTGGTGGCAGGCAGGAAGAAAAATGTGTTTACTATCTCATTTGATTGGTGTTCTCCCCTGACAAAAGGGAATTAATTTCCTTACTCAGAAAGCCCCTCAAATCCACAAGGTAACAGAATATCAAGATTCTCAACAGAGAAGCATCCCTGTATACAGCAAATCCCTGCCCATGCCACTCCTGCAGCACTGATTACACCCACAGAACAAGAAGGGTAAATGCCAATAGAAGAATTTCCTCTTTTCTGTCTTTGCTAAATTAAGTCCAAGCACTCAAGTGAACTTTAAATTAAGCTTTTGTTCACTGTCTATTTAACAAGAGGAGGACAGTCAAGTGGAAAATGTGACAGCCACTGATGCTGGTATTACAAAGTGTAGACCTGGTGCTAGGTTGGTTTCTTAATAACCCAAATATATTTTAGAGAGACAGAAAGAGATGAAATGGTATCACTAAATTTAGTTTTAATGTTTCTTGCCTGAGATTTTCTACAGGCTTATTTATAATAAACTACAACTTGAGAAAAAGAACATAAAAATAGTTTTTTTCCAGAATGTATTGTGGCTGTTCAGTGATCAGAAAGAGCTTCCCAGAAAAGAATAAGCCTCAGACAAGGCGGTGAAATGCAAAGTGTTGTCAGCAGCCCTCACACTGGAATCTAGTAGGATTTGCCTTTCTGAGCTCAGTGAGATCCTAAAATTCCCAGGCTGATTTTCAGCACCCAAAAACTCCAAGCAGAACCTGCTTTTCAGGGGTACTGCTGTCAGAACAGCTGGACAACCTCAAGACAAGGGTTTTATTCATTGTAATCTGGTGTGAAAATGCAGGAGGAGAAAGCCCAGATGGATGTGGCAGAAGCAGGAGCAACCACTCAGCTGTGTTTAGTGGATTGTTGGTATGACTCAACCTCTGCAAGGGGCTGCAGAGGGAGTGCAGCTCTATGGGATGACATGAGACAAAGCAGAAAGAGCCAAATAAACTTTTTTTTTCCCCAAATTCTGGAAAAGATACACAAGGGGGATATAAATCAAAGCAAAAACAAAGCACTAGACAGTGAAACAGCAGGAAGAAAAAAATTCAAGAAAGAAAGAATTAAGCAATTAAAAGATTTAAAAAATACAATTACAAAAATGTTTTAAAACTAAGAATTTAGTGAAGATTGACTTAATAGCTACAAATTACAGTTTCTTACACCTGCCTTAAGTAAGATGACAGGACTCCAGAGAAAGCAAGAGACTTGTCACCACTAATTTTCAGAACTAAATGGTATTTCTGAAAATGTACTAAAAACCTACTTAATTTGTAGATTTAACACTATGTTTTGTTCTGTAAAGCTTCAGATAAAACAGATTCACTTCCTAAGGTTTGTCTAAACAAACTCAAGGCTTGGCAGGCATACTCAAAAGAGAGGTCTAGTATTTGGACTGATTTAATTCACCCAGGAGGGAGCACAAACTCCAGGTATTTAAAAAGCAAGTTTAAGTGAGTGTTGCTTTCATGTCTGCATGCAAACAGTCGAATCCATGGTGAGCTTTGCTGTGTTCGGAATGTCAATAATGATAACAATCACTGCAAATCCTTCCTTCTTGTTTCCAGCTACACTGAGGGACTGGGCAGGGAGCAGCTGGGTCACACAGGCCACAGGTAAGTTTTTAGTGGGTTCATGCTCAGGTACCCAACACAGAAACCACTGGATGCACTGGCTCCTCCCATTGAAAAGAACAGTTTAATCTCACACTTACCTTCCCTGTCAGAACAGAAGGAAATTCTGTATCAAACTTGTTGCTCAAGCCAAACCTTGAAAACAAAAGAGACAAACAAAATATATTCCACCTAACTTACTTTGTTTCCCTTAATAAAAAAATGTAATAAGAGTTTTTACTTTAAAAAGAAACCACTATTAATTTCTTTTGCCCTTACATTTGCATTACTTCATGAGCTTTTGATCTAAGTTAATACAAGGTCTCGTGTGCCATTCAGTCATTTCCAGACAGAAACACAGCTCGGTGCCTTACTTCAGTACCTCCAGAAGTACAAAAATTCTTCTCCAATTGGATGGCAGCAAGTTTCAATCTTTGACTTTTGTAAGAAAAAACCCTCCAGCTATAAAATCCCAGGTTCAACAACACTTTTACTTTCTTACACATGCAATTGTTCCACGTGCAATAGATGAAGTTTGTTTTAAGGAACCCATTCATCATCATCTTAGAAATTTATAACCATGTGGTTTTAAAAACTTCCTTTGGGCTGAGTTAAGGTACCTTGTAAGAGCCTACACAAAAGAGACTTTTACAACAATTATGATCTTCAAGAAAATTAAGTTTTGGGTACCACTGTGGCTGCTCTTCACTGAAGTGTTTTGGGGTTTGAGCAAAAGGTTTTCATTATAAGCAGTGAAAGCTCCAGGGAGCTGGATTTGGCTTGTAAACCTGTTACCACTTATTCCAAAACCCCTAAACCTTTAAAATTCAGTAATTTAATAAAATACAGCAGCAGCTGGCCCTCAGCTACAATATGTATGTTTGATGAAAATTAAATATATTGTACATCAAGTCAGCTCTGCTAAACTATCTCCTGAGTATATGTGCTCAAAAAAAATCAAAATACCTGAAAGAATCACTGCCAAAAAGAAGAGCATAAATACATTTGGTATTGTAGGAGTTATTGAAGAAACAAACTTTGCTTTGAGTCAAACTGACACCTGCCATACTCCAAACTGGTCCCTGGTACCAGTATGGCTGAAATATCACAGAATTGTGGAATGGTTTGGGTTGGAAGGGACTTTAAAGGTTCCAACACCTTCCCCTGGACATCAGTGCCCATCATTACAGCACACATACACACTCCTGTGCATGTGTGATATCCCAGATACCCAAACCTGACAATGGAAATAGTTCCCAAGTAACAAAAAGTCAAATCAACCTTAAAGTCGAGAGAGGCAGAACAGAAGAACTTGTGCTGTCTCTAGAAATCCAGTAACTGAAATGTTTGGCAGCAACACTGGTGAAGTTCAATCCAGTCCTTTGATGAATAATTTAAGTTAGAGCCTCTTGTAAATAGCAGTAGTTGTGTAAAACATTACAAAAACCCCCAAACAGTAAAAACAGTAAGATTTCAGGCAAGCACAAAAGTTACTAACATATCACATTTCCATTCTCTTTGTAATCTGGCAAGGCAGCCTCCACATTTTGTACCTTTTCAAGCTGAAATCTTCCAGGGTTAGTAATGTCATATATTTAGTTTTAAGGAAGCTTAGAGAGCAGTGAAGTAGTCTTTTCAGTCTTAAAAAAAAAGACTAAAATTATAAAGCACATTCACAAGCTTGCTTTGAGGAACACAAGACTTTTCAGTGCAGCAGCAATGGAACAATCTGGAATGATCACAAAGTAGGAGCAATCAGACAACACTATAAAAGAACTACTGGAAAATTCAAGAATTATTTACTCTACCTATCTAACAGATCAATCCCACTAAATCATGCCAAAGGTCCATCTTGTCCACAACACTGATTCTTACAGTGGCCAGGAGCAGCAGCTTAGGAAACGGCAAAAGAAATGGGGAAAAAAAAGAGCAAACATGTACCAGCTGTTCCTCAGAACCCTCCTCTGACTGTCAACAATTCAGAGTTCAAACACTTCCTAAGCCACAGGTAGTGTCTTTTATCTCACTGATCAAATACACTCATGAAAATTCCCATTGCACCCCAATTTCCATAAAGAACAAGATAAATTAGTGCTTTCTGATTAATAAATCTGATTAGGAATGCAAGATCACAATGTGTTTTGGGTTAAATTTCAAAGTTGATGTCATGAAACATATTAAAACACCCAAATTTTTATTAGTTGCCAAAACACTCCCTTCAGTTGCAGCACGTCCGGGAAACCTGAATTACAGAAAGGCTTCTCTCACACTGACACCTGAGAGTGGCTAAAGAATGTAACTTTATGTTTTAACTACACTTTAAATACTATATTTAGTCAGAATCACTGATGGCCTTTAGCACAGTTTTACTAAAATATCTCTAGAAGTTTTACAGACTATTCTGTGATTATTTACTACATGGCTTAGAAACACTAAACTTTCTGTTAGATGGTGACTCAACAACCAAATAAAATAAAAAGATTGAAGCAGGATGTTATACAGCTGTACAGCTTTACAGGCAACTTTGTGAAAGTACTGAAGTGTTATTAGAACCTTTCACATAAAGAAATTAAAATCTAAAGTATTGATCAAGAGGTAATTAACTTAGACTTCCTACAACAGACTAGTGATCTAGCATGAGCAGGCCTAGGAAATCTTCTAAACTTCAGTATCATGATTAAAAATCATGATAACATCAATTCCAGTAGCTGTCCCTTAAGTAATTTAAACCAGCAGTTGGTGGTGATTTATTTCTGGGCCAGTTCTGTGACTCCTCAGTGCAAGCTGCCCAAAGTGTAACATTTAGAAACTCAGATCAGTCACCCACGTCCTGTGGTTGCACTTTTCTCACTGCATGACAAGTACCTCTAAAAGCCAGGCACGGTTTCCTAGAGGCTGCAATAGAACTAGGATGACCTCACTTGCCAGTTCTGGCCTTCTTTCCCTGTTTTCATGGATGGCATCAGGCAAATCCCATCACCTCATTTTCCCCCATCTGCAGAGTGGTGAGAACACAACTTGTCCTAGGGAGCTATAATAAGAGAAATGCATAAATCCCTCAGTTAAAGGCTGAAATGAACATCCTGAATCACCAGTTGCAAACCTCACCTGCAACAGGTACCACAAGATAACAGTTTTTTATTGGTTTACAAAGCAGGAGCTCAGGTTTTCTGTCCCAGAACTGAAACAGGAAGAGTTTGGAAACACTTTCTTACATCTAGAAGAGGGTATTTCAAGGTGCTTTGCCTTTTTATTTTGTTTGACTTAAATCTCACCTCATTCTCAGTTCTCCCACTCCTGTATTTATAGATAGTAATCAGCCTTACTAGACTGCACAAGTTAAACCTGTTTAGTGAAGCTTTCCAACCTCCTTCTAGCACAGCTCCTTTCCCCACACCTAATCCAGGTTATGTTTAACCTCTCTGCAAGAGTGGAGGTCAGATCCCACACTGCTCTTTATGAGGTATCAGCTGAGCTTTGGCCAACATTAGAGGGTAAAGATGACATTCCTCAAGAGCCCTGAGCTGAAATCTCCTTGAACATTTAACATTCCCCAGTTCAGAACATTTTCCTGTGCAGCCAACAGAACTATCCAAGAATCCTTAGCCACGGATGATGTTTTGGAAAATTAAGTTTTTGGTAACGAGTGGGATGCTGAGGTCATTTTCTATTTTAAATATGTGGAAGGTGGAACAATACCAGATAATACTCAAATGTTATCTCAACTGGCTCTTCCTTCCCTAGCTGATGAAAATAAACTTTTCATCAGCACCTGGACTGTGGGTCCCTGGGGCACTCCTACAGAAAACAGGACAGAACACCAAAAGTTAACTTCTAGCCAAGACTAGGGGGTTTGCAGACTTCAGCAGGAAGCTGGAAACTAATGGCAAAAATATGTTTAATGGTTATTTCATTACCTCATTACCATCCATCCAAATGGACTTAATGATATGGAAAAATTATAGCAGACAAATACAACCCTATAACCAGGTTACAGTTTGCTTACTGCTCTGTTTTTGGAAGTTATTGCCTTTGCTTTGCTAGGCATGACTCAGTCTTCACTACAAATGCCTGTGTGGAGATACTTGGATGCACCAATCAGTCACACTATGGGAGAAACAGCAGACAAGGTGTTTATAACTCATCAAAATGGAATTGCAGAAGAAAAGGCATTTACTAGGACCTAGTAATTTATCTGTGCTAAAATGAAAAAGCTTTCAAAAACAATAAATATGACAGAATTTTTTCAAAGAATCCTGGACAAGATGAACATAGATTTTGCCAACCATTTTTATACACGTCCTCTCAGAGTAAAATAAAACAAATACACTTTACGTGGTCACTCTTACCACACACAGGGGTAGAAGGGCTGGCAAAATGAAGTGGGAAAAGCAAGATCCTGCTAAATACCCCCAGAAAACTCCTGGAATTTATATTTAGTTGGATACTGCAGAATAGTTACTCTGTTACAGCAAGTAGCTCACTGACAAGGTCACAAGAATAAGAAGTCTCTTACAAGAAACTAACAATGTTTGAGTCTACCAACTTAGGAGTTTCAAAAGAGAACTGGACATGAAAAGCTGAAGCAGATGACCCTGGAATTTGAGAACTATCCCTTCTCTATACACCAAAAATATTCAAGAATGCCAGTGTCAGTTGAGGAACAGGAGATAGCTGAAACAAAAATCCAAGGAAAACAATGGCTTTATAAAGATAATGGTTTTTCTTTTTTTAATAATGTCTGACTTGTAAGGACAGACCTTTTCATTAGCAGTACTCCAGACAGGTTCAGCAAACAAACCCAGGTTTCCTGGATGCCATTTCTTCCTTCAGTAACTGGAGCAGGCTGGTTCTGCAGCCAACTGATTTCAAAAGCAGCAGCCTCTGTGTGATCAAAAAGTGACAGAGTTCCAACACACAAGCTCTCTGGGAATCAAACCAGTTCCCATTTAACAGGAGGTTAGGATTATGTACTCCAGTGTCCAGGGTTTACTTGCATTTTATGGGTAACACCCAATAACTGTTTTTATCAGTATAAGGAGATTTAAAAATACAGCATGAGCTGATAAAAGCTGCCTCCTACCATGCAGGTAGGTCCTGTTACAGGAAGAAAGCTGAGAGGGGTGGGAGAAAGGGAAAATAAGTTGGATGTGGATTCAGTTCAGGTGGTTACAAGGGCATGCAGCTAGCTAAGGATTTCCATTTCCCTGACAAGAGTGCTTTTCTTTGATGTAGACATCACTAGATCTTGGAGATGCTCCTGCCCATCCCAAAAAGATGCTGGAACCAAGAAGGAACTGTAAGTAACATCACTAATACACAAAAAGCATCACAGAAAGAAAAGCAGATGAGTGTGTAATGTTTTTTTCCAGTTCAGCACTTTAAATCAGGTAGCTCCTAAGATGGGTACTTGATATTCTGAGCATCTTGCTTGTGTTCCAGCTCTCCTTTAGTCAGGCCAGCAGCTATTTGGGGTGAGGACACAAAGAAATTCCATCTGCACGAGCAAATGCACTGTGGTGCAGCAGAGCAACTCCCCACTGGCACCAGCTCAATGCAACCCTGATCCAGGCTTCCATGAGGACACAGATCCAACACCACTTCCCATGGCATGGGAGAGCCTTCCCCACCCAGTGCTTTTGCTGCAGGGACTTAGATCACACTGCACCTACTTACAGAGAGAAATGTGAATTTTATGCAATCCAAAGACAGAGCCAAAGCAACACAAGCTTGGTGGGTCTCTGCAATACATACATTTCAATACCTCCCTCCCTGCCATGAAAATTAACATGACAACCAACAACTTGTTAAGGATGCCCTCACTTCTATTAATTCTTCAGCTTGCTGGAGCAGGAATACTAAGAAAATCCCTACTAGTAAACATTACGTATAAGGAAACACAGCTTGCTCGTCTTCTGTTCAACTGTTTAAATGAGCAGCAAACATTCTGGCTCACGCTGTGTTCCAGTGATAAAAACACTCAATCTAAACCAAACTCTCAACTAAGTTTGGGGCAGATAAAGTACAGCACGGGCAGGAGCCTCCTCTGCAGTGCAGTGTGGGGGCTCCCTGGCTCAGCTGTGGCACACAAGGGTCACAGCGAGATGGTTTGAACAGGCGTTCGTCCTCGCATCGCGCGGACTTTGCTTTTTATCTAACAAATTGTTTGGATAAAGAGGAGCAACCAGGGAGGGCTGCCAGGGCTGCGCTGCAGCCTCTGCACCCAACAGCCAACTCCGGCTGTTCATTCACGGCTGGGGGTTTCCTCGAGCTACAGGAAAATACCCACGTTCACAGCAGTTCCCCTCACAGAGAGGGGAGAGGGGCGCAGCGCAGCGGCTCTCGGCCCCGCGGGGCGGGAGGCCGGGGCCGACAGGGCCGGGGCACGGTGCTCCCGCTGCCCTCACCCCTCCCGGCGCTCCCGCCCGGCTCCACCGCCCCGCCACACCGGCCCCTCACGCTGCCCCCGCTCCTTCCTTACACGGTGATGTGCCCGGCGCCCCGTACCGCTACGGGATCGGGCGCGTCGCGGGGCCGGGGCAGCTCCTGGCTCCGCACCACGGGCTCGGGCTCATCCTGCTCCTCCTCGTCCTCCTCCTCCAGCTCGTAGATCGTGTCGAAGTCCGCCATATTGGGCAGCAGGACGCTCATCGCCGGCCCTCCCGCCGCGCCTGCGCAGCGCGCGCCGGGGGCGGGGCCGCGCCTCGGCCACGGCGGCGGCGGGCGGCGCGCAGGCGCGGCGGTGGCAGCGCTGAGGGGAGCGGAGCGGAGCGGTGCGGCGCGGTGCGGTGCGGTTGTGGTAGCGCTGAGGGGAGCGCTGCGGCGGACGGCGCCGGGCTGCCCGCGTCACCCCCTGCGCGAGCTCCCCGGAGGCGGCGGGGAGCGGCTTGCGGCCGCTTGTTGGTGGCCGGAGGCGGCCGCTCAGGTGCGGGCGAGCCCGCCCGCCCGCCCGCCCGCCCCTCGGCGCTCCCGGGCGGCAGGTAGCGAGCCGGCACGAGGAGCTGCTGAGAGAGGAGTTAGCGGTTATAGCGAAGCCGGAATGACCTTGTCGAGCTCTTAACTTGTTTTCAGAGACTCCCTCTAAGCCTGCCGTGTGCAAGGAAGCGGAGTAGCTCTGCTACCGTTAGCGTTTGTAACTCCCCCGACCTCCCCTGCCGCCGCCGCCGCCGCCTCGGGTGCGCGCTCGCGGCCCTTCCCGCCCCTCGGGTGCGCGCCGAGGGGCGCGAGCCGGCGCGAGCGGCTCCCGCGGGGAGGTTTAATGTGCTGGTTACAGGATAAAAACCTCACTGGATTTGCTTTCAGGGAAAAAACCAAAAAAAAAACAAACCAAAAAAGCCACCCCTGAGCCTCCGGCGTACAAGGGACCTGAATATCTGTGCTCTCGTCACCGCACTCATAACTGCTCCGCGCGCCTCCCTCAGGGCCGCGAGGGGCTCCTGAGGGAAGGTGGGGGCCGGTGCTGGCCGCCTGTATTTTGGCCTCCTTTCCAGGTGTGTTTCTGCGGTGGTTCTAATAAAAACAGCCAGGTAGCGCTTTCCGCCCTTCCCCTCCTGATTCTGCCTGCTGCGTCGCTCCCCGGGGTACCTGAGGTGAAGATAAGGGAGGGCGGGGATTGTGGAGTCTTCCCGGAGTTTTGAGGTTTGTTGGCGGGTTTGGAAAGTGAGTTTTATGTACAGCGTAATGGGGTGGTGAGAGGGAAGAAAATCCACAGAGGAACAGCAGAACTTGGGGGAAAAATGTTCTCTCCGAATACCTCAGGGCAATGCCCCCATCTGCACACAGGTGTAAGTGATTATTTGGGTAATAAGCACTTAATTACTCACCTACTGCAAATGGAAAATAATAAAAAATCTTTTGGTGTTTGTCATTGCAATAGAAGAATAAAAAACGAATTTATGAGGGAGGTGTTGGTTCTTTTTAGTGTTAGTGTAGCTCCTATAGTGTTGGCTCTGGTTTGTGTACCAAACAGAATTCCTGACCTGCAGGTACTCTAAGGAATGAGCTCACCTCCTCCTGCATGAGGTAAAAACGGGTCTCCATCCCTGTCTGTTGTTTCCAGGAAAATACTTCCCTCCTAAATCATCTTTATTGTTTTTCAGGAGTTTCTAGACTGCAGCAAAATGCAGATGACTTGACAGTGGAAATTCTTGTTGCCTCGGAAAGTAACATGTTATGAGCTACAGTTTTATCAGTGCTGTGTGCTCTTACTTCAGCACATTATCCATCTTATGTGGAGCTGCAGGTAAATCACACTCTAAGCTAGGGAAAAAATTAAGAGGCAAATTGTTATAAAATGAAATTTTGTTCTCCTATTTTTGTCAAAATACTTTTTTCTTATTTAGTGTTGAATGTTGCAGTAAATTGCAGAGAAGGTAAGTAATTGACCAAATACTGAAAATACATCCTGTTTAGAAACATGATAAAAAAAGAGAAGATTATTCTATACTTAAGGATCTGATATTTTTTCTACTCCTCTCATCCTTATGTAGATTCATAACCAATGGAAAGAAAGTGTTGAAACAACTCAAAGTTATATATAGGAGTATTAATAAGGTAGTGTTCTTTATTTTACTCTCAGTTAAATTCTGGATGTTTACCTTAACTGGTGTGAAAACCAAAAAAGGTGAGTGTTGTAACTGAGAGCACTGGAAGAAATGATAGTTCTGATGCTGTGCATTGACATTGTGGGCTTTAATATTCAGTTGAGATTGTCTTGCTTGATGGCTGCTTTGGTGAACTGTCCCTGGGAAAAGTCATACAACCACAGAATGGTCTGGATTGAAAGGGGACTTAAAGCCATCGGCAGGGACACCTTCCACCATCCAGGCTGCTCCAAGCCTCATCCAGCCGTGCCTTGGACACTTCAGGGCTCGCATTTGTTCAGTGTTTTTCCAGTAAAAATGTCTTGAAAATTTCACAAGGATGAAAGAGCGAGGGACAAGCAGAATGTGTGCTGGAAAGTGAAATAAATCCCATGGACTTGTCTGCAAGGATGTACAACTGTCACATTCAGTATGACAGTGCTGACAGGTGTTAGGGCAAGGTGTGGCAAACAGGAACACATTCAGCACAGTCTCTTGATTAATTGAAAAACCTCCATTTAATGCAACCTGGGTTTGGATTTAATAAACAAGCCAATGTTACAGACATTTAAATGGACATTGTGCCAGAAGGACACATGTGGTATGGCATTAAGCTCCAAAGCAGGTGGTACAATAAGTTGCTGAATTGAGTGCAATAGGAAGCATATATTACTGTGTGACTTCATTATAATGAGGGTCTGAAGTGTTAACAAAACAAGAAAAGAAGCGTTTTTAATTGGAAAAGGTACTTTGCTATAGCAGCTTCATGTTTAACAACTTGTGCTTTTAAATAATAGACTGAAGTCAAAGATCAGCTGAAGTTTCAGTAGATTTTTTTTATGTGTGTGTGCTCTCTCCCCTAGGAACAATGACCATCTGGGTGGAAATAGACTATTTTAGAAAAAACACCTTTTGTGTCCCATGTCTGTATTTAAAGAATGTCTGTTTGGTATTGGGTTTGAGAGGTAAATACTACAGGGAATTTTTTCAGCATGACTTATCAAACTTTACGGCTTCAAAGGAAGAAACAGAAGCTTCATTTTCAGTACTTCCATAGGATGCTCTTTATTTGATGAAACTATTATGCCATAAACCAGAAAGATTTGTGAAGGATGATGGTCTCTGGCAATGTTTAGCCACACAAATCACTTCCTTCTTGGAATCAGAAGTGTTCTTATATAGAGCGTGAAACACAAAGAGCAGAAAAGCCAGGAGTTAAACCAAAGCACAGCATTACATAAAGGCACTGTTGGGAGAATGTGGAAGGGGAATGTTAATGTGGGCCTGAGAGATTCTGAGTCTTCTTCCAATGTCTTTTTCCCCTGTTTGTTCCACACAAATCACCACCATGCAGGCATTCTTCAGGAGGAAGAACATACAACACGTGATGTCAGGTTGGCTCTCAGAATTCCCTCATTTCAGACAGGAAGAGGTGGTTGGATAATGGGAATGTACTCCTGGAGTTTGGAGAATGCATTATAAGCCTGGTGGACAAACCCTCATGCTTCTTGATTAGCTAATGCAAACTCTTTTCTCAAGGTGATTGCATCTCACTGCAAGTTTCCATTATTTGTTTAGAAGTAGAAATGTGGAACTCATCAGGCAAATGTGGATATGCTCATTTGTTGAAGAAGGGCAAGTCAAGAGTTGCATGTGAGGTTCAACGAAACTGATGTTGTGATACAAATATGTTCTAATGTCTGGAAGGGTTATGGCTTTGTGCAGGGGTGTGCAGCTCTGTGCTGCCTATACTGAAAATGCCTGATGTAGATCAAATTTCAAAAATAATCTAAGTTTCAAGAGGTTGTCAAGTTTCTGATCCAGGGTATTTTTTTTTTTTTTGACCAACAGCCAATTAGGGGTTTAAATTATGCTGTCTTTGTAAAGTGATAATGTAATTATCTTATAATGAGATACTTTCCTATTTCTAGTCTAAGCTATCTGTAAGTAAGGGCACATCTGTATTTTTCTTTATTTTCTCCCACTGATCAATGTTTAGAAGTTAATTAATAAAGCAAATTTACAAAGTGGTGCTACACTGAGTGTCAGCAGGAGCAGTGTATGCCAGAGGCCCTTCTTGATGAAGTATTTCTGGACAGTGGGACTGAGGAGAGCAGTTCTGCCAAAGCTTTGGCATCTCTCAGGATTCTCGTAAGAATCGAGATGGTTCAGATAAATGTCAGAAGGGGTTTGCTGGCTGCTGGAATTAGACAGTTGTGTGATGCAGAGTTTTCTTTTGATGTCAGCATGGTGTTAAAGGGGCTCACTACCTTGGAAACTGGAACCACCAGTCAATCAGCTGAATTCAAACAGTGATGGTTTTCTATTTACATACACTGAAAAACAGGAAACTTGGAGAGCTTGGGGAAGAGACCCACTGGGTGCAAAGGATGGCATTTGATTTATTATTATTTTAATTGCTTAACTGTGCTAAGGGAAAGTATAACTAAAGTCACTGGAGCAGTCTTCAAGGGAAGAAAGATAAATATTGAGAAATGTTATTTATAGCCTTTAGTGTTTCATCCATGTAAATACAAATTTAAATACAGGGGCTGATCACATCTGCTGAAGTTTCTCCTTCACAGAAGCAATGCTGAAGAGTCAAACACGGCTGCCCAGAAAATGGTGGAATGCAAGGACTGTGACTGTAGTGCCTCCATCCAAGTGCACATCCTGATCTCATGTTCCCATGCTGGCAGAGCATGACCAGGATGGGCTCCTGCCAGCCTGGCCTGGAGTCCTTAAGAGGCCTTTGAAATGTGCCAGCATGGAGTGCTCAACTTATATTTTGGTTTGGGATGATGTTTTCTGGCTCATGGCATAGCTGCAGTCTGATAAAGTGTCTAAGGCCTGCAAGAAGTAGGGGAAGCGTTTTCTTTGAGCTGCTTGCGATTTTCCCCTCTCTCTGGCTGTCCTGAGGTGACTTTATGATGCTTGTATCCCCAACTGTCTGTTCTGTTTATGCTAACTGTTAAGTTCTGCACCTTTAAAACTAGTTCAGAGAGCAGAGGGAGAAAGAAGAAGTGAGGAGTTTGTTATCAGAAACTGCACTTGCTCCTCAGCATCCTTCTAGACTTGGCTGCAGTGGACAGCAGGAGAGAGCTCTCCTTTGCTTTTTAGTTAGTTTTTTTGCTAGTTAAGGCAGAGAGGTTCCCCAAACTGTGTTTTTTTATTTTCTTAGAACTGTTCAAACCTGCTCTAGACTAAAAACCCAGAAAATCACCAAAATCTCATACCTGTAGCCCACTAGGCAGAGACTCTGCTTTCCAGTGCCAGAGAGACTGATAACTGACTGAGTGAGCCGAGCTGCACCTCTCAAAAATGGCTTTCTACCTTCGTCATGTCTTCAAAACAGCGAGAAGATTGGTTGTTTTGTATTGGTCACTTTTTATGTTAGTAACTACTTCACCTATTACATAAACAGGTTTTTTTTCCTCTTTTCCAAAACCAATTAAAATGACTTATATTTGCTTTCAAAAAAAACCCCAACACAAAAGTATCCTCCAAAATTTGCCCTAAACCAGGACACTGGCTTCTCAGCCTCCTGAGCTGATACTCTGCAGTTAATCACTCTCTGATGGAGTTTACTAAAAAATATCCTGATTATTCTAAAAGAGTTTAATAATTTTTCCTTAGATTATTTTGACAAACAGCTGTGCCACTGCACTTAGGTTGAGAGGGACATTATGATCCATATTGAGGGCAGTTATGCACAGCAGCAGATAAGGGGAATAACTTCTTACTTAACTAGTCAGAGAAGATAATCTGATCCACTTGGTAAGCTGAGAGATCCTTTTCTAGTAGATGAAAGAGATTCTCCCCTAAGTATTTATTAATATATGCTTGGGATACATTTAAAACACATCTGATGGATAAAACTCGGGATTAAGATCAAGAAAAAGAAACAGTTTTTATTGACAAGACTGATACTGAACATGCCAGAAGAGGTGCTTTGTATCCCATTCCAACTCCAAAAACATCTAAAATGGGCTCGTTCAGAGTGATTCCTTTATCAGCTGTGGTTGTTCTGACTGCAGTCAGTGCCTTCAGACAAACTCTGAGCAGTTTGTCAGGGCAGGGTGGTGTTTCCTGACTGCCTGGAGCTTGGTTAGAATCTGCAGGATGACGATTTGAATATGTTGAATGTGAACCTGGTAAATATCTGTTTCATTTCAATTTTATCATAAGTGAGGATGGAAATCTGAAGCAATGCATTTCTAATACACAAATATAATGAATGGTCTGTTGTGTGGTATAGCTGTACTTGCCATTCCTCCTTGTTGCTATGAAAATTGATCAGAGAAAAAAAAATCTGAAAACTAGAAGTTTTCTTTCTCTCCATTTCTGTGCCAATGCTAAGCCTCACAAAAGCCCTCTCCTGGTTTCCATAGAAATGGCCCATCTGCTGATTGGAGGTAAAGGTTCACTTCCCTTTTTTATTGTATATCTAAAGTCTGAGTTTCCTGAGAGATTATTTTATCCTCTACATCCTTCATGTATAGAAGGGCAACCCAGGTAGAGGGGCTGGTGGAACTGGGGAAACTTCCTCCCCCAAGGAAAAAATACGGATTTATTTGACTGAAGAGCAGAGAAAAAAGGCTTGTGTGTGTCACATGTGCATTTCTGTGCATCTGAACAGAACCAGCTCTCTGTGTGCATGCTCCACAATGTGCTCTTGTTCCTGTAATGCCCCTGTGATCCCACTGGAACATCAACGAGCAGATTTAGGACATCCTGAGTTAATGCCATGCAGCTGTAGTCTCAATTTCTCATTGGGCTGAGTTTTATAACTATTTATATACACAAGATTTTCTGTTTACAGTTTGTTTGCATTAGAATACACCCATTTCTTTGAACCATATGATAGGAGATGACTAGAAAATGTATTGGGGAACCACCCACAAAATGTTTACCGTGAGTAAGGTCTTAATCTCTGCTACAGGATTTCTTCCTAGTTTAGTTTGAGATATTTATGTCTACAAAGATAAAATTCAGAATTTAGTTTTAATGAGTGTTATTCTTGTAACTTCCAACAAATTTGCTTTCATGGAGTTACTCTAACGAAGTTATTTTAAAAATAAATGCGGAATCATGAGGTATAGCCTCAAATTTGTTATCTAGTGTTTTGAATCCAGATGATGAAAGCTTTGACAATTCTGTCCATGGTGTTCAGCGCGTTACTGATGCTCATTGACATGAAGAAAAGCAGAATTTATTCTGCTGTTTCTGAGAGCAAGAGTTTGATGTTGCTGAAATAAGTGATACAAGATTTTCATAATGTTGTTTTCTGTTTGTGTTCTGCTTTTTTCCCTTTTTATTACCTTTGCTCCCCTTGACATTTTCAGGAATATTAAATCTTCCCAATAGAGCTGTTTACTTCTATACTAGCAAAAAGGTCATCTTAAGAAATTCCAAAGAACAGACCTACTGAAGGGCTTGGGGATTTTTTTAGTGCTTTGGGTTTTCTTTCTACTTTTGCCAGACTCATCACTTGTCTTTCAGATACCATTTCTACCCCTCACCTGCCAACATGGAGCAGTAATTAAAGCAAACCCCACTGTGATCATGTCCTGCATTTGTGCTCTTTCAGGAGTGCCCATGAAGTGAACATTACTTTTGTGATTGCTCAGCTGCAGGTGACAGCTTCAAAATACCCTCTCAGCTACTCTGGGAGAGTTGTTGCCTTCAGCCCCAAATAAGTGTCAGGGATAAAGTCAGTGGCCTGAGACTGCTCCTGTTTCACTTCCAGTGTTTAAAGACATCAAGCAAATTCTTTATTTCCTTTTGGTGGTTTGCTTGTAGTAACAATTCTGTTTCCATTCCATTTGTGCTCGGATTTTTGAGCAATAATATGTGCAGTCCTAGAAGACTGAGGTAATACTTGTCTTCCAAATTTTCTGGCGTTTCCTAATGTATATGAGAAATTGCTGCATTTCTTACAGTTGCACAAATCTTGGCAGGTTTGGCATATTCTATATTTGTAACTATTGCTTGAATACAATTCCATAGGACAGAGATGACCCGTGTTATTTAATTAACTGCAATATATTGGTATAGCAACATTATTATGTTCCTTGAGCATTTAAAAGTCTTTTAAGTGGTTTTGCTGTTTTCATAAAGTAGCATCCTTTTCAGTTCATTTAAGTGTAAATATTTATTAACATCTACGGTTTCCTCTAATTATATAAATGGAACAAACCAAACACACCCAGATTGTTATATTTTCTGCAATAGGACTCTATTTTATAATCAGTTCTCTCCGTTTTCTGTGCACATGTATGATCAGACTAGAACTACCTGTACTGAATCTTCCGCTGTATCATTCTTTGTCAGTGTCTGAAGCAAATTAACTGCTAGCAAAGATACTGAGAGATGAATCTTAGCAGCACAAAGTCCCTGAGATTTTTGCAATAATTAAAATATTTTGCTTATAGGCTCAGATTTCCTGCTTAGAAATCAGCACTCTGAAGGCAGATAAATGAAAATAGTCCCTTGCGAAGTTGAGTTTCCAAGGTGGGGGGTGGCAATGGTGGAGAAATCCATTCTTGCTTTTTCTTTTTTCCTGTTTTGTTTTGTTTTTTTTTTTCTCTGTTCATTCTGAAACTATGACTTGGTGAATGTCATTAGGCTGTAATCCATTTATTCCATGTGGTGGTGGGAACAGAGAATTTGACAGTTCATTTGGACTGAGTGAACCAGAGTCACTCTGAGCTGAGCCCCCGCTGCCATCAAACTGCGAGATTTTCTTCTTGATCATTTTTCTCTCTTTTGCTCGGCGATTCTGGAACCAGATTTTCACCTGGGGCATTATAAATGATACCTGATTAATTCAAAGTGCTGCTCAACCTTTTACAGTAATCATAGCAATAGAAATGTAGGTAGGTTCAAAAACACTGTTTAAAAAACTCAAAGCAGACAAGCAAAAAGCCATGAGGCCAAAAAGCCCCAGAGCTAAAACCAAGCCAAGAAACCCTTCAGAAGCAAAACACTGAATTTGTGCAGTGAAAAGATTTTTCATTATTCTGTATTAATTTTTGGCATAATAATCAATGGAAAATTGATTTTTTCTTTCTTGATTTCTTTTTTCCTTGGGCCTGGTGTAAAGTGAACACACTGTGTTATATTTAGGAACACAGAAATCAATGAACTCATTGAGACTCAGGCCACAGAGTTCATAATTTCAGCTTTGCCATTGTCATTATTTAGGAAGCTGCAATTATGGATTAATTGTGAATATTTCTTTATTATCTATGTTACAGATTAATTCAAAGCCAAGTAGTGAGGTTTCTTTTTCTTCATTTATGTTGTGAGTGATTTTTGTGTGTGCATATACTCTTACGTATTTAAAAGCTTTGATTGTTTTTATTATTGGAATATATATTTGAACATGTATTTTACAGATACATATGTATGGCTATATGTATAAATATATATATCAGCATTACTTAAAGACAGTCAATTTCCCAGGTTCATTGTGCAGGTGAAAGACTTATCTCTATTGTCTTTCCTTACGTGAAAGTGTGAATGAGGAGGAACTTCTGTATGTGTTTTCCTGCTTGCTAGCTATGTTCTTAATTCACAGTATTTGTTACAGCCTTTAAGGAGTGTTGAATACAATACAATATAGAAAGTTGTAACCTTGTTTTGTATTAAAAAAATCTCAGTGGTTTATATTTATTTTTACTGCCTCCCTGGTATTGGCATGAAGAAGCATTTAGCTTTGTCTGTCCTGTGGAAATTCTGATCAATTATGTATTTTGTCTATATTATACTTGAAGGAACTTTACCAGATAAAAATGGGCTGGCATTAGGAGCAGCAGCTCTGTAAAAGGAAACTGCTGATTTTCTGCAGGATCACTGGTGACTCCAGGCATGTCTGTGTTCTAAATCAGCCAGCTTGCATAACATTAAGGTGGTGGTTGCAAATCTTTCATAATTGCAGTTCTCTGAAAATTTTCCAGTGCAGCTCTATCCTACTGTGTGACAAACTTCAGTCCATCCACGATAAACTTGGTTTGTGTTGTTCCTGCCTGGGAGCACTCGCAGTCTATGCAGTGCACTCTGTACTATTTTGGTCTGGGACTGAGCATCATTGCACTAAAATATTTTTATAAAATCCCAGTGCTTGATCCTAAAACACTGCTGATTGTCTCTGCATTCCTATGCTTCCAGCCTCCATTGGTCCCTCTCTGTTCCGTGCTCTTCCACAGACCAAGTGCAGAATCAGAGGAAGCCACTGAAAGAGGACCATTTTAAGAGACCTGAATGTGTATATTTAGAAAGAACAAAAGCTTGTAAAATTCTAAGAAGAAAGATCTCTAGTTAATATTTACCTCAGGGCAATAATCTGGTTTTTAAATGAGATTACTAATTCAGTATCACCAAATCTGCCCTTCTCCTCCAGCTGTAGCAGAACCATTGCAATTCTGGAGGCTTGGATCCAGCAATTATTATTTCCACACACTGCAGAGCTGTGCTTGGGAGAAGTGCTCTTCAACATAGGGATTTTAGGGAATTCTCTCCTGAATTCCTGTAGTGTCTGTATGAACATGGCTAATGTAGCTGTGCCCTGCTCAGGAGCCTGGCTTTATCCAGGACAGAGATTAAATATGCACTAGACACGAGTGAAGGCAGAGCTGCTCTCCAAGGGAGCAACGATCTGAGTATGTGCTTGAACATTCCCTGGATGGATAGTCTTGGCTACACATATGTGTGGCAAAAAGAGATCCTGACTTGAAAATCCAAGGCTGTAAAACCCCCCTGAATATGCTGAAATCTGACAGAGGAAGAATATGGCCTGTGGAAATTGTGGCAATATATTTGTAACAAAAAACCCCATAGATATTTCATTGGATTGAGTTTTAACTTTCCTGTCTTCCAGCTGAAATTTATCAAATGCTTTGGATTTTCTGCTGGCCATTATTTGGTGGGATTTCAAGAAGAAATAAAATTATGAATGTTGTAACTCTTGAGACCATAGCTAAAACCCTGTTAAGCGGAAATGTTTAAATTCCAGCTGGCTAGCAAGCTAGAAAGTAAGAATAACTACTTTTTAAAGTATAAGTTAACTCCTAATGTTGAGTTCCATGTAACTGGAGGGTTCTGTCGAATTAGCCTGTTAATACCTGTGGGGTTGTGTAGTGGATTCTCTGTGTGTCATACGCAGAGAGGCAGGAGGTGGCTGCTGCTGTGTCCCCTGGCAGTGGCAGTGCCTGGGCACTGTGGGCACACCTGAGGGGTGCTCTCTGTACCTGTCTTTCGGAGAGTCCCAGGTTGGCTGCGAGTTCTGACTTCCTCCTGATTGTAATGTATCTGTTGCAGTGAAATTCCTTCTCTAATTCCAGTCTCTGGTGATCTGTGTAAACAACCCGGTACTTTTCTTTTGTTCTTGTTTTACCTGGTTAGAAAAGAAGGATTATTCATATATTGAGTTGGATTTTCCATAGCAGCTTGCAAACATCTCAGGCATTTCCCAGACATTAATTAAACTACAGAATACTTGTATGGGATTGTTTGCTGTGGTACAGAGGATGAATAGAGGTGCAGGATGAAGTAACAGAGTCTTGGTTACCATAAGTGTCCTTCCCTCTTTATTTTCCCTCTCTGTAAACATATATTTAAATGTGAAGCTCTTAAGTGATAAACATCCTGAAGCATCTTAAATAATTCATAGCAGTACAGAATTGGTGCTGGCTATATTAATCTCAAAGGAGTTTCATTTCAGTGCTCAGTGAAGTGACTTCTATGTCTGTGAGAACATAAATACTCAGGATTTCAAGACTGAGCTTCAGTCACAATTTGTGCAGTTCTACCGTGGCTTAATTCTTTATCTGAGTTTCTAAAGATTGCTTCTGTAGCACAAAGAGATGTCCCACTAGAAATGTTTTTCCTTTCTTGTGTGGCCATAGGATAAACTTAGAAGTTCAATAAAAATTTAATGTACTTTTTCAAAAAGGTCCAGTCTTGCAAGGTGCTGAGTGCTTCAGGATATTCAGGATATATGAGGCAATAAAATCTTGTAAAAGGATTTCAGGATCATCCTCTTTCTAATGTATAAAAGAAATATTCTTAGATATACCAGATAAATACTGTTATGAGAAGCATTACTAAATGTTTAGAATGTATCTCTCATTTAATATAATTTTTAAGCAATTCTTCATGTAATAATAATCCAGAGAGATCAGTTTTTAACTTATTTGTTCTTCTTTGCACTTTCAACAGCCAACTAGATAGTTTTCCTTTTTTCTTCTGATCTTCCCAGTTTTTTTGATGTGAGTTTTCTGGGACAAACTGTAGGACAAAGACTCCTTTAAAGTGGTTCCCTAAAATCCATTGAGGTGTTAAGATGAAGCACACGCCACACAAAGGAGCGACAAGGAGATCTTATCAAGAACCCCTTTCACATTCAGAAACACAAGCCAATTGGTTTGGAATTTACAAGCCCTAAACAAATGTCAGACGCTTTCATCTTAGCAGAAGAAAAAGGGACAGAAATAGATGAAGGAATATTTTTTCCTCAGTTCTCTTTAATTTTGGACCGACACCGAGGACAGACTGGGATATTTTTATCTGAAGGTAGACATAGCTGAAATAAGCATAATTAGGGATTTTTAACCAAATTCTATGCCACTTCAACTTCCAGCATGGAAGATTTTCCTGCCTAAATTTGCAGGACTAAATCATTCAACTAAGTTTACTTTTTTCATGGTACAAATCGTTGGCTTTGAAATATTTGCTCTCACTGATAGTTCTAATGCTAACAATAGTATAGATATTCAGGTTCCTTGTAAACTGAGGGCTTAGAGGGAATCTTTGAAAACAAGTTAAAATTCAACAAGGTTATTCCGGCCTCACTATAATCAGCAAATATAACCATGATTTGAGGGGGTGGAGAAAAGGAGTAGTTTTCCCCATTCCCCTTGGTCATAAAATTCACAGAGTATTTCTTCTGAAGACAATAAAGCTGGGAGAAGGCCTCTTTATTTGCTGTGAAAATCATCACCCTTTCCGGCAATATAACTCCTGAAGAAAAGAGGGAGAAGGAAGAGACAAGACTGCATATCAAAGCAAAGTGAAGTGTTAAAAGGGTCTGTTGCCTCAATATGACAGATAGGCCTCAAAACCTCAGACAATGTAGGCCAGTGGAAAATACATGTCACAACTAATTTACAAAGAAAAATAAATTAGCATTAAAGCAGGGGCCTGGCCTTTTCCCCTGCTATTCTGTTTTGCTTTCTGGCCATGTTTCTGCTGTACTGTAATCTGAATTACTTGTACATCACAGCTTGTTTAAACAAAGACATAAAATGTGTTGACTATAGTTAAAAAAAAAAAATCCTGTGGCTGAGCTTGTAACATACAAAAATCATGTTGATCTTTTGTTTAGTCCTGTTAAAGTCCTTTCTCTTTCTGAGAAGGGTCACTCCCAGATGAAGTTTCAAAACCTTTTTCTAGGCCCTTTAGATACCTTTTAAGTAAGTTTTACACTTTGAAGGTTTTCTTGCTCTCAGAAAATGCATATTCTGTTGATTACACAGAATTTAGAAAAGAATTGGAAGTTCTGCTCCAGCATAACTGAAGTGGATGGCAGATGTTATAAATTTTCAGTAAAACCAGGATCAGACTGTCAGGAATTCTTTAGATGTTCTTTTCCTCACTTGGAGGGCCTGACTGGGAAGGTCTCTACCAAGCCCACTTTCCATGTATGGGTTTTTTTTTAATTTCTTACTGCCTTGTGTATTTGTGTGTAATGTTTTTGTGTTTGAAGTAAAACCAGGGTTGGTTCTGAATATACGGTTACGGTCCTTTAATCAGAGGATGTTTCATTTCAAATCACATTTTATCTGTTGAAAGGACAGAGTACTTCTGTCTTTGATTTTGTTTCATCCTGAAGGTCGACTTGATCAGGTAAATTTTCATTTCACTTTACCTGTAATTGAATTTTTGTATGAAATGCTAAATAAGAATATTGAATCGGAATGTAGTGTATTTTATAGAGTCTAAACAGAGAGGAAACAATTCCCACTGACATCACCTCATTCAAAATAATTCCCACTGTCTTAGGACAGTATTTCAAGAGGCTCATCTCATCTAATTAGATGTGTTGTGGTTGCTGTTACTCCATTCTGCTCACATGCATTGATGTGTGTACACACTGGTGGAGTTAAGGACAGACATGTTTATGCATAGAAATGTATTGTAGAGTTTAGGGTTGTAATTCTGGGGTTTTAAAGCAATGAACTTTATTAAGCAGTGATAACATTGAAGGAGAAGAACCAGTAGCTACTTTGATAACTCAAATAATATTATGGCAATAAGAAAAAACAGCAAGTATGTTTCAAAGAGGGGTTATAATGGCATCAAGTCAGTTTTCTTCTAGAGAAAACACTGATAAGGTGGTACAGAGCAATGCATAATTTTAGCCTTGTAGTTTATTTGAATTCTCTTCCATTTGCTACAATTTTTTCTCTATCAGGATTAAAATTTTCTTTTTTTTTTTTTTTTTAACACCAATGAAAAGCTAAATCTCTTTGGTACTTTTCTTGTTTTGCACAATTACCACGTTTGTGCTTTACTCTCTTTTTTTAAGGTGGGCTGATGCCTTGCCTCACTTCTGTGAAGTCCTGGCTGTTTTTACCACTTCAAAGGATTGGGTTCTAGGAATGCACAGCCTCAGGACATGCAGCTATTGATGGGCTCTGTTCCACCTGTCCCGAATGGTTCATAAAGTATTTCAGAATGTGAGTAAATCCTCTGTAAGCACTTTTGAGACTAGAGATTAATTTAGGCCCAAAACAGTGTCTCTGAATTGCAAGTATATTTTATAAATTTGGACATGCGCATGAGAAACCTTTCAGGGTCTTCCAAGACTGTTCAACAAGTGTAAAGCAAGGATTTAGATTTTTAAGTGTGTTAAACTTTAAGAATGTTATTCTTCAAGAATGCCACACATTGAAAATTCAGTGCCAACATGACACAGCCAGGGCTGCCTCATTGACATTCAGTTGTCTCAGCTGAATTTGATCTACACTCAAGTCTTGCATCACTTCTACACCTGGCAGTCTCCAATGATGTTAATGAAGTTACTGGGATTTACATGAGTATACAGAAGGGGGGAAAGCAGACTGAATCTGCCTGGCTTTGAAGGCCTTTGTAGAGGTTCCAAGTGGCAGGAGAGCATTGTGATATCCTAATGTTCACCAGCATTTTATATTTAGTAACAGAGGCAAAACAATATGTGCCTGCTTTATAATTAAGAAACAATTACCAGGCTAATTTTGCTCCTGAGCAACAAGCATTTGCTACAGTGCAGATTTTCTATGTCTTCTAAGATTGCTCCAATTGTAATTGCTCTGCTTTCTTTTGAGCATTTCTTTGATGCTCCCTAACACACACTTATTACTTTTAACTTGAACAACAGATTTAGCAAACCTTGCTACACCCAGTTTCCGCCTTGGGAATATACATAGAAATATTCATCTGGCAGACAGCTTGTGGCAAGAACAGGCACATCAGTGAGTGCCACTTGTAGAGAAGAGATTTTTAATTGTGTAACTGTGGAAGCTAAAAAATTCTGGCATGTAAGGAAAATAAAACTGATGTGAAATTACATGACAAGGAAGCTTAACCAAGGAATTATGTGATCTGCAAACAGTCTATGATGACTATTTGAGTCAGATTGCTTCTCTAGGAATATTTGTGCTCACCTAATAAATCTGGGCAGAAAAATATGAGACACAGGAAAATTGCAGAAAACTGCATAATTACTGCAGTTAGATCAGAGCACATGGTTTTCTTTATAATTATTGAGAAGTCTATAAGGTTTAAAAATATCAACCTGATTATATATTGATATCTCCCCTGCAGCACAAAATAACTGGAGTATTTCTGTCTGTAACTGTTAAATGTTGCTGCATTGCTCCATAACACCTCCATGCTTATCATGTTTATCACACAAAATGCTTTACAGAATGTTCCAACAGGGATTCCTGGAGCTGAGCTCTAGCCGTGTCTGACCACATCAGCCACTCCACTACAGCAACCACAGAAAGCCTTTATGGGAGAAAGTGAAACTAGCACAAATTTAGTTAAAACTGCATTAAACAGCAGTAGGTTAAATAAATGTCATAATTGACCCACCAACCTACGTGTTTCAAGTAAAGTTAATTATTTCTAAGCTCAGTGATAGCAGAAGATGCTTTCTGAGGTTGGAAGTTGAATTTGCACTCACCAGCAGTGTTGGTTTGCACCGTTTTCCTCATCCACTCATAAGAGCTGTGCCTTTGGCTGTTGGGAGAGATTTGCTGGGCATGGATTGTATCTACAGGAGGTAACCCCGCAGCAGCAGCGGGGTGCAGGGAGCTGTAATCAGCAGAGCTGTAGGAGCCCTGGCCAGGGGATGAGCCATTGATGTGGGCAGCGGGCACGGCGCTGGAAGGGCCTGGGCCATAGGCACTCCAGTCCTCGCGCTGGGGGCCGTAGTGGGAGCCCCAGGCTGGCGCCGGCTGCCCGTGGGTGTCCAGGGCTGGCACAGGGTGGTATCCCATGTAGTCGGAGTAGGCTGGAGCAGACACGAAGTTTTGCACGGGCAGGTTGTTGTTGGCCCTGGCAGATCCTGGGTACATGCTGGGCTCCTTCTCCAAAAGCGAGCTCACGTACATGGCTGTCCCAGACTGTAAACACGGCGTCACAGCATCTTGTTCCTCAGTGTCTTCTTTTACTGCTCAAAAATATTTGTGTTTGGTTTTCTCTAATAATGCCACTCTGCTTGGAATCTTCTACTTCATCCTCTTTTATTATCAACTGTGTTACCAGGTGCTGGTGGTAATGGTTTACCAAGATCTTGTCTGACGTCAGCCCAACTGCCTGCCTCATAATTACATTTACATTCAAATGAAGGGCTGACCAACCCCACCTTGCTGCTGGTTCTGGTGCTTTCTCTTTCTGAGAACTTTTATCTATCCTATTATCCTGCCCTGATATTCAACAGCGATCCCAGTCCTGTAAGATGATGCAACAGTTGCTTGGATTTGTAACTTAAATAGTTAAGTAAATTGACCTTTTTAAAAGAAATTAGAGTGGTAACTATAATAGCAATGTTTAACATTCTTCTTGCCTGAAACCTTAATTTTGTCAGGTATTATCAATCAACAAATCTATTACTCTCTTAATTTCTCATATAATTTAAAAAATCTCCTTTTTAATCTTTAATGGATACAGTCAGTTTGAATAATTGTAATTCAGTAACTTCAAAATATAGAGCACCTTGTAAACAGCATGTCTTGAGTATAAATGTCTCAAAAATGTTCCTCACATTGTTGATGTTTATAAGTGCTTTTCCCAGAATGGGAGAGTTTAAAGCTCTGACTGTAAGACACATGTTCACACTCTCCCCATACAGAGTGATTTAAGAGATCCCTTCATCTGGTAGCTGTTGCAAAACTGATAGATTTTTAAAAAGCAGACAATAAATCTTCCTAACAAAGATGGTGCCAGAAGCACAAAGAAAATGACTGTAAAAAGTAGTGAAAAAAGTCTTTGATTAGGCCCAGGAATATTGTTGGCTTCTGTTTCAAGCCAACCTTTATCTCCCTGAAAGGAGGCTGGTTCCTTCCTCTGAGGCTGCTGGCTATAGTCTGCTTTCCTTGGCAGCTTGGGCCAGGGAAATCAGCAAGGAGAGACATCTGGGTTGTTAAGTTTGTGAATCAGAAGTGCCCTGATACTGCTCTGTGACACACGGATGCTCCCTGGGTCAATGTTCGTGTCCCTCTGAGAAAAATGATTCTGAAAGTGGCTTTATATCCTGTTACTAACAGCTTGTTATTAACAGGAGAACTAAACCACACCCTAGGACTTTAGAATTGCCTCTCTGGGTTGTGTAGCTACAATTTGTGAAGTAAATTCGCTGTATTTTTTTTTGGATGGGTTTCTTTGCAATGAGCTATTTGTAAGGGCTATGCTTGCAAAAGAGGTGCAAATTACAATGAGTTGTTTCCCTTTACAGAGGTGTGGGTTTTCATTCAGTATCCTTTGTATTTTGACACTGTTCGTATTCACACATCCCTTCTAATTCCAGCACTAAAGGATTCTAAGTGTGTACTTACAGACAGGAAAGATATTCCTCTTCTCTTTAGGACTGGGCTTTTTGGGGAAAGAATTTGCACTGAGAAGTGTAGCAAAATCTTTGTAATTAATTTTGGTACATTTACAGAATTCTACATTAAGCATTGGGATCCTCAGAATGTTGAGGCAAGTTGCATGGGACAGTGCATGGAAAAAATAAGATCGTCTGTAATTGGTGTACCCTTATACAAATAGACATTATAAATAAATGGAAAGAGGCTCTTATTCCCTTTATCTTGAAAGACATGAAATTGTAACACAATTTTTGAGAGCCCACAGACTTTTTAGTACTGAATGTCATCCAAATTCATGATGTGTTTCCTATATCCTTGGAATATTTATCCTGTTTGTGAGCATTATCCCCCATTTGAATTCCCCTGTATTGCTGAGTGTTGTGCAGGGCTGCCAGAGGCAGATCCGTAGGAGGGGAAGGTTTTGCCTTCATTGGCTCCATCTGCATCCACTGACAGGGTATCCATGAACGCTGGCTGCTCAGAGGTTTCAGCTCAGCCCAGTTGTTTGACTTCCCCCAAACATGCCATTTTCACATCCCTGTGAATGATGTAATCTCATATTCTGCAGTAGATGATGGGAACATTTTAAATCCCTGGGGTTCCTCTTGCTTCATGGGCTGTCTCTGCACACACCCCACAATTTCAGTATCACTTAATCATATTTTTTGTATCTCAGAGCATTATCCTTTATTCTCTGTTCTTCTTTTATCTTTTGTTTATTCTCTTCCTTTCCCTTTCTTGTTTTGCCTGTTCCGTTATCTGAATTTTCTTCAGTTCTATTTCGATTCTTTCCAGAACATAATTAGATCAAGATACTCCGATGGCAATTTGCTACACTGATTTGATATCAGCTAACAATAGTAAGCTTTGCATAAGGCATTTTGTTTAAAAAGATTTACATAGCAGGATAAGATTGCTGAGGAGGACTGCAGATTTTTAACACCAAAGTGAGAATAAGATAACTAAAATGGCAATGTTCAAATGATCTGCACCCAGGGTCTGACATCTCCTATTTTGTGTAATAGAACAGGGTAGAGATATTAAAAAGGAGCCGTGCCTTTGCATGTTGTCTTGTAGTTTGAGGTTACCAAAATTTTGGGGTAGCTCTCTGTTTTCTGAGAGCTAATGGACTGTTAATCCGAGTCTGCCTTCCCAAGGATCATTTTGTGGCCATGCTCAGCTCCTTCCTGCTCAGGCCCAGCATGTCAGCAGCTTCAGAGCCATGGAACCACTGAACTTTCAGTGCAGTAACTTAGGCTGCAGTTCCATGGACGTTTCTGGTGGGCATCGTTTTCAGGGAGTACAAAAAAGAAGGGAAAAAGTGAACTGCCATTGCCTTGGACTGTGTGGGGGATGACAGTGGGTGGAGTAAGGGTTAGGTGTGCTGCCTGTGTAAAGTGGTGGTGGAACATGGGCCCTCTCTGGACTCTCTGGGGTGGCGGGGAAGTGAAAACTGTTCTGAGGCAGTGGGCTGGACATCCAGAAAGCTCAGCCATGTGGAGTCTTGTATTTGCAGCATTTTCTGCAGACACAGGACAGATCTGTGTGGCACCAGCAGCAGCAGTGCTGTGCTCCTTGGTGGAATTCAGAGAGATGGATTGCCAAGAAAACTGAACTCCAAGGCTGTTTTTTTCTTCACCTGTTCAAATGCCAGGTGTGATTTATCTACTAAACCAGTGGCTGTGGGAGTTGTCTCAGTGCTTGTTAAAGTGAAGTTCTATGTGTATTAAATCATATGCACTTTGAGATCTTTGGGGAAGAAAATTTTCTAGTTTTCTAACAAGTGGTTGATGAAAAACTATCAGTAGTAACAGTGGTGCTCACCACTGGAACTCTAAAGGGTTTGTTTGTACAGGCAGTGGAGATGGTGCACTATTGTATAAGAGCTATTCTAGAGAGCAATTCCACCCCAGTAATAATAACATAATCACAGACGTGCAATTAAGTGTTTTAATGACAGCTATTAAAACTGCAATTTCAGGACTACTGTTACTTTAAAACTTGCCTGTAGAATGATAACTTACATTAAAGGTGTTTACAACTCTGATAGTTTTTATTAGGAACCCTTACTCATAAAATTACTCTTCCTTTTATATGGAGATAAGAAGACAATAATCTGTCTGTCTTTGAAGCATGAAAATGATGTGAAATCTCTCTTGTTCTGAAGATTCAAAAAGCAGGTGAGCTGAATGTACCTCTTTGTGGCTCAGGTGATAGGAATAGATGTTTATTTTCTTGCCTCCACATGACCACTCCAGCAACACTTCAGGCTCAGGAATGCTCCTAGCCCATGCTTTTAGAGCCGCATGCTTGGAATTTCATGCTCAGGACTTTGTGAGGGAACTCAGTACTGCTGATTGTTCTAATGCAGTTTTTGGAGGTGTTACAGACCCTATATTCAAGATGGGTTTGCATGCACATTCATTCCTCCTAAAATTCCTAGGCAGCTGTAGGAATCTTGAGGAAAGGTCAGTCAGGACATAGTTTGCTGTCAGCTAAGGGCAGTTCTGTTGGGAAAAAAACCCAACTAGTGATGAAGGAAGGCAGATGGGTTTAAAATCTTAAAACACAGCTAAAGAGGTAGCTTTTGCTTTTACTGAAGCTTCAACAAACACAAAGCTTCTGAAAATTTTATTTGCCCTTTTAAATTGGACTCTTAATATACAGAACCCTACTTAGATCTTATTTTCAGGGCTTGAAATGCAAGCACGTGCACATGGCAGATGTGGCACAGCTCAGAGAGCTGAATGAGCAGTGCTGACTGAGCTGTTCTCACTTGCTGAACTGAATCTTCTGGGGAAAAGGAAGAAGGGATATAGCACAATTTCAGTTCTGCCCTGTGTCTCTGATCCCTACTGAGGATCTGTTTTTCATAAGAGAGCAACAGAAGAAATAAAGATGCCAGCTGTCTGTGAAGCCTTCCTTAGTGGTATTTGGTTTAATTTCATACTCTGAAGTTTTGGTTGTTAACAAATCCTTTTGAAAAAAATGATGAAAAGTGGCTAGTAGAGAGCTGATTGTATTTACCCTTCTGTCTACCCCACTTCTGTTTTTCTAACTGCTGCTAATGACTTATCTTTAATTTCTAAATGTTAAAATGTATTTTATTAATATATTTCATGGATAAGCTACATCAGTTTTGCCAGGAAGGAATGGTCTGAAGCTAAAGGAGGGTCTTACTATTCTGACATTGAAATGATTTAGCTTCTGCTTCAAAATCAATACTGACAGAAATAAGAGCATTCCTTACTGCTCCACAAGCAGCTTGAATTCAGCAGGAGTTACACAGCCCGTGTGTGAACCCCAGGGCAAATCAATTCTTTAGCAGAACCATGAAAATGAACAGCAAATCCTCGACTGCCATTGATTTGGTTCCTTCCTGAGCAGTGCAGGGCTCCCGGGCACTGAGCTGATCCCTTGTGCCCAGGTGTGGCTGGGTGGGACTGTTGGGTGCTCCCTGTGAATCCTGCAGGCATTATTTGGTCTGGGGTTTCCTGCAGGAGGTAACAAAGGAATCTATTGCCTTCCCTGTTTGCCTGCCACCCGCAGCTCTCTGCTGCTGGCAGCCTGGCATTTCTGCCCCACACATTTAACTCTGGGATTACTGTCCATGTAGAGTCTCTCCTGTCTGTTTCCTGTTTGCACACAAACAGGGACTCTGTTTGTGTGGCTTGGATGACCAAGAGGTGTATCTTAATTAAATCCTCTCCATTTATTGTCAGACATTTATGAACAGGATTTTTTTTTTTTTTTTTTAGAGAATTGAAAGAATTTGTGCTCTTTGGGTACGAAAACAGCTGACAAACATTTTTATCATAAAACCTGTGCCTATTTATTTTCCCAGTGAGTTTTGCACAATATTGTGTCCAGCCAATATCCAGTGCCATCTGAGATGTGACTCTGAGTCATTTTCAGGGATATGTCATTTCAGTGCCCCTGGACTGCCCCAGCAAAACAAACAAGGGAGCTACAGCAGAAATCTGCTTTTTAATTTTTATGGTAACATCCACAATTAATGTATTTTTGAAACTTCTCCTTGGGTAGAAGGTGACACATACTGGATGATCTCTCCTATGTCCCTTCATGATTGCATAACCCCTAAGCAAGAATTGAAGATTGTGTTTTAGAAATATAATTTTGAATTGTATATTTTGCTTAATTGCAAGAAGATTTGGTAGAAGATGCTGTTTGCTTGATTTTTTGTACCATCTAGATCACAGTTCTAGCTGGGAAACAGGGTTTAAAGTTTAGTGAATTCCTCTGAAAATGGGATATTCCTTGATAGTTCTTTTAATCACAATCAGGATTAAGGGCTTAGATATTCCTGTGATGTAGCCTAAGGTATGCTTTTCTTCTTCAAGGCACTTCCCTAACAACCAATCAATCTTCACAGTACTCTGCTTCAGTGTCCTGAGTTTTCAGATGTGATAAAAGTGATGAGTTATTTGATATGCCCAAAGTCAGGAAGAAAGTGCGTATTAGCCTGAGGATGGCACCAGTATTTCATAACCCACAGTACTGCACCCAAATAATTTCAGCTGATTTGTCTGCAGTTTTCTGCCTCTCTTATTTTTATTTGGACAGAGTACAGCAAGTTAACAGCACTGCACAGGCTTCTTAGAGAAAAATCACTTCCTCTGGGGTTTGGTGGGCAACTGTTAAAAGGATTAAAGCCCATTGGAAATACTTAACTGGAGAGGTAGCTGAGAATTCTTAAAAAAATCGAACTACTTAAACCAGCCACTGGCATAACTAGAAGGTTAATAATCTCTAAGGTATTGCCCTGGTTTATAGATACTGCTTTTGGAGCAATAAATTTTAACCTTTGAACATGTGCTTCTGCAAATAAAATCCAGCCTTATTTTGTGTACTTAACAACTTCTGATTGGAAACACATAGCAACCTATAGCAAGCATGCTTTCAGCAAACTGGAGCAGAAATGAAGCAGATCTTCAAAGTGGTCACTTATCTTCCTCAATAACTCTTCTACATGTAAACAAGATAAACCAGGTCGTTCTGCCAGATCCCACTCTCTTTGAATGATGTTTAAATAATTTTAAAGAGAAAGATGTTTTGTTCAGAAACATTTCTTAAACTTCTTCCTTGAAGTAGAAATTTCCTTTTAAAAATGTTAATGTGAAATTAAGCTGTGTCATGAAAATGTGATTAAAATAGGTAGCTGTGTACTTGATTCTACAGAACCCTCGGGCCAGGCTTCTGATCACTTAGCTAGAACTAGGTCTTAATTTATTGTATATCAGTGCAAAAGACAAAGTTTCCGTCTGTATTCTTACCTTTTGAAAGTCTAAATCTGGATTTTTAATTGGTTTTTCTCTAGTCTGCAAGCACAATTCCATTTAATTGGCCAATGTGAGGATCTTTTCCTCACGTGTTAAGTTAAATATCTGTGTATATGTGAATAAAATCTCTCAACATTTCCCTCTGCCAGCAAAAGGGCTGTGCTGTGTATTTTCAGTGGGTTCCTCCTTTGGGTAGACCCAATGGCTCTTTTTTGGGAGAGCAGTTTGGTTGCAATGCTCATTGATGAGGATGGGAAATCCCTTTTGTTCCCATGTGCTCTTTGCCATGTTCCTCTTTTCCTACCATGTGGAAATCAGTTGGAGACTTTCTGTTGCTGAACTTTGAGTTGCAGCCTCTTCCTCTCCCCTGTTACCTGTGCTGTTGGCAGCAAATGGAGCACCACTGTGACAAGAATGAGTGGGAATTTTACAATTTTTGAAGAACGTTCTCCATTTCATTGAACTCTACCTTTGTTTAGCAGTGTCCTTCTTGCAAACAAAATGATGAATCCAATTACTAAGTAGTGAAAGCTGCTGGCTCCCTGAACCATCCTGCTCTTCCCATACGCCTCTAATTTCTCTAAACTCTTTTACCATCACTCTTCTTTTAAATTTGATATTGCAATTCAAGAACAGACTAATCATGAAAATCTGCAGGTTCACTTCCTGCAGTAGCTGATGCACATTGCACAATGGTTATGAAAAAGACATTTATTTTAATGCTCTTTATATACAAAGTAATTTCATATCACCAACATTTTGATACTCTAATAGTACTATTTGTTATAATTAAAGAACAAACCCAAGAATGTAGTGCCTAAATGACTTAATGCTCCTAAGTCTTTTTTGCAACAGTGACAGAGAGATTTCAGGGGATACCTTGTTGGAAATTACTGAGGATAGACATCCTAAATTTCTAAACGGCTTTAGACAATGAGGGTACAACTTCCCAAATCACATATGTGCTCTAAAAATTTTCCCTTTGCGGACAAAAGTCTTGTGCATGCAACTGGAAATCATACTGGGGAAATAAGTATTCATATTATTCTTAAGTACTGATTACTACCAAATTCTGCTTAGTATAGAAAGGATCAGCCCTTCAGGAATTGAAACCCACATGAAAAATCCTGAGAGCTTTATTTTAAGTGAAGTGTTTTTTTGCTTTTTCTTCTATTAATTTGGCTCCTCAAATTGTATTAGTGTCACAATAACTCATAAAACTGGACCAGATTTAAAGTTGGTTGGATGCAATTATTGCATCTTTATCCATGGGCTCTGCTGTCTCATGAAATGCAGTCACTTTTTGAAACACTTATGCTTTTTAAAAGAATTTCTATCCCACTTTGCTCTTTCTTTTAGGATCCAAAATGAATCTGACATGAATTTTCTTTGTCCAAAAATGAACTTGGGCCAAGATTAGCAATTCCAGAATGCTTTCAAAACATTTATAGTAAGATGGAAGAGTGCCTGTTTGTACCAGTGTATGGAGCATTGGAAGTCATACCTGTCAAACCCCAAAAAATTCCAAAAAGCTCATCCCTGACCTTTGCCCTTAACATGTAGTGAGTGCAACTACCCAGCTCCAGGCTTTCCATCAAGTGGGTCAAAACACATCAGCCAGGTTTGCATTTCTCAGGATGCATGTGTAAAGTCCACAAGTGGGATCAGTACATGGAACCTGTGGAGATCAAAGGAGCAGGAATATTCTCTTTTCCTGGGGGCAAGGGACAGCCACTCGAGCACAGCTGCCTCAGCGCTGTGGGACTGATTGCCTGGGCCAAGTTTTGTGCTTTTTTTTTGTGTCTGCAGTGGAACAAGAGGCTGTGGCTGCTCCTGGGCTCTCCTTTGCCGTGCCTCCCCAGCTGCTCCAGGCCGGAGGGCTCCTTGTGGCACCGGTATCCCCTTCTTGAGGGACTCCTGCGGTTCCATGGCCCTTGGCAGCTCGTGCTGTGCTGCACACCTGGCAGGTGGCTCTTGGTTTAGTGTCCTTGAAGCTTGTGTGCCCCAGGCTGTGTCACGCCGGGGACCCCCCCTGGGTCCTGTAGTGCTCCGGTACCGGTCTGTGGGCTCGGTGCCACCGTGGCTCCCCCGCAGGCTCACTGCGAGGCCACCACCTGCTGCAGGCTCCCTCCGTGCTGCAAACCGCCCATGGGGAGAGCGGCCGGGGCAGGCGGCACTGCGAATAGAGAACCGGGCATTTCCGAGTGAGTCTGTGCGTCAGGGACTGGCATCGGGCTCACGGAGCCAGAGTCACTCTGCAGAGAGCCCAGACTGCTGCCGTCAAAGTGAGTCATTTTCTTCTTCATTAATTTTCTCTCTTTGGCTCTGCGATTCTGGAACCAGATTTTCACCTGCAGAGGAGCAGAGGAAAATTGTTTTCAGTTGCTACCAGACTGAATGTGGCCCTTTGTGTATTTAGTCACAGAATCGTAGGGAAAATCAGTGGCATGAGGACCACTGAGAAAGGCAGTGACAAACAGAGCTGTTTACTTGTTTTTCATACAGGCAATCTTTCCTATCTAGTAATAAAGTATTTATTAATAGCTTGATAAAAAGTGACTTTTGTTGTTAGTTCAGTTATTTCGTACAGAAAATCTAACACAGAGACTCATGTGTCCTAGTGATTGCCAAAATTAGGGAAAAGTGTTGTTACACTGAAAACTGTATGCCCTAGTCAGGGCAAGCCAAGATCTGCTACTAGCCTATAAATTGAGGCACAAAAGCTTTCCTGATTGGATGGTGCATGTTAATTAGTGAGTTCCAGTGTGGAAGCCAGTGGAAATTCACTTCTGAGCAGAATTTCACCAGCAATACTCAACATTATTTCAAAATATTGTCTTAGCAGTGCCTGAATAGCTGAGTGCTTTCTACATCATTTGTAAATGGAGCCAGAATCTGCTGCTGCTTCCCACACAGTCCAGTGCCAGCAGTGTCCCTGCCCTGTCACCGGCACACAGCCACCTTTGGGAAGGAATGAAGGACCTGCTGAAGGAAGATCTTGGTTGGGGTGGGACAAGTGAGAATGTGAGCTGAAGATGAGTAATGATCAGCTGAAAATATTGCAGTACTTGTTGAGGTGTGCAATGTTCTGTGGTAACTGGACTGGCTTTGGATGTGAATCCCCCGGGTTGGATTGAAAGCTGTGCACTCCAGCTGTTTACCCTTGGAAGTGGCTCTGGATCATGTCTACTCAGTGTAATAAGTCAAGCTACCTCATTCAGGTTTGTTGTGTTTTCTTGTGCAGACAGCAAAGGAAACATTTCTGTCACTGTTTTCTATAACTCAATGAGAAAAAAAATCAGTACTTTGCTGAGAAATATTGGTCTGTTCAGTTATTTTTTGCTAGAAACTAGAAGGGGAAAGAGAATAATTATTGGAAAGGAGGTAAAACAGTGAGAGGTGATAACACCTGTGGCTACCAGGCTGCATTTTGAAAGAAGATCACTGGTGAAGCCCAACAAAACATCTTAAAGACTCTCTGTAACAGTCTCAGGGTGTTTCTCCTTGAGGCATTACTATTCCATTTTACAGCTGAATGAATCAAATACATGCAAAGCCCATGTAAATTTAATCCAGGTCTCTTAAATCCTAGGCTTCCATCTGAGATGTTTGGCAGTTCCTTTTGTTGTCTTAGTTCTGGAATATAATTTCAGTACCAAATTATGTTCTATTAAACCAGTCTCAAGCCCTCTCAGATCTCTTGCATTCTGACTGTGCAGAGATAATCAATCTCATAATTTCTTTCATACATTTGCCAAAATGTATGAAAAGATGCAACAGTCTGAAAACTAAACCAACATTCCAGAATTACCCTCTGGCTTCAATGTTCTTACCTGCCTGTGAATTGAGGTTTTTATTCTGGTTTGTTGTTAAATTAGGGAAGCAGATCTGCAGAGAGAAATTAGTAGGCAGTGCAGGGTCATGTGCCAATTATCAAATAAGTCCAAGTAAGAACAGGTCTGTAATGTCAGACTAAAAGCTGACAGGGCCAACTGCATCTCTCTGACTTGTTCTTCACCTGTTGCCCTCCTTCCTTTCAATTCTTTTTTCCATGCACATCTCTCTTCCCCTGAAATCTGATTTTCTCTCTTCTTTCTCATCCTCATCATCTCCTTTATTTCTGTATCATTTCTATGTTAACAGTGCTTCACTTTGCCTTTTTTTCTTTAATTAGATATTGCATCTTTCCTTCCTTGTTTAAACAATTTTTCTTTGTCCTTTTAAGATATTTCTTCCAGGGAATTTTGGATTTTGGCAGAGGCAAGAAAAAAGTTGTTCCAGAAAATCAATTGAGATTTTAGGTAGCATGCAGAGAAACCTGGGATAGAACACTGTGTGTTCAGTTGTGCTCATATGATGGAGTTTTTTAATTTGTACAAAAGAGTGGTGTTGGGAGTCAATCAGTATTTCTTACTTAATCTTCCATTTTAAAAAGACACTTCAGAGATGTAGGTTGTATGAACTGTAATTCATTTTGTTCTTGATATATTGATGATGAAGAAGAACAAATATTGCAAAAGCTGTTGCCAAGTTTCCCCAATATTTACAAAGAAATGGATCACATATTTTTGTTTCACCTCTTCAAATACATTCACAAAACATTAATCAGGAATTACCACTGAGCTAGGAAGTTTCAAGTAAATATCACTGGTTGTTTACAGAAGCAGGGCCATAATATTCAGATTCAGCATAATTAAATCAAATTATGAATGTTTTAACAGCCAGAAAAAAGACACACAGTATATTTTTATACCTAGCTGAATCAGTTTTAATTTTCAACAGTTAAATCCAGGCATTCAGCAGCAGATTGAGGAATATTTGCAAAATGGGTGTTTGCTTCTCCATCTCTGTAAGCTCAGCATGTGCTGTGTGAGCCAGGTTCAAGTTGGATGGACAGTGCTACAATGGGTGGGTTCTGGACAATTCCTGCTCAGCAGAGCCCATAAAACAATAGTGAATCATACCTAATCACAGGACTGTGTTTTGATTTATCTTCTGGGAACAGAAGTGGAATTTGGAGGGGAGGAAATGGGGTAGGAGAAAGGAGTAGCACGTATGTAGGAAATCTTTAACAAAAGGTACAAGGCAGCCAAGGAAACAAAACCCTTCAAGTGTCCTGACCATACTTGAGCTCATCACTTCCATCTCCGCTATGACCGATTTGGTTGTGGAATTCCCACTGAATTCCCAGCAGAACCAGGACTTCTGCTTTAGAAAGTTCAGCCTGAAATTCTCCCTGCTACCGCAGCCCAGAGAGAAATCCAGGCGGGATTTTGGTGATGTAGTTTAACTCGTGCTTCTCAGAATGAGGAAAAGATGGTGTGTGCATTTCCTGGGTTATTGCACAGCCCTAGTTTGGGTTCTACTGCAAAGGGAACCCAGTGTTTGGTTACTCGAGGCATTAACATTTTTGTATTCTTTACCATACAGTTATCTCCTCAGCAGCAGTCATAAATCCAAAGGAAAGCCTGGATGGGTGATCCATACCTGTCTCTCGGAAAGTCTTAGGTTTGCAGCAAGTTCAGACTTCCTCCTGATTGTAATGTATCTGTTGTAATGAAACTCCTTCTCTAATTCTAATCTCTGATGATCTGTGTAAACCACTCGGTACTTCTCTCTCGTTCTTGTTTTACCTGTTTTGAAAGAAGAACACATTGCTTCAAGCTAAAATTTTTTCACTTTAGTAACACAAAATATCTAGCCTTACATTTGAAAATATCTGGGGGGACTTTAGGCCTGATTCTCTATGCACTTACCCAGAGTAACTCCCTTGACTTGGTCTTGATTTACAACACAAGAGGTTCATACCATCAGATACTAGGTTTGCTCCTTAGTAAATAGATAATAAACTGCTTCTCATGTTCTTTATCACCCCTGTGTTATCATTTGGGAAAGGGAAGGCATTCCTGGTAAGAATAAGGAGCCAGGAAACCTGGGTTCTGTTCCCAGCTCTGCTGCAACCTTCCTGCCTGGTGTTGCATTGCTCTTGTCTCTGTCCCTAGAGCTGACACTCTTACCTGCCTCAGAGAAAACTGTGAAGGACATTTTACTGCACAGAAAATACTGAGAGCTTCCAAGATTCCTCACTTCTTGTTGCTAGAAAAATTCCTACAACGTTGTGATTGTTACTGCAATTTGGAGGTTGTGTTTTCCCATCAAGTCTGGCACAGTCTGCCCACAACCTGATAACAGCGCAGGGAACAGTAACATAGATTTTCAGATGACAGTTCATAAAAGAGAGAAAAGGCAAGCAATGATACTTCACAATGGGCAGGGAACTGCAGCATCTGCTGTTTTGGGAGCAGCATTGCTGCTTCCCTTCAGCTGTGGGTGCAGCTGAATGGAGCAGACACAGCTCAGCAGCATCCAGGGCATTAAAAGGCAATGGCAGATGACAGGAGCCAGGGAGCACAGATGCAAGGAGCTGAAATTTTATGGATTCCATACGGGGTCATTTCTGAGGACAGAATGTGTGGTTGCTCTGAAAGAAAGCTGAGAATGGAAAAGGCTGCTGCTGGCTCCCTTCCTCTATGGTTTATGATGTAGGGAATCAATATATTGGAGATCAGCACCTGCTTAAAGCCAGAGCCTGAGGTCTTCCCCCATTTTTAACAAACTGGATCATTGTTGTGTTAAGACCAGTGTGATCGTCTTTGCTGACCACAATCTTACCTTTTTTTTTTTTTGACCTCTATTTATATGAACATTCCTTCAAATGTGCATATTTAGCCAGTGAATTGTCTGGGACAGGGAATATATTTTCAGATTGTTTTTTGCTCTGTATTCCATTGTGGTGCTGGAGTTTGTGAAACTGTGCCCTCAGTGGTCACTGCAGCAGAAGAACCCCCTCAGGTTCAGGTTCTCCCAGGTGATGCACAGAACTCAGGTGTTGTACCTGTACCCACCTGCTGTTGCTGCAGGTGTCGTGTGGCTTTGCACAGCAGCTCCTGTTTGCTTACAGAGCTTTTTCTGACAAGGTTATAGAGATGCCTAACTCCTCAGAACACAGGTGCCTCAAGCTCCTAATAATTACACTCTAATAAGAGCAGTTAATTTTGAATGGGGTGAAATGGATTCTCAGGCATGGGGTTGGTAACATTTTAGTGTCTGAGTAGATCCTGATGGCACAAAGCCCCAGAGCCACCAGCTTTCCCTGGCTGGAGAGAGGAGCTGGAGGGGCCATCTCTCAGTGCTGCCAAAGGCCTATTCCTACCCAGCCCCTCCTTCCCACTCCCCTTCATAGCTCCCAAAGATCAAAATTCAGGGTACAGGACTACAGCAGAATCTTGGGTTAATGTTTTTCCCCCATCTGCGGAGGGAGATGTGGTGTTTCTTTGTTTTTTATGGAACATATTTAAGGTTAGCATTGCCTTCCACTTGCCCTGCACACCATATAGGGTCACTTTTGCCTCTTCCAGTATGTGACAGTCAGGACTTAGCTATTTCTAAGAATTTTTCAGCTCACCAACCTATTGCTTGCATTAGAAATTTCTTCAGGTTCTGCTCCTCTTTGTACTATTTGTATAGATCCCAGAGCCAGAGTTGGTGAGCACTGGAAGTCCTGGGCAGTGCAATGCTGTAAATAAATCCTTTTATTGCCTGGATGGGGATGGTTCTGGTTCACCCTGCAAGACAAGGGTTCTCTAGGACTCTCCCCAGGCTTGTAGAACCAAATCTTCATCAGAATTTGGTCCTCCAGCTTCCATGTTCCAACCCTGGGGGAGCATCAGTAGTGCCTATACAATGCTGTGGGCATCATCCAACTCTTCTTAAGGCCATCAGGATGGTTACTTGGAATATTTCAACAGGGAAAATAGGTGTGGGATTGCTCCTTAGGCTGTGGGTTCTGCTCAGTCCTTTGTCTCAAATCTGTTACCTGTCTGTGGAGGTGCTGCCTGGCTGGGGAAGATGTGTAGGACATTCTCATTCACTAGCATTTCCAGCACTGTGAAACTGCAGTGGAAGCAGAATTACCCAGTGACGTTTACACTGATAATCCAGCGAAAAGTTCTGTTAATTTTACAGCATTAAGGTAAGAATTGTAGAGTTTCTAAGGAACAGCAGTGATTCAGTTCAGTCCACATAAATACCAGGACATTTGTTTTCCTTCACTGGAAGAAATTGTTTGTTTAACATATGGTAACCTGTGGTGCTTTAATGCCTCACTTGATATTTTTCAACTTTTGATCTCTTTAACTGCTAGTTTGGTTAAGGGTGTTTTTCCTCTTCAAATGAGAATTTTGGGTCATTCTATGGGACAAAATGTTTAACATGTTTCCTTAGTGTCCTTTGTGTTGTTAAGATGGAGTACACAAAAGAGCAACAAGGTGATCTTATCTTGACCTCTATTCTCATTCAGAAGGCACAGACAAATATAAAATGTTCCTCTATTGCCAAAACAAGGTGGTAAACTTAAGAAAAACCTTCCTGTTTCTGGTTTTAACTGCTTAAACCCTTATAACCTGAATAGGAGAGAGTTGTGTTTTTTTTTTTTTCCTTTTTAAACAGAATAAGAAATTAAATGTACATGGAAAACAGAATTTTCTCCTATAAGATCCTTTATTTCTGTGTGAGTAACTCTCAGGTTCTTTTAGTGGAATTGATAATATCTGGATTCTTTTTGAAGAAAGATTGGGAGCTTTGACATCTAATTTCTTTCTCAAAGTTAAGAAAATAATTTAGAAAGTAAAAAGGCAAAAGTAAGGAAATCCTGAGAAATGCTCTGAGAAAAATTATCTGATGTGTCACATAAACCTTGTCTTTAATGATTTAATTTTTTTTCCTGGGTAGAGTAATACTGTCTGTGAGAGACAAGAGACAGTGGGAGCTGAGATGTGCCAGAGTCTTCCAAGAGATACTTTTAGCTCTGGCAGGGCCATGTTTTAGTTTGTTAGGCCTTCACTCTCCTAGATGTCAGTGAGAGTCTTTGTTGGATGCTGGGCTGGAATTAGTCTGCACATGGCATTTCCTTTCAAAGGCAAAGCACACTTTTATTTGCCAGAGTTAACAAACAGCAGCAACAGAGCCCATCCCTAAACAGTTTGGGACTTTAGCTTCTGAATTCCATCTGTTAGACAGAGCAGATCCACTTTACCGCGTTCTGCAGACCTACTGGTTTTAATTTCAATTGCATTTTATTTCCAGGAGAAATATTACCTGAGTAAAATTTGAGGTGGGCCTAATGGATTCACCCCATAGACAGTGGGAGGATGTTCTTCACTTCTCAGGACATAATGGCAGAATTCAATGATGCAATGATAAAAGTCCTTGTATTAATCTAATTCTTTAATGGAATCCTGTATATTTCCCTCACTTAGGTGAGTGAAATAACCAACATTTGACTTTGTACCATCTTAATTAATCTATCTTTTGCTAGTGACAGTTTAAAATTATAATCAGCAGTACTGTGTCAGTTCTATAGGGAATATATTTTGGCATGGACAGTTACACCATGGAATTGTGGTTGGAGAGGTTATTGGTGCTTGGGTGGAAGAGAAATGAAACAAAAGGGCTTTGAAGCAGCTACCTTTGCAGCCTGCCTGCCTTTGTGCTGGGGGAGTGGATTTCCTGGGTTTCATGAGCTATATAAGAAGAGGGAGTTTTTCAAAACCCTCTTTTGCACTAGTGACTACTGAGGAATACCTTTGGACCAGTGAGAAATCAGACATTTCAGAGCTGGAAATCTTTTCGTGGGATATAGTTTAACAATGCTGCTCCATCACACCCACTCTGGCAATTTTTGTGACTGGCCAAGTTTTGAGCTGGGGGAAGGGAACAGCTTTCCCATTGGTCATAAAATTCACAGAGTATTTCTTCTGAAGACAATAAAGCTGGGAGAAGGCCTCTTTATTTGCTGTGAAAATCATCACCCTTTCCGGCAATATAACTCCTGAAGAAAAGAGGGAGAAGGAAGAGACAAGACTGCATATCAAAGCAAAGTGAAGTGTTAAAAGGGTCTGTTGCCTCAATATGACAGATAGGCCTCAAAACCTCAGACAATGTAGGCCAGGAAAGGAAAAAAAAAAAAAAAAAAAAAACAACATCAGACCTCACAACTTGTTTACAAAGCAAAATAAATTAGCATTAGAACCAGCCCTGGGCCCTCTTTCAGAGCCTCCTCTCTTAACTTTTCAGGAATACTCTGCAGGCACTGAAACCAACATCTTTCATAAAATCAGAAGCTGCCTGAAGATGTCCTAGGATAGGATAGTGTGGGATTACTGAGGGATTGCTGACAAAGCATTGCAACCTGGATTCCAGGGCTGAGCAGTGTTTCAGAGGAAGTTATGTCTGTCCTTGGTGACTGGATGCTACCTTAAATCATCCCAGAAATGTGAAACAGCCTGGCCTGAGGATATGCTCAGTTCCCACCTGCGTCTCTCTGTTACTTTAGTATTAAAAAAATTGATGTTAATTTTTGAATTTAGATATAGACTGACAGAGATCAGGCCTCAGAGTTTTGTTTAGGACTCTTAACTACTTATGTACTTTGAAAGTGTAGGAAAAGTACGGGGCAAATTCTCCCTGACTTAAGTCAGTAATTTAATTGAATTAACTTAATTGAAATAGTGAAGCAAAAGTAATTTTAAATAAGTTTTGAAGACAAACATTGTGCTGCACATGATTTCTGTAAAGTTAAATTTAAAAAACCACTAGCCACTGTATTAGAAAATGTGACATAGATCCAATCTTAGATAATATTCCTGCCAGAAACCTTGGTGTGATATGTAGGTGTCCTGGTCCTGTGCATTACTGCAAAGTTAGGTGCTAAAGGTTTGTGAAACTTGGTGTAATTCTGTCTTTGTATTTTCTGCTATGTCTTGCTCATCTGTTCTTTTATACATGCTCAGATTGTTCATGCTGAAAAACCAGAACAGAATCAGAATTGAAAGCCTTCAACAGACTTGAATTTTCCCTTCTGTTTTCAATTTTGAATATGTTCTGCTATTTGGAATAAAGCTCGTTGGCCAAATTCTGTTCTTCCCTTTGCTAGTGTAAACTTTTCTATTAATCTTCATCTATAGAAGGAATTGGATCTGAAGCAGAGTCATTTTTATTCTCTTTAAGCAATGACTGGACAGGCAGAAGCACTCAACCTGCAGAAAATGTCAGTGGATTTCTGAGTGGCAAACCAGGGGAAATCCTATTGCCAATGACTGTACAGACTAAAAAAAAATGTTAACTGAGATTTTTCCCAAGTGTTGTATGTTCTTTAGCATTCAGCATTTAACAGGAATGGCCTCTAAAGGCCATTTGAGGGAATATAACTCCTTCCTTCAAAGACTAGGTGTGATACATTTACAATGCCTTTAGTCATGATGCTCTCAGTTCTCCTGTCACCAGCAGCAGAAAACTGTCTTTTGTGTCTGAAGAGTAAATTTTTATTGAAGAATGATAGGAGAGCTGTCATCTACAGGACAAATCTTTCCTCTGAATTAGTTCACCTGTTTCAAAACATGTCCCCACCCTGTTTTATGGTAACATAAGTGCAGATCTTAAGGTGCACTTTCAGCTTTGTGAGCAAATTCTCCTGGGAGTTCCCCGCTCAAACTCAGTGTTTTGGGCACACTCTTGCCACAGGTGTGTGTTGTTTTCTCACACAGTCATAAAGTCAAGTCTACTCCTGTGTGAGTGATGACACAGCTCCATAAAAATCCTGAAATCAACAGGATGAGATTTGTAGCTAAGGTGGTTTTATTCTACTTTCCATCAAAGAATTTGCCTGTAATTGTGTCTTGTGTGTGTGTGTGGCATTACCACCTCACATTTCTATCTGTGGCTTTGTTCTGTTCTGTGTTACAATTGCTCCTTGTCCTGGCTGTGCTCACCCTCTCCAAGGACAGGTTGAGGAGGCAGCAGCAGTGTAAGGGTTGGAGCAGAGTCTTTACTCTCAGTATTTGTGACTGAAAATCCTGAGTACTCAGTGCTTCCCCTTCAAGTGTTCTAAGTCAAAACACATTGGCTTTTTCCTGTATCCTCAACATGCTGAGGAGTGCAGAGATGGCACTGGATTCTATGTGCTCTGCGTTGAGGATCCAATCCCTGCAGTGCCAAGGCAGGGAGAGACACTCAGCCATCCTTCAGTCAGAGAAAGAAGGATGCATGAAAGTCTCAGCAGGACTTTTCTGCAGGAAATGTGTTCTGGTAGTATTAAATCAGGATTATAATCTCACATTAAATAATGAGATCTTCCAGAGGTTTCAGGTAACCTCACAAATTTCATTTTACATCAGTTGAATACATGGTTCTACACTGATGTTGTTTTTAAAGTTACAGAGTAAAACTTGAAATAATTTCTTCCTTTGTTTCAGGTTAGTTGTGTAGATAACAGTATCAAAAGACCTGGAGGCACGAGGCAGTGGTAGAAATTGCAATAAAGTGTTTCGTTTGTCATCTGTCAGGACATGAGACTGCAAAGCACCAGTAAGAGAAGATAACTGTGAAATCTCTGGAGATGGGAATGCCATGGATTCAGGGCCTTGTTTCTGTAGCTGCTCCAAGTCAGACTACTGAAAGTGAGTGAACCTTTGGCAAGAATCTCTCCCAGTCTTAAAGGGGTAAGATTACAGGAACGTTTCTTGCACACTTCTGAGAATATCTTGCAAAAATTACTTGCTTTAATAATGATTGTTTTCACAGTGAAATATTATTGGTAGTATGGATAATTAGTGCTTTGCAGAATGTAATGAATAAATAGCAAAATTAATTTGTCTAAATGATTACTGTTGTGATCACCTCAGGTAAGTCTGAGCCTCATTTTTTTCATCATTAAGAGCAGTGGTCTGTATCTATTCACAGGGAATAAGGAAAGCTAATCACTAATAAGTGTGATTCCTTCATTCTTGCAACAACAGACCTTTACTGAAATTCCCAAAGGTTTTGTAAAGAGACAGAAGGATAATGCTCAGTGAACAGAGACAGCTTTAAGGATGTAAAAAGAATTGGATTCCATCTAAGAAAATTATGAGGGGTTTGATCATGATCCAGCAAACAACATTTGCAGTGAGCCTGGTCACACACCTGAAATCACTGCAACACCTGTATGTACAGAACCAAACTCACTCAGGTGCTTTCCTAGAGCTGACACTGCTGCAAGGCAAAATATTTTAAAGTTATTTCATTTTCTGGGAAACCATGCAGGACAAGAGTGCCCTTGATTTTAAACAGAAAAAGACAGAGATTAAGGAGTGAAGGGAGAGAAAGGAACCAACTCCAGTGAAGCAGATCTGCTGGTGCTGAGCCTGCCTGGCCTAGCAGAAAAACTAATATATATAAGAGGGAAAGAAGCAGCAGGAGAATTCCTTCTCTGGACTTTTTCCCTAAAGTAGCACTCAGTAGCTTTTAAATGTAGCCTTCCACTGGCCCACGGGCATTTGGGAGGGTCTGTTCCTATGGCCTGCTGATTTCTCCAGTTCTGGACAGAGATATGATCAATATCTCGTTAGACCACTCCAGAAAGGAGACACTCCCAGCTCTCCTGGGAATGCTCTGACCTTTGCAGGCTTGAAATTTGGAAAGTTAGAAATCTCTAAGTTCTTCTTGAGCAGCAGTTAGAATGTGATATTTTATATTATGTGGAGATATATATATATATATATCTACATGAGTGTGTGCTGTATCAATCTATCCCAGTGTCCCACTATCAAAGGGACAGCACATAACAAATCAGGTCTTGCTCCCTTGGTGTGACTGGAATCCACAGGAGCACAAAGCAGGTAAGGGAGGAATGAGGAGTAGTGGTTTTTTTGAGCAAGGTTCTGCCACTTGTAAATCCCACAATTAGTGAGCAAATTTGTTGCCCTTGTAAGGACTCCTCAAAAGTAAGCTGTAAGATTTTTCAAAACAGGCCCTCTTTTGTTTTTTCTTGGATAATATTCAGTGAAGAACAAATATGATTTTAAAAATACAAACTTTTTTATCCCCCCAAATTCTTATTCACACAGAGCAACAGCCTGTTCTGATTGTTCTGTTGAATTCTGTGGACTCTCCATGAACTAAAGTTGTGTTCAGCAGGAGTGAGGAGGACTCTGCCCATACAAACTAGATGCATTATTTTAACAGACAACTTCTCTATGCAGTTGCTTTCAATTCTCTAATGTCTGTTTTAAGTAATTGCTTTTCCACCAGAAATTGATTCAGTCCCTGCTTTGAAGACTTTTATTTACAGGCAGGTGTGGAGGGAGGGAGGGAAAGGGAAGGAACCTTCCTGGGATGCAGCACTGAAATACAGGGAGCATCTCTTTAGGGGAGGAATTGAGCATCCCTAATTTCTGCTGATCTCAGTGCATGTCAAAGCTGCTCAGCACCTCAGAGGATCAAAAACTTTCATACAGCAGATTATGACTCAGTTCTTTTCAGGCAGTTTTCCCTCCTTTTCTTCTCCCCTTTCTTGTTTAATACTTTTTTCATATACACGGTGCAGATTTTTGTTTTAGGGATGCTCAGTGTTTATATTTTTCTCTTGTTCCTCCTCCCAATCAAACAGAATCTTTCTTTCAAGCTTCATGGCTTATTTTTGCTGCTTAAATACAATTGAATAATTGTTTTGTACTCCTTGACTGTCATGCAGCAGAGCCTGATCTGTGGCTATATTACCAGGCTGTGTTACCATGGATCTTTGTATTCCTGCATATTCTGAGAGCTGCTACTACAAAGTGAGGCAAGCCTTTCCTTATCATCCCTGTTTTTGAAGCATTGACTCATTGTTTGATCTTGCAGATCTCATTTCAGTGTTCTGAGATTTGGAGGGGTTGTTTCTGGTAGAAAGCCTTACTGCCAACCGCCTGCTGTGCATATTTTACTTCAACTTTTCCTAGGTACTCCAAAACTTGAGGAAAGTAAGCAAAGAATAGGTGATGGTGAATAAAATACTTCTTGTTTCATCCCAATCTAGAGAACTCCTATTAAAAACAACTATTGGATATCACAAACTTTAAAAACATAGGTGAAGTGAGAAATGAAAGGACATTTGTTTTCATTTCCCACAGAATTAAACATCAAGCAAGAAACACAAGAAATAATCAACTGACCAAACCCAGCATCCAGTAATTGAACCAATATTTAAGTGCTAGCAAGAGAATCCTTCAGAGCAATCAGGATCCTTCTTTATTAATCTGAATCATTCCCTCTGAACAGGAAACCTGGCAAAACCCCCACAATGACACAACAACAAGTAAAAATCTCTTCTCAGCATAAAACCTCCGTGTTCTCCTACCTGTGGAAGTGGATTGCACCGTTTTCCTCATCCACTCATAAGAGCTGTGCCTTTGGCTGTTGGGAGAGATTTGCTGGGCATGAATTGTATCTACAGGAGGTAACCCCGCAGCAGCAGCGGGGTGCAGGGAGCTGTAATCAGCAGAGCTGTAGGAGCCCTGGCCAGGGGACGAGCCATTGATGTGGGCAGCGGGCACGGCGCTGGAAGGGCCTGGGCCGTAGGCGCTCCAGTCCTCGCGCTGGGGGCCGTAGTGGGAGCCCCAGGCTGGCGCCGGCTGCCCGTGGGTGTCCAGGGCTGGCACAGGGTGGTATCCCATGTAGTCGGAGTAGGCTGGAGCAGACACGAAGTTTTGCACGGGCAGGTTGTTGCTGGTGCACCTTGCGGATCCCGGATACATGCTGGTGTCTTTATCCAACAGATAGCTCACGTACATGATGCTCACAGCCTGCCTTTGTCTTGCTGGGACATCCTGCTCCTCGCAGGGTTTGTTTGATCTCCCTTCCCCTCCTCTTTCTTTCTCTCTTTTCTAGCCCAGCCTGGCTCTATAAATGACTCCTGCTAGCCCTGATGTGCCTTTACTACTCATGATTAACAATGGTTTTACCAGGTGCTGGTGGTAACAGTTTACTAAGGTCCTGCCTGATGTCACAGATAACTGCCTGCCCCAAAATTACATTTGCATTCAAATGAAGGGCTGCCCATGCAGGCAACCCCACCTTGCTGCTAGTTCCAGTGCTTCCTTTCTCACAGATCTTTATGTGTTGCCAGCCCCGTTCTTTACTTTGAGAATGTGGTTTGAAATCTCGTGGTCTTCCAGCATAGCTGAGTATGTAGTTAACCATAACTGTTCAGACAGTAGAAGTTGTATTTTCCTTGAGCAGTACATGTCAGGATCTCACTTCAGGCACTCGGTTAGAGTTAGTCAAAGCCTGGTGTCTGCTGGTCCAGTAGTAGTTCTTCTTCAATGTGCTCTGTTTTTTTAAAGCTGAAACCAAAGGAGCAGTTCAGTGTTTAACCGCAGCTCTTACAGAGCTCCTCACATGAGCACTCTTCTTGACTTCAGCTCTTCATCTGTGTGGGAGAGCACTTAGAAACCACAGTAATCCCGGTGATTTTACCATTACAAAGGATATACAAGAAGTCTCATAGTCATTTTGAGCATTTGTTCATACGAATAGTCTTGTTGATGTTAGCAAGCTATTCATGAGCTGGCTGCTTGCCACGGTGATTGAAGTTCCTCTATTCTAACCTCCAACGTTCACAGAAAGGGAATCTGTTATTGAGAGAATGCAGAATTTGTCACTTTCCCTGTGCTTATGTCTTGGTTGTGATATTGAAATGAGTGATAGTTTTCCCTGAAGGTTTCTTTTTTTTTGTTCTCGTTGCTGTGCTTCTTCACAATAAGTAACACCTTTTCTTGGAAATATGGGAACAAATTATAACTTTTTAACTTAGGAAAGCAGTTTCCTAACTTTCAGAAGCAATCTTATGTTTGTGAGTAACAAGTCCCTACGAGATCATCTGTAACCAGGAGCAAGGAGAGAAAGTGTGGATTTCTTTTTTAAAACCAGATGGATACCTTAGCATTGTCTCTTAATGGGAGTTCACCCTGTTTTCATTCCTGTTCCCTTAATGATGTGATACTTAATTGCACCTTTATTAATGATTCGACTTGTTAAAAGGAGTTTTTCCTTAAACAGGTGCAAAGAATAATGAGTTTTTTCTTTGTTCAGAGGTGCATTTTTTCTCTGAGTCTTTTGCACTTTAACACCATTTAAACTTCCAGGTTCTCAGGAGGAAGGAATCACTTTGCACACCTGACAACACCGTTGTTTCCTGTAGTGAGAGAATGGTGTCCTTAGGCTGCGCTCACAATTTGCCTTGAGCCTGGAGTTGTGGAAAAAGCTTTTTTGACTGATAATCTCAGAAGCACAGCTACCTGCTCAGAGTATTTCAGATTTTCCTGCTGTGCACTTGGGTAAAATTTGTTCTCTTTTGCTTGTTTGCTTGTTTTTGGGGGCTGATGTTTTGCTGGTGTAAATGCTGAAAGGTATTTTAAAAATAATTAGGTGGTGGGAAGTTGCCAGAAGCTCTTTCTGCTGCTTGCATATGTGAGCTTACTTGCTTGCAATTTACACATCTGTGACAGCTAGCCACTCAAAATTACCCAGCAGAGCTCCTGGGAAGGACTTCTCAAATCCAGGGAAGTCAGTGATCAGTGGGTCATGGATCTGAGCTGCTTCATTCTGCTGAGCAGCAAAATAAATCACAGTTGTCCAGTTTAGAATTAGGTGTCTCCGGACAGCCTGTCTGCAGTTAAAGTGTGATTTTAATGTAGTGGGATCTTCCTATTTTTTAACTTGAGAGTGTTTTTCTCCCTTCTCAAATTTAGAGCACTGTGGTTGCTCAGTAGCTCTCGAGTGTTGAAATAGTTACAAAGAAAGATTTTTTCATCTTTTTGTTGTAATTTAATTTAATTTTATTTCCTTTCTTCCTCTTCAAAACTGTTGAAGCCACATCTTTGTAGGCATTTCAGAGCCTCTCCTGAGTGCAGGTGTAGCAATAAATCAGCCAGAGGAAGAAGCAGCATTTGCTCCTTTACTGGAGCCCTGCAGCTGTCTGCAAAATGTTCTAATTATGTTCATTCAAGGAAACTTTTCCTGCAGGCTTTCTGTACCTGATAGACCCCAGCACAGAGCTCTGCAGAAGGGCTGAGTTGGATCTGCCCTTGTTCAGTGTTCAGGAATGTTGGATGCACCAGGCTCCAGTCATGGATTTATTCTCTCCCACTGCAGCATTGTTCCATGAGGAACGTTATGGTCTGTATTTCACAATAGTTCAATTTGTTTCATGGAGCTACTGAAAGCAGTACAATGGTGATTAGTCCTGTGTATTAGAAAAATCGCATAAAATACCTTTTGAAGCTTTCAGTAATACTGGATATACTGATATGGAAGGAGATTTTTCCTTTTCCATACTGCTTAAAGAAAGAGCTTTACAATCTGGGATGGTTGAACTGACAATGCTTTTGCTCCTCTGGCCTCATGCTGTGCCCACGAAGCAGGAAACTCTTTCCTTTGGATTCCTTAGTACCCTAAGTTGGTCTGGCTTCAGCAAGCTGTACTTTAGCTTTGGTTAGTCCAAGCTTTTATAATTTATATAATTTCCATCATACCTATTAGTTAAACCAGTCATTCGACTGTAATTGCTGGAGCTAAGTGAATAATCACATGTTAATATAGTTAATTTAAAACTAAATATTCTCAAAAGTTCTCAAATGCAAAGTGAATGAAAATGAGAAATTGCCCTGAGCTCTCAAGAGGGAAAATAACTTAATATTGAGATGAACCTAAAACACCTTCACCCTCGGACCTCTCTAAGATGCATTTTTCTAGCTCTAAATTTGAATAGTTTCCATCCTCTGAAGCTGGGAGTTGGTGTCCACCAGAGACCCTGGATGGGAAAGCATCTCTGAAGGAGGCTTTATCAGGTGATGATGATGTGGGCAGAGACCAAGCACCAACACTGGGATCCTCCAGTCCACTTTGATTATTTCTCTTCTGCTACATGAATGAGTCTCTAGTGCTTTCCTTTGTCGTGTCCCAAAGCCATGGATGTGCTAAGGCCCCATCCTTGTGTTTCCAAGCTGATTTGTCTCTCATTTTAACCACATCCCTGTCCTGCGATGCAGACCTTCTCCTACACATCCCATCTTCTTACCTAGGGATTGACAGAGCTCCAGTAGCTCTGTTTTATTTTTTTTTTTTTAGCTTTTATTTTTCTTTTTGGTCTCCAAAGAGTAGCAGCACCCATTTTTGGAGGCGTGTTCCCGTTCCAAGCCTGATCTGTGACTCCAGTGAAGCAATGGGGACAGCTGCTGGTCAGCTGCCTGCATGGCAAGGAGACCTTTCCGGACCTGCAGGGCCCATGACCTTATTCAGATTTCAAAGTTCTCAGCCTACTCAGTTCTGTTTGGAACAGGACTCGTGTCTGTCACATGTCCAACTGCAGGAAGCAGCAAAGCTCCTGAAGAATCCTGGCTTGGAATTCTGGATATGTTGCAGGGATTTTTGCTCTACTGTTTGATTAATGGTAACATCTCTCCTTTGAAACCTGAAGTTTCAAAGGTTGCCAGGTTTTTAAAAATTAATTTTTACAAGGAATTTTCTGGGCTATAAATGTCTGAAAGGTGCTGCAATACAGAGTGGAATTGCTGAGCAGTGACAGAGCTGGGGTGTGAACAGACAGGGCTGGGACACTCCTGCCATCCAACTTGGCACCGAGCCACAGGGCTGGAAAGTCACATCCACTGCACACCGGGGAATGGTCTCAGGAGGTGATGGCAGTGAGGAGCCAAGAGCAGGACTGTGAGATTTTAATCTTGTATTCTCTAAAGAGTAGCTGTGCTTCAGATGTATTGTCTTTGTTAATCAGTGTATATGCTCTTAAAATAATGCCCCCAACTTCCAGCTAACGTGCTGACATAAGTGTAGCCTTTAAGAGGGCTACAGTAAACAGCTGCCTCACCAGAACTCTGAGAATACTCCTAGTTCTGAAAAAAAGAATCTCCTTTCCTCACTGTTGTTCTCTGTGCTTTGAATTTTAACACCTTGTGATGCACTGGATCTCCTTGGGCTGTGTGAGTCAGGGCCCTGCTGCAGTGGGATTGGAAGTGGTGACATTGTGGCAGCCTTAACCCGATAATTCACTGCTCCCTAACCTTCCCAGAAGTGCAAACAGATCACAGCCTCTGTCCAGTGCCTGCTGCCTCACCTGCCCCTCTGCTGCCCACAGGAACAGGAGGAAAAACCACCTTTGGTCACTTCACACCTGGTGCACAACACAAGATTCCAGCCTCAGGCTGGAGGGAATTCCTGCTCAGCTCACTGGGCAGCTGAGTTCAGCAAAATGGGATCCAGCATTCCCATCCGTGGGGTTTTGTGTTTGTGTGTGTGTGGTTAACACTTCTCTGCTGCTGGAAACCCTTCCTTGAAATGTAGAAGGAAACTGTGTTGTATTTTAATATTAGGGCTGCTAAATCCTGTCTGGGGAAATTCTTTACCCTAGCTGGTGCTTTTGAAAGCTCTGTGAACACATGGCTCTAGGAGCACATTCTGGATTTGGGCACTTGGCTGCTGAGCACAGACTGTATGTGGATTATTTTCATCAAATTCTTAATTAACATCAAGATTTTTTTTTTTTTTTCTTTTCGGAAGTGTGTTTCTCTCCCCCCCAGTATGGAAAATATCCCTGGAAACGAGAATATCTCAGCATAGGTGAGGGATCCACAAGTACATTTCCTACAGCAGTGTAGTCGCTCCTGAATGAAAGTCACCGCAATGGCCTCTCCGAAGTGGCAATTCCCACTAGGTGGCACTTGGAATCCATGGCACGGGCAGAACCCCGGCTGATGGAGTACCTGTGAGCTGCCACTCGGATTTGTACTTAGTGATTGACCAAGCTAAAAAAGGATCAATGTAGTGCTGCCTGCAGCAAGTTTCGCAGCTCCGTTTAATACCAGCATTGATTAAATCCCCACCCCCAACTCCGTGTGAAACAGCATTAGCACGGAAACGATCCCCTCTCCGAATCCCTGCATGCAGCTTTCTCCACTGCCCCACCAATTTCTCACCTCCAAAAAACTCCCCCAAAACCCCCAAAAAGACTAAACCCCCAAACCTGAAAGATGCAAACAAAACACCTTAAAAACCCCCAAACAAAAACAAACCCCCAGGCAACCAACTAATCGTTTATATCCCTGGAAATTAACCTTCATGCTGTTGTATAAAAACCCAAATTTATGGTTTTATTTGAAGTGTCTAGATAAGTGTCAACTCCCCAGGCTCTGTTCTCATTGATATTCAAGGCTCTCCTCAGAGTGGTGCAGGAATTTGGAGTTTGCACAAATAAAATAGGCCATAAACAAGGACAGAAGTGACTGCTGGAGTAACAGGCAAAGAAATAAATTACGTGGGAAAAAATGAGAGTTGCAAAGGGAGAAGTGCATTGGGAGTATTGGGTTCTGTGTTGTCTGACACGGGCTCAGGGGGCATCACACAGCACCTCATAACCAATTCCCTGCTCACTGCTACTGCTGATGCTTCTCAGCCCAAACTTTTGAGTGTGCAGTTGTTTGAGAGCAGAAATGCTAAAGATACAGGACAGCAGCTGAGGAAACCTAGGGCCAGGTTTTAGCACAGCTCGAGTTCTGCTTTGCTGTTGCCACGTTATTTAATCTTTAATTTATGGCAATGAATCTTAAGCTATTCAGTGGTACAATGGCAAAAAATCCTGGTTTTCACCATGGTTTATGAACAGAGGAGCTCAAGTCAATGAGAGAACTGGACTGAGTCTCTTCCAACATCCTGTTAAGGACACAAGTTCATGCTCAGCAGCTGAAATATGGGTTTGTGAGCAGTAAGCTTGCATATGGCTCTCAGAGTGGTTTCTAGAGTTCAAAAACTACTCAGTAAGGTCAAAAAGAGCCTTTCAGCTATTTCTGTTGGCTGTGCCCTTTTGAGGGAAGCTGCTCTAAGTAGTAGGCTTGCAATTGCCATTGTTAAAAATTCATTATGAACCAGATGATATTATTAAAAATAAATCAAATACTTTTGGTTCACTTGTACTGGTTAGCTGAATGTATTTCTGCAAATCCTGGTATAAAAACTCATAAGCTGGAAACATTCAAGTTTGGTGTTAAAAGCAAAACTTCCAATCACCCTGGGAGAAGCTCTGAAGTCTCTTTGTGGGAGGTTTGTGGCTTTACAGCTTTAAGTGCACAGCACCTGCAATGCTGCAGCAAGAGAGAGACTTAAAATAGCAATGTGTGGGCATTTAATCTGTTTACTTGGGAAGTGACAATACCTGTGAGTGCCTTCCACGATCTGTGCCTCAGAACCTGAGTGAAGGTACTGAAAGCAAACAGATCCAGGGGCAAACATTTTCCAGACGGGAAAAGGCAGAGATGCTCCTCTGCTTGCTCTTCTTGCCCAGGTGCTGAGTGGGAGGGGCAGTTGTTTTTAGCCCAGAACAAAGGGCATGTGCAATCTACTGCTGCAAAATATTATTCTGAACAAAGAGCTGAGGAGGAGCTGGATAAAGATGTGATAATTGCATGAGTCACAGGCAATACAATGTTTAAAGAATCTCAATCCTTGGGCTTCAAGCTACATTGTCGGTGTAGTTTTCCAGGACTGTGCAGAGTGTGATTTGCTGAAGTTTTCTCTAAAGTATTTGAGTTTAAATTCTGATTATTTGGAAGACAGTATGCTTGAATAAACGCATCATTGCATTCGTTTTGCATAACAATCCTTGTTTCCACTTTTACAGCTGTATAATGGTATTTCATACTTTTTACAGTGCCTGATATTCAAGGAGATCAAAGTATTTAGCAGATATTTTCTATCTTTGTACTTCTAGCAGTGGGATAAATATTTCTGCTCAAATCTAATCTGTTACACTGGGACTTCTATGGCTGCTCAACTGAGCATGAGATAGTCTGGGGGTAGATGATTATCTGCATAGATACTTCTAGGAAGTAATTAGAACTCTCTTGGCATAATTATATGGAGTTTGGACATTCTGAGAATAAAGAGTCATAGTTAAAAACGTTTATTTGAACGTTTGTTGAGTGTAGGATTCTACATCTAATTAAATATATTATTAGACGCTCCAGTTCATAGAATTCTCTAATAATGTTGGTTGTTTCAATGGCAGTAATTCTCTGTGTGGATCTTTGCTGTGTGCTATCCCTTCCCAATGTCCTGTCATGTCCCCTTTCCTTGCAGTTCCTGAATGGCACTGTGGGTGTACATGGAAAAAGACCCATTTATCTAATTCTAATTATTTCTGTACTATTTATTTCTCCAGTATTGCTGTGATTGTAACTCCCAAGTGCTTTTTCCTGCCGTATTTCCTTTCCTTGACTAGAACTATTTCTTTATTTCTCTTAAGGCACCGGAAGGAATCCTTGAGGTCCCAGGCTCAGTATGTTCTTTTTTTTTTTTTTTTTTTTCCTCAAAGCCCTCCAACAGGATATCCCATTTTCAAAATAAATACAACATTTTGTTTTTGGAAAACAGGAAGGGCAGGCCATGGAATAGATGGCAATAAAGATTGTTGCTGAGGTCCAAACTTGGAACTCAGATTTTAGCAGAAGGTATACAGATAATGAACGGGAATCTTCCCCTTTAAAGGCTTCTAAGGAAAAGAAATTACAGCAGGAAATGCTAGATGGAATTTTCAGTCTTTCCTCTAAAGAGATGTCTTATCCACAAACAAAGACACTTGAAATAGGGACTGGCTTGTAAACATGAGGAGAATTCACTTGTAAAGTAGGTTTAGATATTGTCTTCTGCTCAGTGCATGAATAAAAGCTAAAAAATGTTTTTATTGCACAGTAAGCAGCTAGTATATCTTATTCCTGTGGCCGTGGTGAGGAGGTTTGGTTTTGTTCTTTTTTGTTCCTTTTTTTCTTCTCCTACTACAGTCACGGTGCAAAAATTTAATGAGCCATCTGCTGAACCACAGTTTTACTCTGTAAATCAACAGGGGGAAATAGCAGCCTCTTCCTTAGCAGAGCTATTCTTTAAATATGTTCAAAGAGGGATCTTTTTTATCCAAGTGCTATCACTTTTCATAATACAGCAGCAATTTTAACGTTTAAAGCAATTGGAAAGCTCAGCTGAGGTTTAGCTCTTGTTTGGTTTTTTGGAGTCACAGGATACTGGATGTGGTGTTACAGAGACAGATTGTCCAGGTTTTTATTAAACCCCTGAAATTCCTTCATTGTCAAATATTTCCAGGCTCATCAAATCAGAGGCAAAACACCACATTTGATGTATTAGTTGCTTTTCCATTAGCACAGTTATGTTATGCTCATGTCATACCTGCAGCCTGAGATGAAAACATCCTTCTCTTGCAGGCTGCACATAAATACATCTCAGCACAGCTCCATGGATCTCACTAAATCACACATTTGGGGGGTTTCTTGCCTTGTTTCTCAGGAGTTTATGATGAGAATATAGCCACTTGCCTCTCATTGGGTTATGGTTTGTAATTGCAAACCTCATCTCATGAACAAATTTCACATGTAGAAATTTTTCAAAAGGTTGCTGCAACATAGCTTTTCTCCTGTCTCATCCAAAAAGTTTCATTTAGTAAAATCTGGGCTTAAATATTACAAAAAATTCCCCACAAAACCAAACAAACAGTCTGGTATAGAAATACCTCTGTAAGCCTGACTGAGCTTGTGATTACCCTATTTTTGTTCCCTTGGGGGATTTTGTTACTTTTAGATCTAAGTAGTTGTTAAAGGAAAAACTTGGTTTTGCTTGCTATTCAGAGCACAACACAAATCCAATATGGTGAGATCTTCCTTGCTCCAGAAATTGTTGGGAAGGGAGCAGTAAAGAAGCTCTGATAGGTTCAGGTAGCCCTGAGAAAGACAATTGGTCTTTCTCAGACCAATTGAAAGAAAGAAGAGCTGTAGCTTCTCCTTGTGGCTCAGTGTCATGAATATTCCTGAATATATTTCTAATATTGCTGCTGGAAACAAGAAGAGAGCTGCACCCTTCTCCTGTTTGTGGCTGCTGAGTTGTGAGCATCAGCCACAGGGGATGAAATTGGGTTTCAAGGCATGTCCCAGTGATATTTCAGAGCCACGGATGCATCTGACTTTGCCTCATGAATAAGCCACAACAAAAAGTGCTCCAGCTGGTGATCAGTGCTGCTTCCTCAGCAAATGATCCTGTTGCTATGAGACAACAGGGACTCTGGGCTGGCTGCAGTGGCTGGTTTGATCCAAACCCCATCCAGAAGGTTGTTCTTGCCAGATGATGCAGCCTCAGTGATTTCAGTATTTACAGGACCTGCTGGAGTCTTGTTAATAAAATATTTCTTCTATTGGGATGTCACCAGAAATAGAAAGAACCACATTTGTGATGTAGATTTTCAAAGAAAAATGGCAAATGAAGGGTTGGCTTTAAAATGAGATTCCAGAGGGGAGAGGATCCTTGAAGCTTTGCATGTCCTGCAGGGCTCATGGATCAGGGAAGAGAGACTGAGGCACAAAGAGCTGCAGGTCTGCTTGGAGAGCTGGTGAAACAGCAGAGGGAGAGGATTTCTTTATAAATGATTCTGTAAAATGTCAATAGGGGAATGTAAAGGAGAGGAGGGTGTTAGACCAGAAATGCTAGACCAGAGGATGTAGGAGGTGTAGGATCTTTGAACCCCATGTACTCTGTGAATCTCTGGTTAACACTAAATGCTTTGAAGGTAATTATAAAACCAGCAGTGAAGCCATGACGCGTTTAAATGAGGAAGTCAAGAATGAGCTGTGGGTTTGTTAGTGTAAATAGAACAGAGTATTTCTTCCTGCTATTTCCAGGTCCATCAATTGAAGGTTGAAGCAAACACTGTTTTGCAATAAGGTCTTTGAACCTGTAAAGTGAATTTTAGAACTGTCACATCTTTGTCTGAGAATAATCAGCCTGAGCTGCTTCATGCATTTCTTTTGCCATGATTTCGGCTGCTGAAACCCTAAAATGATGTTGTGTCTAAGTGTGAGGAGAAAGGTATTCTGCACAACCAGGTACTGGCTGTTTTTTTTTTTTGTCAAATCAAGGTATTGCATAGCTTTGAAACACAACTGGGGTGCACAGCTCTGGGAATAGCTTCCCTGAGGTTCTCTGTTTAGAGGCAGTTTGGAATTCAACTACAGAAGAGATTGACAGGTCTCTGAGAAGGACAGGTCCTTCAAAAGGTGTGAGTGTTGTCCTCTCCGGAGTAACTCCACCCAAACTCATCAGCACTGTGCAACTCCTCAGAAACACATTTGGGAGGGCAAGAACTATTTCAATATATTCCTTTCTAATTTCAGCTCATACTAATGCTGCTTTAGGGAATAGGAGAGAGAAAATGAAACATTTGTAGACTGCTTTTTTCTTATTCTTCCATGCTGTCCTTTTTTCCCCTCTTGGGGATGGTGTAAATATTAGCAAATTTAAAAAGGCACATTATTTTGAACTGATCCTCATTTCACAATAATTAGCAAACTCTAATGGCCTTTAGGAAAAACCTTTTCCATTCCATTCTGTTTTGATTAGAGGAGCCCAACAGGAGGATGAAGAGAGAACAGAACTGCTTTCCTTGCACATTTGCTGTATCATAGAGGGGACAGGAGATATTTTTGCTCCCTTCTGGTGATACTGTAAGGAAAGTAACAGGAGCAGAGTGGCTCTTGCAGGTCTGTTCTTGCATCACAGCATTTACAAAATAAACTTCTACTTCAGAGCTTGGTAATCCTTAAAAGGTTTGTCAAGATTGCTGGAGTCCACACCAAATGCTCAAAATAGTTCTGCTGCACTGGCAAAAAACCATTTGCTATTACATTTCCTGTCATGCTGTGTTTGTCTGGGGGGTAGTTTTTTGGGTCACTCTCCTCACAATTAGATAGTTCTGAGAAGTTTGAAGTGTCAGTGTGAGCCTCAGGTTGTTGCAGCTCTGATTAAGTGCAGTTGGGAGCAGGTCCAGATCCGTGTGAGGGGAGGGAACAGGCTCATTCCTCGTTGTTGGAGGTGACAAGGACACTGGTACCTGTCCAGGGCAGAGGAAGGTTTTGAGCCATGACATCTTGCAAGTGAATAATGAGGGCTGGAGATCACAGCAGTGCTCAGGAGAGCTTGAGTGAAAAGGGGAACCAGCAAAGCCCAAGAAATGGGGCTGAGGGCTAGTGTTACCTGTAACAAATACTGACCAAAGCAGTTTCTTAGGCTGTATTTTCACATCATGGAAAAAGTCCTTTAAAAACCATAATGAGACTGCTCCAGGCTCAGTAGGATTTCATCTCCAGCTGAGCTACATGCTCCTGTGAGCTGAGTCACCTCCATGTCTACCCCCTCGTTTTCCCAGGATGCTGGGATCAGGCAGGCACTGTTCCACCTGCTGCAGGCTGCTGAGTGCTCCTGTCTGCACAGCCAGCTTCTCTCAGCAGAGAGGGAAGATGGGCTGGAGGCTCCTCTCCTGCTCTGTCCCCGAGTGGTGTCTCTGAGGGGTGGATTCCCCACCCTGGGCTCTGTGGGTGCTGTGATTCCCCCGTGAGGAATGCCCTGGAAACAAGCAGCAGTGCTGGACAGGGGCTGCCTTTAGCCCCAGAGTGGAACATTTCACAGCAGAGTCCCACAGCAGAGCCAATTTAATGGAAAATAGCTCCAGACCCCCAGGCATTGCTGAATCAGATCAGATCCCTCTGCAAGTGTCACCTTTGTTGCTTGCCAGGGGGAATTGCCAGAACTGGGCAAGTTTTTGGGCCTCCTTCCCCCACGATCTCCTAGTCTTGTCCTTAAGGGTCAAAAGAAGCCAGCAGGGATCCTGCTGATCATCACAGAGACAGAAGTGGCAGCAATACTTTGCTCACATCTGGAAGTCTGTGCTGGATAATACCATGTCACTGTAATCCTCATCCTATCAGATCCTCCTCTGCTAGGAAACAGGGATACCTGGAGCTGTCCTGATGAGTTAATGGCTGCAGCAGCTTCTTGTGGTTTGGGACTGCTTTATTTACTAACTGTGTCTCCATAGCCATGTGCACAGGAAATGTGTTCACTTTTAAAGGAGAACCTCTGGTGTGATCTTTGACTTGCAGGAGCAGTTTACAGACACTTGCCTAAAGAACAAATCCATAAATCCAGCCTATTTTTTTTTGTACTGAGGAGTTGTTTTCCACTCTTTACAGCAAGTCAGCTTTTCCCATCTCCACATGTCCCTCATCAATTTGGTTTCATTCCCATTCTTCGAGGAGTAGAAATGTAGAAAGCACAGAAAGGCTAATTGCCTCTTTCAGAATGTCAGGGCTCCAGTTTTGAGTCCCCAGGATCTCTTTGCCTGGGTACACAGCTACATGGGATCAGTGCTAAGCTGGCTGAAGCAGCTGTGAAAGGGAAGGCATGAGATGTTGCTGTTCTTTCTCTTTTTCCTTTCACCTATATGGACTTAGCTGAAGGGGATTGCTATTTTATCAAAACCCAGAGATTTACCTTTGGGCAACTGCCATCAGTATTTCAAAAACATCTTTTCTGTCTAGCTGCAGATTGTTAAAGAATATTGCACAAACCATGTTGTGATGGCTCCCTGGACTGAGCTCAGAAAAGAAGAGTTAATCTGTTATTATCATCATCTTTTGTTCCACGGCAGTTTGGGACGTGAAAAAATGAAGAAAACTGATTGTCTACAGCACTTGCAGGGGAGTCGGATGTCTCATTCTGTACCAAGGGTGTGCAGAAGTGCTCCGTGACACCCTCTCACTGACAGACAGCAGGAGACACAGCTTGTATTATAGATTATACCTTTTAATATTTTATCCAGTGCTCTCGTGTAACTGCAACTTTTACAACCATGATTTGTGGCTTTGGAGTTGCAAATTGTATGGCTTAAGCTTGCTGTGGAGTGCTGAGAAGCGTTTGTAGCTTTTGTTGTAGGGAGCAGAGGTTCTGCTAAACATTTACCAGGTAATTCCTGAGCTAATTGGCTACAAAGATTTAAGGGATTTCTCAGTTGTACCGTTGTGTCTCCCTCAGCCTTTCCACAGAGGAACCAGCTTCTCTCAGTGCTCAGCCTTTCCACAGAGAACTTTACCAAATTTGCAGCTACAGCTCAAACATTTGGCACCTTCAAGAAGGGTCCCCAGTAATTCAGAGGAGTTTTTGATAGTATTTGTCTGATAAAAGTGGAATTCAAAGCTGGGACAAGTTGAGAATTCCTGACTTCTGTGTTTTCTGCCTTAACATTAATTAATCTTTTGATGAGCTATCATAAGCATTTATCTTTTTTTGCATCTAAGAGTGCTCCTCACTGCACAGGCAGATGGTAACTCTCATTCCTCCTGCCAAAGATCTCACAGTCTAATAGATAGTGCAGCCAAAAAGTGGGAGGGAAAAAAGGGAGAGAACATAATTGATTGAGCATCACTTCTCACAGAACAGAAGCATCTCCTAAGAGCTGGATGGGAAGGATGTCACCAGCTTGAGGGAGTCCAGAGAAAGTGCCAGCCCAGGGCAGAGCTCAGGCCTTCAAAGCTCTCAGATCAAATCCTCTTACATCACCAAAGAAAATCAAACAGAAAGCAATTATTTGTTTAAGGTTAAGGATACTCATCCTTTTCAACAGAAAATCCAACAGCAGCAGCCTCCCTTTGGAATGGGATGGACTGCTGGGTCTCTGAACTCCTGAGGTCAGAGAGGGGTTTTATTCTGTGAGTGCAGCTTGTTATCTCAGTGTCATGGAAAGTCCTGGGCCGGGCTTTTATTCACCTATATTCCATCTCCAGAAGGAAGGTTATTCCCACATGGTCACTGAGTGCTGTGAGCTCCCTTACACTGTGCTACAAACCTTGGGAAATACTGGTACCACTCCTAGAAATGTTTATTCCTAACCTTCCTTTGGATTAAAAGGTTGTGTTTCCAGACATTTCTAAATTTGCATGGGATGAGATGAATGTTCATCTACATGAGAAAGAGTAAGTTTTATTACAGCAGGGGAGCTGTAATAAATCTTCTTTCTACATATGGTCATGAAATGCTTTTGGTTTCTGGAAAATCACATTCTGGTCTCAGTGCAAACCAAATTCCTGCTGTTCTGCACAGTCTGGTTCTTCCTGGGGTCTGGGCTGGGTGGACATGAGCAAACACTGACCCCAAAATTCTGTCACCAGGAGGAGTCACTGTCTGCAAACAGTCCTTGGACTGATGCTTGCCTACACCAGGCTGTCCTGGGGGTCGGGTGAGGAGGAATCAAACAGCACAAAGGACTGTCCCTGAACACTGATTTCAGCTACTAAATAACTGTACCTGCAGATGTATAAGCTGAAGGCCTGGCTGGGTATTTTTTAATTCTGCTTTTGGAATAACACTAAAATTGAGCTGATCTCTAACAAAGAAACAATGATTAAGCAAAGCCTGCTGCTTATTTTGATGAATATTTTCTTTTTATCTAGAGCAAGATGCCTTCTTCTTGCATACTGAAACACCTTCCCACTTTGCATCTGTTATTCTTAGCACCAGTCCTGTTGATAGAAAAAATAACAGAAAATAAACATAAGAGTAAAAAAGCCCCATAATTTTCAGACTTGAAATGATTCAAAATTAATTTAAAATTTTAAAATCTGAAATTAAAGTTAAATTTAAGTTTTAAATTTAAGTTTTAAATATTTTAAGTATCTAATTAAATGATACAAAGTGAAATATAATCCATAAAAATAAAATTTTGATGCAAAATTGTTCTGATCAATTCTGAGTCTGAAGAGCAAAGAAAAGTTAATGAAGCAGGTGCTTCGTGTTTGTTACCTTTTGGCACCGTGACTCACCAGAGCTCTGATGCCATTCCCTAAAATCCTCTCCTCTCCCACATCTCTTGGAGAGCCTGCCCAGCTCTGTAGGGAGAGCAGCTCTGAGCTGTGCACTGCAGCTCTGTGGAACCTGCTTTCTCCTCAGCTCCAGACACACTCTGGCTCCTCAGGCTGGATCTGCTCAGACACAGAGGGTCAGGGAACACCTGCAGGGTTTTTCCCATTTAGGCAATTTTCTTGGAGGCAGCAGCGTTTCCCTGCCTGTTTCCCGTGCAGAACATCCTCAGTGTCCATCCCCTCAGCTCCACACCTCTCCTGTTAACTCAGGAATGGGCTCCAGAATGGAATCCAGCAGGAGCAGTGCAGGCAGACTCTGTACCTAGTCCCAGATGAAAGCTTGATTAACTCATTAATAGGATTATATGCAGGAGGCTGCACTCTGTGAACCAGTGATGTCCTTTTCAATCCCATGTCCCCAGATCATGGAGCATGTGTCACAGTAATTGCCAAGTGCTTATGGAGGGCACAGAAATGCTTGTAAAAATAAACTTGGGCTGGCACACAGATTACATAACGGCAATGTCCATGTCAGGGGCTGTAAGGACCTGTGTCACTCATGACTCTGCTGCTTCAAAGTCAGATGTCACAGCACAGAGCACTTAGAGAAGCTCTGGGAGACAGGAAGTGGGAATTGCCAGGAGCATTGTGCCTTAGGAACTCACCCTTTGTACTTTACACAGTCTGACAAGGCCCAGACTCCCTTTTTGGGGGGTTTCCCAGGGGAGTTGCCTTTCTTCTCCCCTGGGTAGCTTTGGAAGTGAGGACCTGACTCCCACGACCACTCACCACACGCACAAAGTTCTTCATTACAGTCCTGGGAAGGTGTTCTGAGAGGAGCCAGTGGGGAGGTTCTGGCTGTGCTCCAGCTCCTTTCTGCCACTGGAACTGACCTGATGTGGCAGCCAAGCTGCTGAGGGGCTCCCAGGAGGAATTCTGTGGCTGGAGGGACATGGCAGTGCGTGTGTGTCACACTGATACTTCAGACTGCAGGGACGTGCCCAGGGCATGGCATCCATGGAGGAGCAGAGCAGGAATGTTCCCACCTGGATTGGTCCCAGTCCTGCAGAGTGCCCAGGATCACTGCAGCTAGGGACACAGGAGAGCCTCTGGGTGCAGCTGGGACTTACAGGAGGTGCCATTTTCCTCTGGTTGCTCCTCCAGGATGCAGATGGATGAGCCACAAACTCAGTGCTCCTCTGCCCAGAAGACTGTTCTGCTGGGAAAACTTGTTTCAGACAGCAATGTTTAGTTTATTTTGATTCCTCTGAAAGGAAGGTTTTTAGGAAACAAAAGCAAAGTCTTCAACAGGGATTGAGTCTTCTTGAGTCCACAAACTCTCCAAGTTTGTGAGAGGGCTGCATGCCCTCACACTTTGCAGGCAATCTGTGAATGCTACAAGTGGTGCAAACCCACTTGACTCACAGCTTCTCAAGATCGAGATTAGGAGATGCAAATCAGAATACCTGCATTTAACTCAGGTAACCCTCTGCTGGTACCACTTACACATGGCTGAGTAACTCAGCTGAGCAGAGAAGTCTGACCAGCAAAATCTGTTTTCAGCAGGGGTACATAGGGGTACCCTCATAAAGCATTTATTTGGAGCCATGTTCACAGTGGGTCTGTGTGATGTTACTGTGGGTTGTGAATGTGAAATTCTGTGACAGGACAGCTGGACTTTGGAAGAAATTCCAATATTTCTGTGGAAGAAACTTCTTTATATTTCCTTGGTAAAAAAAGCCCCAGCAAACAACAACCAAAAAATCCAAAACAAACAAACAAACAAACAAAAAAATACCCCTCAAACAAAATAAAATACCACCCCACAAACTACTCAAATCAAAAACATCTAAAAAAAGCAAAACCACAAAGCCAACTAACTTCTGGGAACATGACAGTACATCAGAGTGCATTTTGAGAAAATTGGCTCAATATTAAGGAAAAGGAAAAAAATAAGATTTTGAAAATTACATTGCTTTTCATTATTCAGCTTCTGGCTTGCTTCACAAATCACAGATTTTAGACCTTGTGTCTGCAGCTCATGGACAGCCTGAAACAAGAACACAGTGAGCAGCATTCACTCACTTGTGTTTTGGTTTGAACCCTCACCAAACAGTGAAGAAATTAAATTGTAGTGGAGAGAAACTTGTGATATTTTTACCATTTTTTTGGTTCATTGCTTGTTCATTGTCTGTCCCGAATGAGTGCTTGTTCAGATGACTCTTGTGTTCCCCTTCATCCTGATCATTCACTCCACATTCCCAGCATCATTTTGTTCCACATAATCTTCCTTTCATGCTGGTCTCCTCAGAACCTGAGTTATATTCCTCCTGAACTTCTGCTTCCATGGAATTTGCCAGCTCTAAGCCATCTTGGCCAACATCTTGTGCTTTTTGCAATCTGTAGCTGTGCTGCTGCAGGGGTGAACAGTATCTTAGATTTGAGACACTGTGTTCCTCCTTTTTCATATGCCTCATTTTACAGTTTTTCTTGACCATCCAAAAGACAGAGTTGCTTTCATACACAGCTCAGAAAACAGCCACCCACCTGTGCTCAGTGTTTGGTTTTGGTACATGAGGGACCCCAGTGACTGATGGTGACAAGTCCCTGCATTCAAAACACTTGATTTTCTGTCTCCTCTTCAAAGTCTGGCTGTAGAAATTCCAATCACTAAATTGTTTGGGAATTACAGAGTTCAGAACTCTCCCACAGCCTGAACCAGACTTAAACGCTGAATTCTGAAGAGGTCCCAGAAAGCCACAACTCTCAAAGTCACAACTTTGAGACAACAAGAAGGTGTTTTATTTCAGTACTTTCAAACCATTTTTAAAGCAAACCCCGAATTTCATCTTTGTTTTTAGCTGAAAACCAGCAGCACTGCAAAACATGCCTGGAACACTGGGTACATCTGAGACAGCTGAGATCTGGAGAAGTTTTTCTTACAGGGCCTAAAAGTTCAGTCAGTTCAGGTCTGTCTCTGCCTGTTTTCCTGAGCTGAATGCACCTGGCAGAGGGACATAATCACAGTGGGAGAAACAGCAGATCCACAGTGGGAAATGCAGGACAAAAATATTGCTGGATGTGTCTGTTCTGCACAACAAAAGCTCTCAGCTGGTTTGTTTGCCAGTATTTACTTATCCCTATTAAATGAATTGCTTAAGCTTAGTTGGAACTTGGCCCAGTCTGCTTACCCTGCCTGCAAGAAATATTTTTCTCTATCAGCTACTTGAGCTAATTTTGGTCACTAATTTATGCATCTCTATACATAATGATATCTACATAATGTCTTTTGGAGAAACATTTGTTAAGGCTGACAGTAGCAACTGCCAGCTATGTTGTAGGTGGAGTTATTTGCAGTGTTTGCCGTCCTTTCTAGAGAAAATAAGTTTTGTACTTCTCCAGAGTAAGAGCTGCATTAGTGACCTTCGTTTAGAAACTGCAGAACAAGAACAGGAATACAACAAAGAATAGAATTCCCAGAGCACTAAATCCTCAGCCATTGGCCCAGCCAGTAAATCCCCTTAAAAGAACAGAGATTCCAGAGGTTTGGAACAGTGCTTAGTCCTCTCAGTGGAAGAGTAAACATAAACACCAGCCAGTACATTGGATCACTTTATAGGTGAGAGGATTGAGCATTTGCATTACTTTTTTATCTGCTTCCTGAGTGTGTCTGAGTAAATTCTGTTAAATTCTGCCATTTCTCCCTCTTTTGCATCCTCAATTCTCACATTTAATTTAACAACCTTGCCTCAGTCAAATTTCTGCCTGATGATCTGGCTCCCTCCCTCGTGTGCCCCCACTTCCCCTTTAATTGCTGTGGAATGCCAACATCTTTTCCATATTAAAAAGTAGTTTTTCTTTTTGAACAATTGGCAGCCTGGTGCCTGGATATTTCTTGGGTACAAACCCATCCATTTTAGTGTGCCACAATGATCAGCCCTGCGTAGTTTGATGCTGGTTTCAGGGGCAACAGGGACTGGTCAGGCAGGACTGCTCTGATTGAAGGAGCTCCAGGAAAACTCTAAATCAAAGGATTTGAACCAAGTGATTCCCCACAGTGGGCACTGCAGCAAGCACAGACCTGACAAGCCAGGTAAGGAGAGGAGGTTCTTGGGAAAGAGCATCACTTGTTTATCATTTCTGTTGAAGTAAGAAATGCAGCACTGGGGTTAAAGGATCACAGCCAGCCTCTCCTGGGCCAGAGGACCTGGCAGAGGTGTTCCTGGGGTGTGAATGCCTAACTTCAAGACCACTGGTTTATTTGACACAGGCTAAACACAATCTGTGCTTTTGACTTAGTCACACTGGCCTGCAACTGCCCTGCTCCAGGGAAATGAGTCCCTGGCCAAACAGCTGCCAAGGGGACTTAGGGCTCCTGGATGAGGGAGGAAGAAATAAGGGGCTGCTGGCTTTCTGTAAGGTCCTGTTTCACTCTCCAACTTGAAATCCTCAACTATTCCTCTGCTGCTGAATGAGGAATGCAGCTGAGCCCAGAGAACTATTCACAAATACAAAACGAGGGGTGTGGAGGCAGAGCTTATCTGCCTCTCAAACACACCGTGGAGGTAAAGTGCATCCCCATGTGTGACAAGTGACGTTAGCTGCAACTAAATATAGAGCTGCCTGCTGCACACTGATGATATCTCCCAGGGTCAGCTGAGCTGCTCTGCCTAATTTTGGCCTCCTCGGTCTCTGGAGGTTGTTGTTGGCAAAAAACAGCAGTGTTGTAGTGGGTGGAGCAGTTCCCTTCTTGGATGGTCAGCCAGAGGAGCCTGTCCCACCTCCAGTTCTGCAGTGCCCATCCTGTCTCATGTCCAGGGGTGCAGTGTCCATCCTGTCCCACCTCCAGTTCTGCAGTGTCCATCCTGTCCCACCTCCAGTTCTGCAGTGCCCATCCTGTCTCATGTCCAGTTCTGCAGTGTCCATCCTGTCCCACCTCCAGTTCTGCAGTGCCTATCCTGTCCCACCTCCATTTCTGCAGTGCCCATCCTGTCCCACCTCCAGTTCTGCAATGCCCATCCTGTCTCATGTCCAGTTCTGCAGTGGCCATCCTGTCCCACCTCCAGTTCTGCAGTGCCCATCCTGTCTCATGTCCAGGGGTGCAGTGTCCATCCTGTCCCACCTCCAGTTCTGCAGTGCCCATCCTGTCTCATGTCCAGGGGTGCAGTGCCCATCCTGTCCCACCTCCAGTTCTGCAGTGCCCATCCTGTCTCATGTCCAGTTCTGCAGTGGCCATCCTGTCCCACCTCCAGTTCTGCAGTGCTCATCCTGTCCCACCTCCAGTTCTGCAGTGTCCATCCTGTCTCATGTCCAGGGGTGCAGTGTCCATCCTGTCCCGCCTCCAGATCTGCAGTGGCCATCCTGTCCCACCTCCAGTTCTGCAGTGTCCATCCTGTCCCACCTCCAGTTCTGCAGTGCCCATCCTGTCTCATGTCCAGTTCTGCAGTGGCCATCCTGTCCCACCTCCAGATCTGCAGTGTCCATCCTGTCCCACCTCCAGTTCTGCAGTGCCCATCCTGTCTCATGTCCAGTTCTGCAGTGCCCATCCTGTCTCATGTCCAGTTCTGCAGTGTCCATCCTGTCCCACCTCCAGTTCTGCAGTGCCTATCCTGTCCCACCTCCATTTCTGCAGTGCCCATCCTGTCCCACCTCCAGTTCTGCAATGCCCATCCTGTCTCATGTCCAGTTCTGCAGTGGCCATCCTGTCCCACCTCCAGTTCTGCAGTGCCCATCCTGTCTCATGTCCAGGGGTGCAGTGCCCATCCTGTCCCACCTCCAGTTCTGCAGTGCCCATCCTGTCTCATGTCCAGTTCTGCAGTGGCCATCCTGTCCCACCTCCAGGGATTCAGTGTCCATCCTGTCCCACCTCCAGTTCTGCAGTGTCCATCCTCTCCCACCTCCTCTAAGTTTAAACTGATGCAGTTCATTCCATGGATAAATATTAAAAGCCACATTTTCCCTCACCTGAGGGAGAGCTTTTCCTTTTAGGAGACTGCATTTAGAGCAGTAAGAAGGTTAACACAGTTATAGTCACAGAGTTTCTTACATCCCAATAGAAAACAAATATTATTTCCAAGCCTCAAAAGTAATTTGTGAATGATGTTAATGTTCAAGCAGCTCTGTCACATCTCTTTGGTCAGTGTTATCTACAAAGCCTCTTATTTTCATGGGGCATCCCTTCATCCTGTATTTCAAAACCAACCTTGTATTGGAGTAATTAGTGGGGCCAAATTGAAATGATTGAAATCTCTGGTTTGATGAAATGACCCCCCTGTCCTCTGCTTTAGGATCTCCTTCAGCCTTTCTGTGTCTGCACTTGAGAAGATTGGTTTTCTCCTTGCTTCTGTCTCTGTGAAACTTGGATCCCAAACTCCTGCAGTGGGATTCAGAGATGATAAAGTCACCCTGGTTTACCAGTTTAGTGACCAGATGAGCACCCCAAAGAGGTTTTAGAGCCCAGCATGACTCAGTGCATTGCTAAAATCTCTACTACATCAGAGCTTCATCCTAACCATGGAAAATAAACTACATCTTGGAATGAAGTTCATTCAGAAGTTGGAATCTGGGAGCATCTGGGAATTGGTTTAGTTTGCTTCTGGGAGGGCTTGAGTACCAGCAGCTAGGGAGTGATTCAGTGGCAGGCAGCAACAGCTTGTTCCTCAAAGATTTAACTCTGCTTGTGGTGCTTCCAGGGATAAGGAAATTGTTTCTCCTGATTACTTTGAATAAATGTTTGATGAACACACAAATAGCTAATGTAAAAGGAATTTAAATGTGTTATCCAGAAACAACTCCCTTCTATTTCCCCATTCTTTCTCTGTGGACAGAACCAAGAGCAGAGCCTGTACCCAGCACAGGATCACTGCTTTGCACCTGGCTCAATCTGAGGCAAAAACGATCCAAAGGATGAAGTGGGAGGATGTGAAATCTGCCAGGTCACTTAAAATGTACATCTTTAAAACTGGAGAAGTAATCCAGATCATTAAGAAGAGTAATAGTAAAAAATCTGCAGATAAAGGAACACATTTATCTTGAACTAGGGAAGCTGCAGAAGCGGCTGAATTATCTCTTTCTCAAAGACCTTGTTGAACTTGGTGCCTGGAAACATTCTGGAATTATGGAGTGACCTATTTTGGTTTCACCAGGGGATGAAGGAGCTGCCTTGTCAGTCACCTTTGTGCAGGAGTTGCCCTGATTAAGAAGCATCACAATGGGAACTCTTGCTAAACTTATGGCACTGCCATGGAAGTGCCCTTTCACTGAGGGCATTTGCATTTAAATGGGGAACTCAAAGAGCTGAAGTGCAGCGGTGGTGCCAAAGGACAAAGCATTAATCACTGAAAACTGCTCTGCCTGTGCAATTGTGCTGCCACATCTGGAATATTCACCTGGAAAAGACAAGGCATCTTCACCTCTAATCCTTAGATCCTCCAAATGCAATTCAGTTCCTGCACAGGAAACCTTGTCTTTCTCCTCAACATGGTTTTAAGCTATCCCTAGTTTTGTTACTTTTTAAATTACAGGAGGCCAATTTCAGACAGCAAATCTTCAACAGCTCCAAGTTTTCACAAAATTTCTTCAGAGCCACCGCAGGCTTAAGCACAGGCAATCATTTTCTGCTGTCACCAAAAGGCATTGATGGAGTCTGAGGGACTGTGATGATAGGAGGGATTTCTTATTTTCATGCCTGCTTTGTTGGAAGAATGTAATTACTATGCTATCAGAACAAACTATAGACAAAACACCTTCCCAACTCTTTTAAAGTTACTCAATACTGAAAGATGCAGTGGATAATCTTATTTTTCATTTTTTGCTAGCTATTGATAGAACTGGAATTGTCACAGCCAAGTTAGAATTTTTCATGAACCACCAGGTAGCAAAAAAATGTTTTGTGGACTGGTTTGTGTGCATTTGTAAATGCACTTCTGTTCTTCACCAGAAGATATCAAAAACAAGAATTTTTGTGAACTTATAGAATCTGAGAACATTGATTACCTGAACTATTTGGAATGAGACTGCATCAAGACCTGTGAGGGTGCAGCATGAAGCAATGACAACCCTGACATCCCAATTAGGCAACGGGTTGCAATAAGGCCAGAAAGCAAAATTTCCCCTGCAAGGCCAATTAAAAACAAGATGGTTTTTAAAATATTATATATTAATATATTAACTATATTAATTATGTTATCTATTATATATTATGTATTATACATATATATTATATATATTATATACCAGATTAAAAAAAAAAAAAGGAGACAAGTACTGAGAGGTGACAAAGTACTCAGTACCCACTTAAGCTGTGCAGAATAGAATATTTGTGAGTTTGGCATCTGACCTGTCAGGTGTGTTCATGTGCCTTTCACCATGGGGGGATTTCTCTGACACCAAGGCTGTCAGAGGAGTGTCAGCCCCACAGGACAGGAGCTCTGGGACAGCAGTGCCTTTACCATACCCAAACCCTTTGGCTGCTCCTCAGGGACAGATGATGTGCAGTATGATTTCATATTTAGAGATGAAAGGCTGACCAGGGATTTATTTAACAGCCTGGGTAGCACAATGAACCCAACTGGCTTTTGTTACCTCTGCTTAGATGTAACTCCACATCACACTGATAGAAAGTTCCTCTGAGGTGATCATGGCAGCTTTTCTCAGTAGATTAGGACTAAGCTTGACAAGCACTCTCTAGTTTGTCACCAGCAAAGCTAAACGGCCGAGTCAGGAATATTTCCACCTGGCCAGATTAAAGTTCTTTGACTGCAGAGGGGTGGAGGCAAAGGCTGAGCTGGCCCCTCTGCACTCCCCATGACTTCAGAAAGATGCCTTTAACAATTCCAGGTTCTCCTAAAGTTTTAAAGGCTTCTTTTCTAATGGCTTGTGGTGCTTTATGGAAATCTTGTATTTGAGGAGCCTCAAATCTGGGGTCTGCAAGGTTCACTCAACGCTGGAGCAGCTGCTGGATGCTGCAGCTGTTGGCAGAGCAAGGTTTGGGTGGGAGCTGCAGTGCTAGGTCCTCCACCAAAATAAAGCCTGGCTCAGTGCACAGCAACAGTGTCCAAAGGACCAGGATCAAACCCATGGGGATCAAACCTGAGCCGGGGGAACCAGGTAACATCAGCTTTCATGGATCCGGGGCATCTGCGTGGAAATAGCTGTTCCAGGAAGGAATGGGGAAACCTGCTGTTGGCAGAGGGAGTTCAGCACAGCTCAGCCTGGGTTTGGTTTGTGCCTGGGATCAGTCAGGAGTCCCCCAGCAGGTCACTTTAACGTTCCAGCTGGGAGTGGATGAGGCTCCAGCACACACTGTCCCCTCCAGAGGGAGGAATTTCATTTCCAGCCTCTGAGGCCCATTATAGCTCAAAATTCCAGATGGGCCATATTTATCTGAGGGAACTTCACTTTGTCTGCTTTGCTCGAGGTCTGTTTGAAGTCAGTTCACCTTTGAGGAGAAATTTGCAGTTTCACAGAGTTTAAACACATGGAACTCCCATTTGAACAACTCTACTTGTGGCATGAGTGAATTCCTTTGGATTTTAAAACCATTTAACTTATTATAAGGACCCAAAATACAAAGAGATCTCACACATCCCACCAGTGGAGGACTTATCTGAGCTAGATGATTATGAGTACAGTAAATATTAGAATAATTGATAAAAGAAAGCCCCATCTGTTATAGAAAGACATTGACTATTAGCAATATTCTTTGGGCCCTTTTACTTAATTACATTTCATTTTATTCCATAACATTTTGATAAAGTAAATTTGGAGTCTTCTTTATGTGTTTTTTTCTTTTCCAATACCCCTAGAACTCAATTAACAGCCTTTGTCTTCAAAGTCCTGGACAGAGGAGTTTAGAAACTGAAATAAAGAAGCCCATTGTAAAGCACGGAAGGTGCAGTTTCCACCTGAACTCTTCCCCCAGCCAGTTTGGCAGTGTCAGGACAAAATTTTCACTGCTTTGACTGTGCTTGTGTTACACTGAATTAGTTACAGTCCAGAGGTCACTTTTAAATCCCATCCCCAAACATGAAGATTAAATATTACTCATCAGTTTTCTGCAATGTAGAAGACAATTTTGAAAAAATCACCAACCCACACCCAACAAATAAAGTCCCCTGTGTATTCAGGGCCTCAGAAATTATTTTGTGCCATTCCATGTGAATTTTTGCATTCAGCCCATTTTGGAACTCGCTGTTTACAGTGGTGATGCTGCTCCAAGACCTTTCTCACTTCTCATGGTAGTTTATTTTGAGCCAATGGTTTAAAATTAACTCAATTATTAGATATTGAGGTAGGTCCCAGATCACAGTAGCCTACTTTTCATTAAATATAATCACTGTTTTAAGAGTTTGGCATTTTAGAACACTTCATGACAAAAACCTCCCAGTCTCTTAAGCATAAAGATCTGAATGAAAAAATTAATTCCTACAAGTTCAAACCTTTCCTGCCTCTCTCACTCTCCATAACTTCTTCAAGATGTAAACAAAAGTTGAGTGGTGAGGAAGAAAATTGTAAAATATCCTGTCCACAGAGACATAACCACCTGCAGTCTTGAAGAAGGACATTTAATCATAGATACAAAGGGACTTCTAAAGCTGCTGATCTGGGTAATAGAACATTGAGAACACTCCACCTACCCTGGCTCGGTAGGAGAAAGGCAAAGCAAAGCCCGGGAAAACTGTTTTCCTGAAGGAAGGGAGCTGGACTTCCTAAATTATTCAGCCAAAAAATGGCAAGTAAGGTATTGATAAACCTTTGAATTCACTCCCACTTGTTTGCACAAAAGTTCTAAAAGAAGGAGGCCCAAAGCTCCTTTGGGAATGCGATGTCCAGCCCCAGTGTGCCAGGCTGTGGGAGCTGAGGCTGCACAGCTGCAGTACCAGGGGGTAGAATTTGTTGGAATGAGGACTGAGGAACAGGAAGGACAAGCTTGAGCTTGGGCTTCCTCATATCAGGCTAAAATTCTTAATTCTACCATTAAAAAAAAAAAAAAATTAATAATTAACTTTGACCTTTTCCATTTAGAAATAGTATTTTGAACAGATCCATGCTGTCAGGGAAGGAGGGTGGATAACCTCTAGGTTTCTTGTCTTTCCCTGATTTGCCATCCTTTTCTCTGTGCTTATTTCAAACCCCGCTGTGTGTCAGGAGGGGCTGTCGGCCCTGCCTTGGAACTGCCAGACACCAGCCTGGAGTCTGGATCACACTGACTCAGGGGAGAGGATTGTCACCTCTGAATCTCTGCCCGAGCAGGGACCGAGGAGGAGCAACACAGCTTCAAAGGGTGCTCTAACACTTGCCAGTAAGCTTCCACGGGGGGATGCAAACAGCAAGAATTAAATCAAACATGCAAATCTAGCCCGGAATTTGGGCAGCTTTCACTGCGCTCAGTGCTGGACGTTCCTGGGTGCCCAGAGCCCCTGGACGCCTCTTCTCAAAGCTGCTCCTGGGCTTTTTACTTGGATTTTTTTTATTTTTTTTTTTAATTTAAGTTTTTGATCCATCCACGCTGCGGTTGGCAGAGCTCTGCCTGTCGCACGGCAATAACGGAGTCCCGTATCCCACGGGCTCTGTGCGGCAGAACCCGCATGCAGAGCAGGGATCCGGGATCGCTCTGACTTTCCCAGTGCCACCGCTGGATGTCCCTGGGAGACCAGCGTTCCTGCAGCGCTGCTCCGGGCAGCACTGCGGCATTCCCGCTCCCGGCCCGCCGTGCGCACTCGGGACAGCCTCGGCAGCTCCGCTGGAGGGCACGGGACGAAGAGCATTCCTGATTCAACCCCGTCCCTAGAGATCCCGACATTCTGTCCCAGGTGTGGAGCATTTAATAAATGCTGCTTTGCCCCAGGTTAATACACATTTTACTCGATGCCCTAAAAATAACGAGTGCTAAATGTAATTATTTTGGAGATAGTACCCAGACACCTTTGGAGCAGGAGCTGGGGTTTGCCTGGATGAAGTTCCCTGCACACAGGGATTGCCCTGGTGCAGGAAGCAGCAGAATTTGCTCATCGGGGTGAAAAGAGGGTTCTGGCCGGCACTGGGGATTGCATTTGGCAGAGATTTGCTTTGTTCTCCAGAGCTGGAGCTATTGCAGGGCATCGCTGGGGTGTCAGGGGACAAAGGCTGTGGTCATTCCTGCCCCTGCTCATTCCTGCCCCTGCTCATTCCTACTTCTGGTCATTCCTGCCTGCTCATTCCTTCCCCTGCTCATTCCTTCCCCTGCTCATTCCTGCCCCTGGTCATTCCTGCTGTTTGCCACTGACTGCACGGCTGCACATGCCAAGGGTTTTGGGAGCAGAGAGATTCCCTTTGGCCATGGAACCCCAGGAACATTCACCTCTCACTGCTGGGACTGTGCCTTGTCAGAAGTACTCAAGCCCTCCCCCAGCCCTGTCAATGCTCCTGCTGCAGTGACAGATTTGGCGATACAGTTTCCCACCCCAGAACTTCATACACTGTCTGCTCACCAGAAAAAATCTCTTTAATTGTTTAGATGGATATTCTGAATCTGTGTTTGTTTCTGTAATTTATTAGCTAGGTAGGGATAAATAAATTTAAAAAAAATTATTGGTTCCAGGTCAGCACTTGGTTCAGTAATGGCTCCAGTTTTTCTCTTGAGGGGTAACAGAGTGAGTGACAATTCTGACAAACTTTTATTCTGTGAGCAAATACAGAGAAGAAATTTAAATTCAGCTTGTGAAATGAAAGCAAATGGGAGGAAATATCTATTAAAAAGAGTTAATATAAATGCACATTCGGAGTGAATGTTGCCCTTATGGTAATGTTGCTGTTTGCCTTTGTAATCAGGACTATTTTTACATAACCCGCCTCTTTTTTTTTTGGTCTTTGGGTCTTCAAATACTGTTCTCGCTGTTTAAATTTGTATGTATGAGGCTGTGTATATGGCTACATCCACAACAATGTAGAATAAAGGCTACAAAGATTTGCCATGCAGGAGATAAGAAATTTGCATTATTCGTCTGGTAAAGTAAGATGATAAAATAGTCCTAAAGAAGGCAAACTCATTTTATTCCATATGCCTTTGTGCCATTCACCTTGGGGAAAATGAAATAGAACACTCCTATGATTATAAAAATAGCAGAGAAGTAGGATTACAGCAGTAGAACTTACTTATGCACTGTAATTCAAACCCATCCTTTTCCTTTTTCATCTGATATTTGCAGTGTACAGCCCAAGCAGGCAATAAATACTTGGGATTGTTTATGGGTGAGGTCATCCCCAGAATCGCCAGCTCATGGAATTAGTTCCTAATGAGATTATTAGGCCAGTGTTTATTTTGTGGGCTCTGAACAGCCGACATAAACTTAGACATTGTTATTTTGCTGTCAAGATTGTGGCTGAGGCTCATTTTCTTTTCCAAGACTTCAAATCTAATCTAATCTAGCCCAGCTCCCAGTATTAACAGGACTGTTTGTGTTGTAGAAATCTTCATTCTGCACTGGGGAAAAATGAGCTTGAGCAGGTTGCCAGCCAACTGCATGCTTTGTACTGATCAGGTAAATGAAATACGCCACAAAAATCAAGGAGAGAAGTGGGGGTTCTCTTTTTGGATGTGTTTTCATCCAGCCTCGTTGTAAATGTGGTGATTTTAGATGAATAAACTTCTTTCCCCACTGAGGTGAAGTCTTCGATGGATAGACAGGGTTATGCAAGAATTCTGCCTTTTAATGGTGTTGATAAAGTGGAGCACAGCAGTGTTTGAACAAATCCCACTACTGAGCAGCTGAGATGAGGAAGTCCTGAAAGATTCTGTCTCCATGTAAAACCACAGGGGAATTTCCAAAAGCAACGTTCAGTTACACAAGGAGCAATTTCAATTTTCAGGGCCATTTCTCTTGAATCCATTTGACTTGTCTGTGGAATTATTTAAATGCACAAAATCAGAATTGACCTGAGAAGTTGTTTAATGAAGTCAACCACTGTCTGTGATTATGTTCCGGAGAACAAATATTAGTTATATTTGATCTTTATTCTCACTAAGACAAGAGTTCTTGATTGAGAGGAGCTGAGTTCTTCAGGATTCTGCATGAAGCCTTTTCTCAGAGCTAAATTTACTTTATGCTGCTCCATTGAATTGTGGAAGAGCAAGTAAATGTTGACAATGGCTCTTTTGCATATTCCCTCCATTGTTCCTGTCTCAAACACCTCCTTCAAGCATGCAACAGAATGTGCTGAAAAAGAACCATCCCTCAGAATGCCCGTGCCACTTTTTGGAGTGTGGTCTCCAATAATTTTTGGAGAATCTCAGAAATATTTCAGTTCCTATCAGCAGCATTCTTGCTGCTCCATAGCATGGGATCCTTCCTGCAGCTTCGGCCAGGATTGATTTGGTCCAGCAGGGATTGATTTGTTTTGCAGAGCATTTCCTCAGCCATGAGCCTTTGAAGGTCTCAGGACCAGTGCAGGATATGCAGAGATATGTATATGCAGAGATATTTACCTACCCAAAAATTCCCTTGATTTTTTTATTCTGTTTCAAGGTGTAGAAGCTCTTTGAACTTTAACTTTTTCTCACTAGAGCTGAGTTATTGGAGAATCAAATTTATTTCCAGGAAAAGGCATGAATTATTTTGGTTTCCGTTTTTCTAGGATCTGTTCTGCTTACTTAGACCTTGGGTATTCAAAGAACAAAGTTAGAGTTCCTCAGTGTCATGGGATGGTTAAAGCATTTATCCAAGGTGGGATTTAATCTCTTTCCAGTTACAGTTAATGTTCATACTGGTGTAACATCACATCCTGGTATAAAATGAGCAGCTTGTTCTCCAACATGTTCTCTCTCTACCACTTTTTTGATGGTTTTGTAGCATTTTGGGTTCTTCTTTCCCTTAAGAATTAACTTGGGGATAATTGTTGCCTTTTAGCATGGAGTTTCCTAGAAAATTTTTTCTTGAAGAAACATTTACTTTAATTGTTGTGAGATTAATAGGCAGGGAAAGGAGATACAATAAGAGATAATGTGTTCATATTTATAAAATCTTTAGACAGGCTCCAGTGAGTTCTCTAATTAACCACAGAAAGACTTTATGAGTGCTGAATAAATTAACATAAAAAATAAAAGCCTTGGTCGATTAGAATGCCTGAAACCAGGCTATGCATTGTTGGTCTGGAAAACAGGGGTCACAAATGGTCAGGAGAACCTAAAATGAGGGTCTGGTTCCCTTTTCTTATGTGAGCAAACTCTCTGGTGGCTCATACTGATTTACAGTGATATAAGAGCAAATCAGGTCTCCACTTATTACAGACTTTAACAGAGACCATTAAGTCTATTTTAGCTGAGTGAATTTGTTCTTTTCAAAGGTATTTTAAGTCAGAAAAAAACCTCAGGAACCACTCTTTAATGAAGGCAATGAGCAGTTTTGGAGACTGAATTACCACACTGTGTGTGCTGCCTGAAGAACACTGAACCCCCCATGGGTGCTGTTCACACCATTCCCTCACCCAGGCTGGGCCAGGGCAGGGTCAGGTTGGAGATCAGGAAAGGTTCCTCCCCCAGAGGGTGCTGGCACTGCCCAGGCTCCCCGGGAATGGGCACGGCCCCGAGGCTGCCAGAGCTCCAGGAGCCTTTGGACAGCGCTACCAGGGATGCCAGGTTGGGATTGCTGGGGGCTCTGGGCAGGGCCAGGATTGGACTGGATGATCCTGTGGATCCCTTCTAACCCAGGATATTCTGTGATTCCATGGGATAGAGATTTGTTGATGACATGTATTGACCCCATCCTCAAAATGCTGTGTATAAAACATTAATCACAGCAATTTCCTTGATGGTTTCTTGTCCCCTGGAAAAGATGAAAACTCAAAAGCCATCAAGAAGCTGATATGTAGAGCAGTTCCAGAGCACAGTATCTTGCAGTTGTGGTAGTTCCTGCATCAATATTCCTGGGAAGCTGCCAAATTGATAGTCAGCTTTTTAGGAGAATTAACAAAATGGCTGTGATAATGAAATGTCTCCAGAACTGCCTTCTCTAGCAGCCTTTGGGTGTGGAAACCAGCAAATCCATCAGGAGGAAGCCCTGGGTCCCAGGTGTCTGAGATTGGAAATGTAAGATGTGTCTGGGGTGTGTGTTCAATTTCCACCTGTCAGAGCTGGGGCAGTTCTCTGCTGTTCCTTGGGCAGTTTTCTTTATCTCTCCCACAGCCAATCCTCCCTCCAGGAGATCTCTTCTGTTCATGGGCCATTAATTATTAATTATCTCCTGTTCATGGCCAGTGAGTGTCCCTGCATGGCTGAGAAAATTCCATCATCCATGGGGAGATGCTCCACCCAGGGGGAGGAGCCAAGCATTCCTACCTGGATACAATCTGACTTTTGGGACACCACAGCAGCCTTTGCCCACTGCATTCCCAGAGGAGCAGCTTTCTTCCCCACTGCATTCCCAGGGGAAGCCCAGGCCCATCCACACCAGCCCTGGAGCTTCAGAGGAAAACTCCTCCCTTGTGCAGGATCCCTGCTCCAGCAGAAGCACAGCTGGCACTGCAGGAGGGCTGAGCCACCATGGGATGGGACTGCTGCCACCACCCCGACCCACAGGCTGCCAGGGCCTGCTCTGACTCTGGCAGTGGTTTGTTTGTTGGCTTTTTTTTTCTTTCTTTTTTTTTTTTTTTTTACTGTTGCATTTCTTTTTTTTTTTTTTCCTAATAATGAACTGTTATTCCTACTCCCATATTTTTGTCTGAGAGCCCCTTAATTTCAAAAATAAAATAATTCAGAGGGAGGGGGGTTTACATTTTCCATTTCAAGGGAGGCTCCTGCCTTCCTTAGCAGACACCTGGCTTTTCAAACCAAGACATTAGGAGAGGCAGGGAAATCTTGGAACAGCAGGACTATGTCTGGGTTTGGGTGTCATTCCTGCCCATGGAACCAAATGGTGGGGCCTCTCTGACCCCAAGCTTTCCCTGATTGCTTATCTGTATTTTGAGAGCAAATCTGAGCTGTGCCCCAGAGAAACAGTCCTGAGCTGGCACCAAGCTCTAGGAATGCCAGAGCAGGTGATATTTAAATAGCTTTGTGAGTGATTCCCTGTGCAGATGAGCTTCTCCTCAGTGCAGCTCTTCCATTTGTCTGCCTGATTTCAACACAAGGAAAGAAACAATTGAATCAGAGAAAGAGCCTTAGGGGTGGGATTCATGTCAGCAAGGATGCATTCCAGTGCTCTTGTCTCTGCTGTTCCTGGTGCTCTTCCATGAGCAAATGGTGGCCTCCAGTTTGAAGGAGTCAGCTTCTGAAAACCTTGTGTGTATCCATGTGGGAATACAGGGAAAAGGGAGTGCATGGTGCTGGAGTTCAGCAAATGCTCCTTGACTGTTCCAGACCAGGGCACTGGGATGGCTCTGGATTATTCCAGGTTGTACAGACAATTCCCACTGTACAGAGTGAAGCACTGATGCTTCTAAGAAAGTTATTTATTCACAGTCGGGACATGTAGGTGAGAACTTTTAGTTCTCAGTTCACAATGAGTATTTTGAAGTTGCCTGTTACATGTGAACACAGGATTCAAACCTGTCCAAAAGAACTCCTTGTCCCAGCTGCTGCTACATTTAATACCCAGCATTTTCCAGGACCACAGGTTTCAGGGAAAGGTGCAAAAAGTTGCCAATAGGATAAAAATATAATAAGCAACTTCTGGGAATTTTTTCTCATATTTTCTGACTTTGAATCCCAATGGATTTTTATTTCTCCTCTAATACTGTATTTCTTTGACCCCTTCTAAATGTGGACGTTCTAATTACCCACACAAATGCTCAGCTCTCTTTTGGCTCTTACTGAATTCCTGCAGGTCACCAGCCCTGGCTCATAATTCCATGAGTCACTGCTGAACATGCACAAATGTTGGGAGTTAGGGCAGCCTGACCCTCAGCTTCAGCAAGACAATGTTCCATGCACTCTTTGGAGAGGTTATTCCACAGCAACCCTTCCCATCACAGCCCCCATGCAATTGTGTCATTATCTGGAATTATAATGGCATTTACTGGGCAGGAACAGCAACCAGCAATGTGTCTGGATCTCTTATGCCCTGCCAGTTTTCCTCTTCCCACATTTGCTCCTGGAAAGCTGCAGGTGGAGCTGATGCAGAGTCAGAACCTCTGCCAGGATCTTGGAAAAGGAGGGGTTGGTTTGAAATTGCTCTTCAAACACAATCAAACTGTTCTGGAAGATTGTTCTGGTAAAAGTATTAATCTGTATTAGCATTAATGACATTATTAATGAGGGGACAGCAAGAAGCTTGTAACACTATTTCTACTATAGAGTCCTATAGATAAGAGGATGTAAACCTTGCTGAATGACCACCTATCCTCTTCCATAATCCATAGATTCCACTCGAAGCCTCTCACTTCACTTCCAAACACTTAAAACACTGCTTCAGAGATGCTCTTGGTTATTTAGGGACATGGAGTTTATTTTAGACACGTTTGAATCCTGTGCCCTGGTCAAAGGACTGCCTGACCTCAGACTGTTTCATTTCTCTTTGGTTTGTTTATGGCAACCAATTCCCAAAGGCAAAGCCATTGTTTGGAGTATTTTGCTGAGTAAGTCCAGAGCCACGGAACCAAGCTGATAAATAGAGGCAGCTGTATATATTTAGTATATTCCTATAAGCTCCCAGTGCAATGGATTCACCTGCTGAGCAGCAACTGAGAGCTTCCAGCCTGTGATCCTGGAGGGATCAGCAGTGTGTGCGCTGACGGTGACAGTGAATTTAGTATTGCCCTTCAAGAGTAGTTGCAATTAAGTCTTTGAAAAACCATCTATTTTCCAGTGCTTTACACACTGGAGCATTCTTCTCTACAAAATTCCTTACAGAAAGCTGGGTATTTTTCCCTGCTCTGGAATGCAGCCTGTTCTGGAGAGCAGAGTGGTTTTAATTACTGAGTGGCACTTCGAGGAGAGCAGGTGAACAAAATGGTTTTAACTCAAAATGCAGGAGGAGGGAAGGCAAAATAATCCCTAAGGATTTAGTCTTGCAAGGGGTAGAAGAAAATTCTTTGAAGTCAGCCAAGACTTATTTGCTTGTTTGTGACTTTCAAGGTCAGGAGGGACCTTTAGATCATGGGGAGAGTCTTGGTGTGTGACAGAACTTGGGATGTGCAGAGATATTCCAGGTGGAGTTCCTTGGCCAAGCCTGGCTCCATCCAGGGAACATCAAGGCCCAAATGAGTTGGGATGTGTGGGTGGGGAATGTGCAAAGTGTCTTGGTTCGAACAGACAGGTGTTTGCTAAGGAAGGCAGGAGCCTCCCTTGAAATGGAAAATGTAAACCCCCTCCCTCCGAATTATTTTATTTTTGAAATTAAGGGGCTCTCAGGCAAAGATATGGGAATAGGAATAACAGTTCATTATTAGGAAAATTAAAATACAAATGCAATAGTACAAACACCACTGCCAGAGTCAGAGCAGGCCCTGGCAGCCTGTGGGTCGGGGTGGTGGCAGCAGTCCCATCCCATGGTGGCTCAGCCCTCCTGCAGTGCCAGCTGTGCTTCTGCTGGAGCAGGGATCCTGCACAAGGGTGGAGTTTTCCTCTGAAGCTCCAGGGCTGGTGGGGATGGGCCTGGGCTTCCTCTGGGAATGCAGTGGGGAAGAAAGCTGCTCCTCTGGGAATGCAGTGGGCAAAGGCTGCTGTGGTGTCCCAAAAGTCAGATTGTATCCAGGTAGGAATGCTTGGCTCTTCCCCCTGGGCAGAGCATCTCCCCATGGAAGATGGAATTTTCTCAGCCATTCAGGGACACTCACTGGCCATGGACAGGAGATAATTAATAATTAATGGCCCATGAACAGAAGAGATCTCCTGGAGGGAGGATTGGCTGTGGGAGAGATAAAGAAAACTGCCCAAGGAGCAGCAGAGAACTGCCCCAGCTCTGACAGGTGGAAATTGAACACACACCCCGGACACATCTCGAACCTGAGACAGTGGGGACAGTGCTAAGCCATGCCTGGGGCAGGGCTGGTGGCTGCTGTTCCCCAGTGGAACATTTGCTGTGCAAAGCTGGATCCCAGCTTTCCTGCTCTTCCCTGAGCAGTTTGCTGGGATCACTCTGCCATTCCCTGTGAATCCTGGGAAAAGCCAGTGCCACCAGGGTGTGGATGGCTTGGGAGGCTTGTTAATCCTCTCCTGCACTGGGATGGGAATGGAGCTGTTAGAATTTAGCTGAGACCTCATTTTACTCTACATTTTATGAGCTTATAACCTTAACAAATCTGTAGGAGCCATTTACTGTCAGAAAGACAAAACTCCCTTTTGTAGACTTAATATTTCAAAATATTTCATTTTTTGTCCCCTTTACTACCTTTTTATAGCTCATAAAGAATGATTTGTTTTTTTTTTTTGCTTTGTTTCTGTTGTAGCTTATGAACCTGCCAGCTAATAAAATTTCAGGAAAATCTAATTCCATTGAAAAGTTCAATTTTTTAATAGGAATTTTATTTGAACATCCTTGTTTTAACATAGCTGGCAGCAACAGGAGCAGTGTTAGGGGGTTGTTGGAGAACACATTTAATTTCCCATTCCAAAGATGTCCTGGATTTTAATAATTTCCAAGGGCAGGACTGGATACTGAAATGACAAACTGCTGTTGCCTGCACAAAAGCCTCCAGGCACCCTCACAAAAGCATTGCCAGCAAGAAGACTGCATGCAAGGGCGTTGTGGGAGTGAAGGAAAAGACTGGAATTCCCTTGCACCCATTCCATTCTTGTTCAGTGGACTCCAGGGTTCTGAATTAAAGGCATTTTATCTGTGCACAAAAACTGGTTTAAAAACCAGGAATCCCCTGACTCATCTCAACACTGCTGGCATTTTGGGAATCCTGAGAAAGGCCAGGGTTGTTGCCTGCTCCCTGCCAGCCATTCTTGGGGATTTTCTATTGCTGGCTTGTCTTCAGAGGGAAGATGGAACAGCCCAAAGGCTGCTGGCTCAGGAGCAAAGCAGAAGTCAGGGCTCTGTGTGCACTGATGGACAGTGCAAAGGTGGTTACAGATATTCCTGCCTTCCCTTTCCCCAGTCTAACTCAGCCTGGCACTGAGGGTGCTTTTGTCAAAGCTTATCAGAGAATTCTCAGCCACACAGTTCAGAAAAGTATTTTTGGTTTGATATTTTGGTGCTGTGGGTGGCATCCTGACACACCTGGCAGAGGAATGCACATTTCAGCAGAAATGATCACATAATTAACAAAATTAACAATATAGTGCAAGCCTCCAGTTCCTCCAATTTACAAAATTAATATTTTTACGATGCTTGGCACTTTTGGAGTAATATAATTAGGGGTTTTGTTCAGTCTTTTACTCTCATACAGTCTTACTTTCAGTTTCTTCTACACACCCTCAGTTCTCAGGGCTCCCAGCCCTTTCACTGTCATTTCTCAGCTGTCTTAATGAAGTGGGCTCAGCTGTTGTGGGGCAGGGTTTGAGTCTGTTCTGTCAGGGGCAGGGTTCAACTGCAGGGTGACAAAGGGCTCTCTCCCTTTAGATGTGCATTGAAGGGGCTGGGGTGAAACCTTACACTTTTCCCTAAAAAAGTCAGTTATCCAATTCTCTAGATGCATTTTCAAGCCTGAAAACTCGAAGGTTTTAATGTCTTCTTCTGGAAAAAATCCAGCACATTCTTATTTGCCTTCTGCAAAACTTCCTGAAAGGAGTTTTCCTCTGCAGACATCATCAAACACAGACCAAACCTTCCCCTCCACAGGCTCTTTCATCTAAAAAACTGCTAAAGTTTGAGCAATTTCATTAATCTATACCCATAATCCATAAATTTTCCAGGAAAGAGCTATGGTAATTTCTCTGTCCTGTGAAGATGAGTGCCTCACTTTACAAGTAGTGCCTATTCTCAATTGATCAAAGTTGGTATTTTACTGATTTTTTAAGTTTCTACACATTTTCTCAGCCCTGTAAGACACATGGAGCAGTGATGATGCAGTGAAATGATTTTGCAAATGTACACACATTCCTATCTGTTTGGCACACAAAAATACTGAAATATGAAGTGTCATTATAACATTTCCAATTGTTCTGTGAGCAAATTATGTTCACCAGCAAATGTAAATATTGAAGCTGTCTTAAAGTTTCATCAACTCTCTTTGCAATCCCTTTCATCCCTCATTAAAATGAAGTTCTAACAAGCATTCTTTGCAGGTATATGTGACAAACTTCTGGGAAGTGGTTTTCTTTCAACTTCACCCTAGAAATGTTTCATATGATGCTTCCTGTCACTTTTGAGGATGTAGATTTTAAAATAAAATACAATACTAGTTCTCCCTTTTATTCCTCTGAGGTATAGAATCATTATGTGAAAAAGAAATTTTCCTGTAAGAGCCGTGGTGAGAGATGCAGGACTCCAGGCAGCTCTTCAAAATGCAGTTTATTGTATCCAAGGTGTTCCAGCAGCCCAGGGTCGTGGGTGACAGAGCCTGTGCCTCCAGCTGTCAGCTCCAGCTGCAGACCAGCCTGAAGACCCTTTAGTTTTGGTTACAATGCATTATATACTTTTCTTTGCTAAGCATCTTAATACAGAGGAACCAATCTACGCCTTAACCTGTACCTATAGCCTATCATAACTACTATAATTGCCATATTCATGTTGCTATTCTCCAATCTCATGAGTTAGCATGTTACAGTTTAAGCTAGAAGTTGTTTTTCAGTTTTCTTGCAGTGGAAAATTCTGAGACATTTTTTCTACTTGCAACATCGGCACCCTTGTTTGCCTGTGGAATCTTTCTGCTTGGTAAAAACACCTTGTTTGAGGTGGGTATGTCCTTTGCTCTAAGCCATAAAACCCCTTCTAACCAACATACCCTTAGCCTTCTTAGTTATCCAGTAGGACTGGCTCAGCAATTCTTTTCTTTTATACCAAAACTTGCTTCCATCGCTATTTCATTCTCAGGTTCTACATTCAAAAATCTTTCTGCCAAGAACACGTATCTGTGAGACTTTCTTGTCAAACTTTCATCTTTCCCAACATCTTCCTTTATGGCAAAAATTCAAGTTTGGATCCTTTATTTTCTATCCATAAGAGGTGGTTTTGCCAACCTGATTCCAGTTGTCGCCTTGCAGAATCGTTTTCCTAATTTCATCCTGGTATGACTTCACAAGCACATTTGATGATAGGGGGAGGAATTAACCAGCTACAAAAGTTCTGGAAGCTGGGTTTATACCTGTTCCAAAGTCCCCCTGTCCCTGTCATTCCTCTAGCCCTCCCCTGATCTCCTAAAGTTCCCTGTGTCTGATTTTTTAGGAGACAATCTTTTGCTATCAGTAATAACCAGAAATGTTCCTGAGCCCTCCAGAACAGCAGCCAAAACTGATCCCAACCCAAATGGAGTACTGGGAATGGTGAGGAGGATTCTGAAGTGTGGGAATATAAACCCCAGCAAATGCAGCCTGTGCAGTGTTTCTTCCCAGATTTCAAGCTTATGTTGAAGAGTCTTTGAAAACAAAAGGAGGGTCATGAATTCATATGGGGATTTATGCTGTCCTTTCTTGGCATTTTTCATATTTCATGAGGTAACTCGTGCTGTGCTTACATTTTGCAGCCTTAGTCTGCCTTTGTAGAAAATTGAATGTGCTTCCCTACGTTGTTGTTTGGTTTGAATTTCCTAAATTTCTTAGCTCTCAAATGCAGTGGGGAACTAAAATAATGAAAAACTAGAAAGCCAGACCAGGTTCTGATGGTCTGCTTTGGTTTGTTGCTTTTGTGGGAGCTGTTTCTGGATTTCCCTCCAGGTGATGACCCCTCTTCTGCAGCACCATTTGGGGCACTTTGCATAGAAGCAGGAAAGGAGGGAATTTTCTGCAGGACAAATTGTGCCCTGAATCTGAGGGAATCGAGTGATGTGACTGTGCACTAATCCAAATATCAGTGCAGCTCTGTCTGGTGGTGGTCAGGGGGACTTAACTAAACCCTGGGTGTGGCAAAATTTATTAATGTCACAGCACTGCGGTCTTGCTGCCCCTGCATGGATTTTCCAGCTCCCAAGAGTTCTTACTTTCTCTTTTCAGGCCTTTTCCCATTGTATCAAGCTGGAGTAGGGCAGCATGAACTGGTATTTACTCACAAATTACTCAGTGAGTAGTTAGTGTTTAAGCCTATTAAAATATTCCTCTTTACTGAATGGGGTTAAACCAGAAAAACAGATGGATGTTAGTCTTACTGAAATGAAGAAATCCCTGGCACCTGTGTACTAAATGAACTTTTAATAAATAAATTATTGTCAATTTTGCCACACTTGGGTTAATGCTAGGAGGAGGGAATTACTGACTATGATTTAGGGCAACATTATATTACATTTTTTCTTAAGAGAGCTGTGATCTGTTGAAGTCTGGAGAAAGTTTCTGCCTGTATTTTGAATAGGTAAAATTTGTTCCTGAGTACACGTGGAGTCTGCTTTTCTCTTTGCCAGCTGGGAATTTTCTTTCTTCCCATGGCTGGGAAGAATGCTGGCTCCCAGAGATACAGAGCTGCGAGGTCAGTACTCCTCTGTGGCTCTTTGAGGAGGTTTGATGCAGGACCTGGCCCCAGTAAGATGCAGGTCTGTGCTCCCAGAGCAGAGAGAAGCAATGCACCATGGCCATCTCCAGAAGATCACTTGAAGAGCAGCACCTATGTTTTCCTCAGTTCCTGCCTTTTCCTTCCTGGAAGGAAAGAATGGTCCAAATGCAAGGAAGAAGACAACCTCACTTTCCTTTGCAATCTGTTGGCACTTCCCATTTATTACAACATCCTGAAGGCATCTGGGATCTCACAGATTCAAAGATTAACATCAAGGCCAAAGAGTGTTTCATCAGCACAGAGGAAAATCTCATTCAGCAGAGGAGGGATGCTGAGTCAATAGGTCTCAGCGTCTGAGCTGGCCGTGAGTCATCCTGACAGCAGGAGGAATTGCTGCTGTAACCTCCAGAACAGTTTGGATTCAGAAACAATCCATCACCCAGGCAAGGAGTCATTTGTGACGGCCAGATTTGGATCCAGCACTTGCAGTGCTTGGGGAGATGAGGGTTTGGCTCCACTCCACCCTCCTGTCCTTCCTCATGGAGCTGTAAAGTCATGTTGCACTTCTATCTCGACGTTGTGTCAGGAGGGGTTTGGTGCTTGTTTCAGAGGCTTTGGGGAAAGGGAGGAATGCAATCCTGTCCATCCCAGATGTTTCAGCAGACAAGATTAAGGGACCCATTACCTCAGTTCCCCACACTGCTGCTCCTCACGCCCTTCCACCTGCTCTCCTTGCCTTACCCTGCTTGTCTCTGTGCTTCTGCTCCCTGCTAAGATGGCTTGTGACATTCTAGCTTGGGGCGTAAACAGTGCAGGGCTGGCTTTGAAAAATATACATGAATAAAAGGTCAAAACTCTCCCAGAAAATAATAAAGTTCTTAGTTGGTTGCTGGGTTTTTTTTTCCTGTTGTTTTGGTTTGGGTTTGTTTTAATGCATAGTTATAAAAAACAACTTAACCTTTGGGATTTTGAGGAATTCACTGTGACAATGGTCCAGTTTAAAAATAACAACTGCTGCTCCAAGATGAGTGTCCAGAGATGCCAGGTATGCTCTGTTGGCCCTGAGGATCACTGAATGTGTAGTCCTAGCTTTAAAAAGTCCTGCTAATATTGCTCCTCCTGGAAGGGCAGAAGGCACAGCCCTACATATGAGAGTTCCAGGGATGAGTTTTCTTTAGTGGGAGAACAAGGACTTCACTATGCTCCTGGTCTCTTTGATCCTGCCTGCTGTCAGGCTTGAATTTTTCTTTAACAATGTTACAGGGGAAGAAAGAAAGACAAGAGGGAAAAGCCAGAAATTACAAAGTTTTCACTGTAACAACTATGAGCAGAAAAAATCATGGTAAAAGGAGAAACACTCACCATGTCTAACTCAGACAAGGATCAGTGTATTATTGACAAGTGCTTGAGTCTCTTTCCCCACATGACATCAGAGAGAAAAATTCCTGCTTTATCTGCAAAGGAGAAGATTCAAGTTTTTAAAAACTTTTTATAATTATTTTAGGAATTTGACTTGATTTTGGAGACTTGACTTCCCAGAGAATCCATAGCATTATTAATCTTTTCCCTGAAAGAGATCTGGGGAAGTGGACAGTTCACAATTAATAGAGTGGACATGAGTAGCTACTCTCTTATGTCACTATTTAGGTGTGATAAATGCATCCGTTCTGTCATGAGAGAACACTGAGTGCTGTTTGTTAACTGACAAATGAAGCAGAGGAGCAAGAGGAAAAAGCAAAAGGCACAAGAGTATCTATGAAGCTGTGAGATAAAATTGCCTGGTAGTTTTCTTAGAAAAGCCAGCTTAGGCTTTTCTTTGCACAAGAAGAATGTCATTTGTTTTGTTTCACTTTGCTGTGTGAGATCAGTGTTGCCACATCTTTAATTTGGATACTAATTAATTATTAGCAGACTCCACTTTCCAGGATTCCCAGAGATCTGCTGAGGCTCCAAGTGAGTCACCAACCCCATCTCCACTGCTTGGAAAGGCCAGGCCTATGTGGCTTGGGGGTTATCCTGGTGATTTACTTCCTGCTAGGATGAAACAATGACTCAGACGTGGCTGTTGGAAAATACAGGCTGGAAGGGACTTCAAGAGGTCCAAACTTGACTGCACAGAGTAGGGTCAGTCAGCCCCAAAATGTGTCACAGAGAGAGTTTAGTCCTTCTCAAGTGCAGGATTTGTCCTCAGTGAATGTCATAAGGTTCCTGATGTCACTCTCAATATTTGAAAGAGTATTTTTTGCCTTTGTTTGGATGGGTCAGATCACTCTGAGTGACATCACCAAACTGACTAAACCACTTGTGGAGTTGCAATTTGCCCTAAAAGTACACAAGAGATGGGCTTAATCCTGTAGCATCCATACCGTGGATTTAGCCAAGAGCATCCTGTGGACATCTGTTCCTACCCTCTCCTATGCTGGGTTATAAGGATTACTCATTTTTCACAGAGTGCTGTAGGTTCTCATTTCAACCAAAGCTCCTTCCATGTGCTCACAGGCCTGGGAATATCTGACAGAATAACTCCATCTCTTAATCTCATCTATGGTTAGCTCACACTCTGAAGAAAAATCTCTGGCCCCAGAAGGTGAACAGCTTAAAGCTCAGAGGAAATATTTCTTCTTTACTGGGTGCTATTTCTGCTCAGTGAAGAAGAGGCTGGAAGCAGCCCCAGGGGTTCTGTGTGGATCACGTACTCAGGGTGAGCATCATGAGGGACAAACTCACAGGAAGAACATGGGAGGCTCTTCTAATTTATTTAATTATCCTGACATTTGGTATTACAACAGCTTTGGTCCTGTTACTTCCTGGGAGCCACAGGCCTCTCTGAAAGGCTCCTTGAGGAAATATGGACCAGGAGTATTTAAAAGCCACGTTAGTCTGCCCTTGTGGTTGGTGCTGATGAGGAGTAAAGTCCTCACTGCTCGCAGAGAAGAACAGACAGGTGTCACTTTGTGCCTCGTGGAGGGAGGTGGAGTCAACTGCCACAGCTGGGATTTCCTGGGATTCAGTTCTGGTTCCTGAGCCCCTGGAGGAGTTTAGACAGAGCAGTTTCTCCTTGTGGTGTTTTAATGACTCTCATCAGGCTGCAGGAACAGCTGCCACTCATCACTGACTGTGCTGACAAAAGAACAGTTCCTCTATGGTCCTTGCAGGGCTTCTTCCACCCTCCACACAGAGCCAGCTCATCCCAGTGCAGCCAGCAGCAGCCATTCCATGTGCCACCACGAACTGGCCATGGAATGTGTGCTGGGAGCCTCTGGAAGCTGTGGATACTAGGAAGGTTCTGACAAAACATTCTCATCTACCGCTCATGGCCTCAGTGTGTCCAAAGCACTGAAAATGAACAGCATTTTCTACTCTTTCTAAACCTTTGCACTTTATAAACCCTCTCAAGTTAAGTCTGATTATCGGAGGAAGGAAAAAGACTTGACTGGAAATCAGCTGGATTCTCTTCTCAGCTTTCTAATGTCACCACCACCAAATCTGTGTATCTTAATCCTAAATCTTTCTCTTGCTAGTCTCTGTTTTCTCCTGGGATTCTTATCACCCAAAGCCACCAAGATTCGATACTTTAGGCTGAAATTTTCTGACCTGGCCTCTCTACGTGCTGCTGCTGTAAAAACAAAAATATTTTCCATCCCATCCAGCAAAAGTAAGGGATGGAGAAGTTACATCCCCTGGCCAAGTCTTAAGAGCAAAGCTTCCATTTCTGCATTCCCAACGTTGTCCTTTTTCCCCAAATTCCTTTCCGAGCCTTGCTGTAGCAAGGTCCCTTCCAGAAGTGTAACTCAAGCTGGGTGTGATTAATAATTCACATTTAGTGCTAAAAGCAAACCAGAGTTAATTTTGTATATTTTGCTTCCCCTCTTTAATCCGTTGGTTTCCGCGGGAAGGCGGCTCTGCAGCGCGGAGCTCGCGGTGACTCACGCCTTATGTAAGGAACTGAAACATTCTTCAGTTTACAGAGAAGAATGTTCCTGCTCATTATGGGGATGAAAGGAGATTGCTGCATTTCAAATGACATGTATAATTTAGACACTTATTTCTAGGAGTGTTTGGAACAAGGAATGAAGAGAAACTAAAATGTTTGAAGTGACTTGAGTGCTTCATAGTTTTTAATGTGACTGGCAAAATACACAGCCCGATAACTTTTAAGGCTGCTAATGGAAGAATGGCTCTGAAACTCTAACACACTTCTTTTTTTTTTTTGTTTCCTAATACCAGTATTTATTTTAAGCCATGAGTAGAAACCGGTATTTGTAAAAAGAAAATCTCTCTTTTTTTCTGCTGGTAGTTACCTGCTGTGCCACCAAAGTGGAAAGAGGAATAGGAATGGTATTCCAGAAAAACCAGCCAGCTGGTGAGGAAAATGGCAGCAGGTCTGCTGCACTTGGATGGAGCTGGGAGATTTTTTCCCTTGGCATTCTGAATGTTAAATCTTCACTACAAATGGAAAGCATGGAATAATCTGTATTTCAACAGTGCAGAGTTTATTCAAAAGAGAATTCAGTAATGTATTGGGAAGTATTTATTTAATGGCATTCTTTTTAGAATATTATGGCAAGCCAAATCCAAGACAACCTCTGGAATTTTGAGGCTGAACAAGCCCCAGATGCCCTCATGTTCTGCAGATTATCTTCACAGATTTCTGCACTGACACGCTTTGGTGACCATGGGCTGTCCTTAGAAGGCAGAATTGTGATTCTCTCTTCTCAGCCCCATTTATTGAGGTATTTTAGAAGTAACCAGACACAATGTCTGTGTTCCACAGGCTGTTCTTGGCAGAGGCTGATTTGCTGCATTTCTCCAGCAAACTGCCCATTTTTTTCAGAGGTCTGTGAATCTTTTAAGCAAACACAGTGGGCAGTTCCCTCTGAGCAGAGTGGCAGCCTCTGTCCTAACTTTGGAACCCCCTGTAGAAATTTGGATGAGATCTATGCCTTGCAAAAGTCTCTCAAAACTGTTGCATTATTTATTTTTATTCTGCTTCAAGGACAATGCTTTTCAAACCAAGAGATGACACAAAGGAGCCCTGGGCTGTATAAATATAGAATCTTTTTATTTTTTTGGTTAATAGATACAGTACAATTTTTGACTACATAAGAAAGCGTTGTTTTCAGTGCATACATTCTTCAGACAGACAGGAACATGGCAGACAAACATTCCTTGGTGGTTTGAACATGGCACTTGGTTTATTTCTGTAAGTCCCAAGTTCCTGGCTTTTCCCAGTTTCCCTTAGTTTATTTCTGTAGGTCCCAAGTTACTGTTTTTTTTTTTTTTCCCAGTTTTCAGGGGCTGCTTTGACAACTCAAGGTCTAAGGAAAAATGAATATAGTGCTACCAGGAGACCAGGACAGTGCTCAGTGCATCCCACATTGTCCTCCCTGTCACCCTTGTGGTCCAACTGACCCAGGCCAGCAGGTTTTCCATTTTGTGTTCACAAAAATGGAAATAACAATGTCAAACAAACCAACCAGTGCTTGGGCTCAACACCTCCACACTCCCCTGCCTGACTCCTGAGAGGGCAAAATCCCAAACTCCTCCCTGAATTTTACTTGTGTAAGATGGTGCTGGTGCTGTGACTTTGGCAAAATTCTTTCTGTTCTTTTGTGGTGTAGTAAAAACCCAGGAAAATGGATCCCAGTGTTTGGCCATTACATTTTCGGGGAGGAAAAAAAGAATTATTGCTGCCTTTTGTGTTTTTAATTCACGGTATGATAAGAAAAAACCTCTAGGCTGATCTGTGAGTATGATACTGATCCTGAGCAATTCCGGTGTTCAGGGAAACCTGATAATGCTTATCTTGCTCTGTAGCTATTTGCTTGCAAAGAGTTCCTGGTGTGTCCCCACGGTGCTGGTGGGATTTAGGGATCTTGGAGCACAGCCCACATCCCCAGAGCTGGGATAGGCCAGATGGAATCTGCAAAGTGAGGCAGGACATGAAGGATAAGTGAGGGGAGAAATCAGGAACCAGCCTGGCCAGTTCCAGGCTTACATGGCAGCTGACATTCCTGCAGTGAACAGGAGAGCAAATCCAATGTGAGAAACAACTGTCAGAAACACTCTGGGGTGTCCTGGCATGTGCCAAGCAGGTGAGTGAGGGAGGGTTTGTGTCACTGGGATGCCAAGCAGAACAGCTGAGGTCTGCAGGAGCCCTAAGAGTGTTCACCTGCAGCAGTCAGGGCGTTTGTTTGACAACATTACTCAGACTTTGAGTTTCAGCTGACTTCCTTGATATCCCAAGCAGATACTTGGGATACATCTTGCTGGGGATCCCCTTCTTGTGGGGATAACTTGGGAGAACCTTACAGAAAACTCATTGTTTGAGAAAAGGACTCTGGGAAAGATCACATTCACACAGTCACCAGCCTTCATTTTGCTCCAGATGCCAATATTGAAAAATCAGTAGATTAAAAAGCTTCTCCTATTCAGGGAAGGACACAAAGAGACTTCCAGACAAACTAATACAAAGTAGTTTTCCTTGGCTATATGTAGAGGATTTAATGTGAAAATCTCACTTCAGATTATCTAGTTCAGCCTCTGCAAGCACAGGATAAACAGCAGTGAAATGATCCTATACCTGATCTTAGGGAAAAGGCAGAGCAAAGCAACCCAAAGGGACTGGGAGAGCAAATAACAAGAAACAGATGAAAAACAGAGAAAAGAGGAGGCAGGAGATTGTTACAACACCAGCCTGAACAAGAACATGCAGGTGAAGGCACTTGGACACCTAAGTGGGAGGTGATTGTTGGAGAAGAGACAACACAATTCCATGCAGAGCTCTGAGCTCCTTTGCCCTGATTCTCTGGGCTTCCAGGAGCACAAAACCAGTAGGAGTGAGCACCATCAAAGGAAACAAAGGTACATGTTAGTACAGATTCCACTGAGCTCGGGTTAGAGAAAGTAGCTGGCAGACAGGAGTCGAGTAAGAATCCCTGAGAAGTCTGAAAAAATAATAAACATCACATCATTTAAACAATTTACCCCTTCTGATCCTCTAGCCAATCCACCAGCCTCCAATTAAAACCCAGCCAGTGGAAATCCCTCACCTTTAACACGAGCTGCACATGGTGACGCTTCCAAGAATGAGATAAACCTGCCAAATTCCTCCAGATTCCTGTTTCCTAACTGAAACTAAATAACATGGAGAAGAAGTGAGAGGCAGAGACACTCCCAGCCAAGACAGCTGCTGTGCCATGGCACTAAGGGGCACTGTAAACTGGAGCCTGGCCTGCAAGCATTAGTGAAATGTTTAGTACAATACTTAACTCTGTTACACCTGGGTATTTCTTTCTCTTTGGACTAAAATGTTACAAATTTTACCATATAAATGAAATACTATATTTGTTGCTACAGGGTACACTATATACATCGTTGGAAGAAGAGAACAATAATTAAATTAAGGGAGGCGAGAGAAGGACAAACAAAATATTAGTAAATAAAATAGAATATGTTCAATAATACTTTTCAGGCAATACTTTTTGCATGTTACATTTACTATAAGGAGGAAAAAATCTTCCATGAAATAACATTGGAAACAGCTGCCCAAGCATCAGTCAGACCCTTCCATCTCTGGATCTGCTCGGGACGTTCTTGATTCTGCCACTGCGGAGGAGCCCTCAGTTTTGGGGCTGTCAGTGCAACCAGGGCTTTCAATATCTTGAGCACTGGAGCCTGTGCCCTGTTTCACCATCTCAGGTGGCACAGAAAAGCTGATGTTTGTCACTGAGAGCCAGAAGGGCCCTGGCTCCCCACAGTCCGCTGGGCCCCGCTCCCCAGACGCGCTCCTGTGCCTCTGCTCTTGGAGAAACCCCTGCAGCTCATCCTTCAGAGAAGGGGAGGCCATGTGCTCAGCTCACCCAGCAGAGCTTCCCATTCTTCCTCAAAACACACATGCAGGTTTTGTTCCTACATTTCAAAGTTCCTCAGTGAAGGTTTTTCAACGCCGTTTTCTCACCCTCCAGCTCAAGGTGCAGTAACAAACATCTCCAGCTGAGGCCATCAACAGCAGAGCCACACACACTGTCTGCACCTTCCTTTCCTTTGCCTCATCAGTAATTTACTTCCACAAGAACTGATTGATTGATCCATCAGTTGACTGATCACAGCTGGAGATAGCTAATAGCATTTGATGAAAAACCAATCCAGTGAGCTTCCTGGGGCTCATCAGAACTCTGTCCCAGTAGTTTCTTCTCTTCTATGACCAGCTCTACTTAATACATAGGTACTAAAATACAAAGCAGTGCAAAGTGACCATAAAGCAACTGCAGCCCACACCTATCTAGCAGGTGCACTGTGAGCAGGGGGCTCTGGAGGGACTGCAGGCTCATAAGGGACTCTGAAGTCAAGGAGAAGAAGCAGTGCATTCCCCAGAGCCCATCCTTCATATGCTTGAGAGTTCACAGTTAATGTGGTGTGGGTTTGGAGATTTGTTTTCCCCTTTGATAATACCTGAGGCTTGTTTGTGATTTCTTCAGCGTAGCCCACTGCAAGCACTCATCCAGAAAACTTCCTTTGCTGCTGCGAGGGCGTGCAGCTGTCTTTGCCAGGGTAACAGCATCATTTTGCAAGGCTTGGATTTCATCCCCCTCTAGTCTGAATCATGAAAAAAATTTCTTTTTCTGCTGAAGAAGTCAAATCAAGGAGGAAAAGGAAAGGGCTGTGCAGAGCTTGGAAGAAACTGCACAGGGAGCCATTTACAGATCAGTTTGTAACTCAGGAGGTTACAGCCCTCGCTGTCAGTGAACATCTTGCTCATCCTGGTTTTTTCTCCTTGCAACCTGGAGACCTTTCCCTTCCTAAATTTTAAAGCCAACTCTGATTGTTACAGAGCACATGAAAGGCTAAGGATTATTTGCTGATTTGTGAGGCTGTGATGATGCACAGGGCACCTGGGCACACTTGTAACAGTCTTTGCCACCACAGCTCTGGGGCAGGGACAAAGCCACTGTGAATGTCTCAGATGTGAGAATTTGTGATCCCTTCAGTCCTGTTGCAACAAAAGCTTTGAATTACTCTGAACCCAGGAAGGGCTTTGCATATGATGCCAGTATTTACCTTGGCAAGACAGTCTGAGAGAATTGGGCTTGCAGCTTAACAGGGAGAGTATCCCCAGGGTCAAACCCTTGGGCACCCCCACAGAATCCAGAGGAAATGCTTTTTTGTTTTTTGTGTTGTTTTAGTAAATAGTCTGTGTGCAGAAAGGAAACAAAAATGCTGCTGCCCTGCTAGTGCCTCAAGGGTGTGTGTGAGTTTCTGTGTAACTCTCGTGCTGGTAATGAGAGTTTTCTGCACATTCACACAAACGTGTGTGTGAACTGGGAAGTTCTGTTTGAGTTGAGAAGGTTCTTACTTAAGGCAGTTGTTTTGCCTTGCAACCATTACAGAGCATCTCCAGCAAGGTTCTCTATTGCATGTCTGCAGAATAAACTACTGTTTGAACAAGGGGAAAGCCCAGGGCATCAGATTTAACCACACTGTGTGCCCTGCTGGCCCAAAGAGCACGCACACCAGCACTACCAGCTTGCTCTGGGCCATGACTTCTTTAGGAGTGTATCCTCTGGGCAGTGGAAATGATTAAATCCAAATTGCAACCAAAACAGCTTGGATTGCAAAATATTTCAGAAATATTTACAGGAGGTGAGATCCCAAGCGAGGAAGGGCACTTCAGCTTTTCTCCAAGCCCAAAACATTCATGCTGTTTTCAACAGATCCCTTCCAGCAGAGGCCTAACCAATCCCTGCAGGATGTGTCAGGGCCAGCAGCTTGAATCTTGTGTTCCCAAGCAGCTTGGGAACTCCTCATGGAGTGAAATGGGAACGCAGGAACCTGTGGATCTGGCAGTGCCAATGAACAGCCCCAGCCGGAGGAAGGAGTGGCAGCAGTTCAGGGTTGCAGCTCCTACTGTGACTCTGACAAACAGAATGTCATTAATTCACTGCAGATCTTGCAATAGGCCTTTAAAGAGAAGAGAGTAGATGCTCTTAAATTGCTTGTGATCCCATCTGAGATGTGCCAGGAGAAACATGTGAAGCATTATCCCAGCAGAATTCCCTTCTGTTTCACCCAGGCTCCCCGGGGGCACAGGGAAGCCTGGCAAGGCTGAGCTGCAGCCTGTGAGGGGCACTGCTTACACTGGGGGGGCCGAGTAGTGCATGACAGAGTTGTAATCTGGAGGAGGGCTGTGGCATTCCAGGTTGGGATCCATAGGGAGCAGGACAGAGTCTTCCAGGGGGAAGTCCATGGTGTCCTCTTCCACCTGCACTGCTGGCTGGTACTTGACAGTCTCGTGGTCAGCCAGGATGGATTCCTTGCTCCTGCTGACAGCTCTCCGCCTGTAGGAACAAACATTGGGATGTATCCACCTTGTCTCCATAATCAATGGTCAAAATGATTTCTTTAAGAAGTAAATACATAAAAATATCAATTTACCTCTATGGCACATTGTAAGACAATGACATTTTGCTGACTGGATGAGGGAACTGAGGTATTTAAAATAACTCTGTGTTTTAAAAGTAGATTTAAGAGTAATTCCAGCTCTGCTGCCCTGTCTTTTCAGCTCACCACATTTCAGTGCACTACAGATCTCTTACTTGTAAAGGCACCTGTCCTGTACACACAGTAATATCCTCCCTCATTGTTCTGACACAGGTCAGTAAAAATTTTACTTTTCTGAAAGCAGAACTGAAGGCTATGACTTTTCTTGAAGCATAATACGGGATGAAATACTGAATAATCTCTGACAGACTCTAATTTAAACCTATGCTGAAAGCAAGACTGTGTGTTGGACAGCTCAGGCAGTGCAGGGCAAGATCCCTTTTATATTCCCAAGCCCTTTAACATTCCGGACCCAGGGGCTGCTGAAGGGCAGTGCTTTGCAGCATTCCAGCTGCTTTTGTTTCCTGTCTTCCCTTGTTCCAGGTGATGGAGGGTGGGACAGAGCAACTCCCATCACAGGGAGCAGCCTCAGGGTTAAAAGCAGGAGAACCCTGAGACCTGTGTCACAAGGTGACCTCGAGGAACAGCAAGGGCTGTGGAGAACTCAAAAGGTTTTTTCCGTCATAGGCTGCCTTAAAAAGAATGTTTTGTCAACCGTGGTTTCTGAGCAACTCATTGGAAGAGGCCTGGATAATTGAGGGGTCCTCGAAAGGATTCCAGTGTGAGAGTGGCTTTTGAGCTGCTGCACTTCACTCAGGACCCTTTAACTGCACCTCTTAGGAAGGAACCTCAGTCACAGGCTCATCACAGCACTGCTCAAGCCTCAGCTCAGAATGACTTGAATGTGCTTGGGAGAATTAAAAATCAGGCAGTGCCCAAGCACTTTGTGTGTATACTTCATATGTGTTTAAAGTAGTATCAAGTTACGTTTTAATGACCCTAAACCAAATCTGAATAGTCAACAGCTCATCAAATAATTGTAGAATTCATTACACTCATTTTATTGGCACTTCTGCAGTGCTTCCAGTCCCCAGCAGCTGCTCATTTTCTCACTGGGGTGCTTTAGGAAGAAAGCAAAGCCAGTTCCTGCTCCAGGGAACAAACCAACAGCCAGGAGCCAGACACAGCAGCTGGAGGGAGGGCAGCAAGAGCCGTGAATAGGAAAACAGCAGATCCAGGACAGGAACTGTGTGTGATGTTTCTTGGATGGTACAGCAGAGAGAGCAGGTTGAATGGCCACACAGAGCTCCTTTCAGCTGGAAAGGGTAAATGTGCCCTGCTGGGACTTCACAAATTGTGTTTTCTTGCCTCTGAATCTGGAACCTGTCAAAGTTTCAGGTTTCCCACAAGCTGTAGATACTGCCACTGGCTGACAGAACCAGTGTCACTATATTAAAAAAAAAATTAAAATTTTTGCTGGTTCTGGAAAGATCCCAGGTGTTCAGAGCACTGGCTGGAGTAGAACACTGGTTTCTGCTCTGTACACAGGCACAGGAGCAGCCTGTAGGCTCCATCTATGAATTACCTACAGAATGTGTGCTGAGGTTCTGTACATCAGTCATGAAGCTCATGTGCAGCCAATTCAGACACAACACACAGCTGCAGCTCTGATCAGCTGCATTGGGACACGGCCTGGTTAATTGAGGGTCTGGTTTTAGTGTGCTGGGCTGGCTTTCCACAGCAGGTTTGCATCTCCAGCTTTGGGAAGTGAGCCTGAGCTGTAAGAGCCAGCCCACCACATCTCACATGCCGGGAATGAGCCTGGCTTCTAGGACTGCTGCAGTTTATAGAACAAGGCTGCTGTTTCTGTGCTTTCAGACCTGCACAAGGCATTGAAACCAAAGCTGTGGAGTGGCAGAGCAGAAATTCTAAAATAAATAGTAACCCTGAGAACGTCAACAAAAAATGTAGCACCTCTGCTTCCACAACTAAGTTTTTCCTCATTGTCCAGAGAGAAACATGAGTGGAAGCTCCTTATGTATTCTACAGATTTGGCAGCTGCCCATTCTCTACACACACGGTTGGTCTGAAGATAAACTCTTCCCTGACATGAGTCATGCAACCACAACTTTGTTTATTTATGGGATTCTCCTGTTGTTGCTCAGTTCCGTTGGCTCATGTCAGACAATTCCATGAATGCTCTGGCTTCCAATTTGGCAGGTATTGAAGTTGTCACTGGAGACAGGGAGAAGCTTGAGAGTATCACTTTAATTTGGAAGCTTGAGACTATCACCATACTCTTAAGTGCCTTAAAATGAATCATTTAAAATTACCCCTCATAAGTCTTACTACGATACATCTTTTGTAGTTCTATTTCTCTAAAGTATCTAGTCTTATTTACAAAACCATCCTTTGAAACTTATTTCTATTTCTCTTTCAACAATATCTATCCTATTCCATAACATTTCTAAGTCAACATTTCTTATTTCAAAGTTTACAGACAAATACATACTATATAAACCTTCTGTCAAACTTAAAAAAATTCTCTACAAATTCATTTCCCACAAGTATCACTTTAATTTGGCCCCCAACCTGCATATCTCCGAGTTATTAGGGTTAAAAGGGAAATTCTCAGCCCTCTGTAGACTCCCAGCAAGTTTTCCTGTCGGGTTCCTGCCCCTGTGGGTCAGGAGTTTGGATATCTGGGAATAAATAACTGCCTGCTGCTGAGATCAGGCTGGGTTTGGAGGACTCCTGAATGCTGCCACCTCCTCTCTGCTCCAAAGACAGAGAGCTGGTGAGTTAGGTCAGAAGGAAGTTGTGTCACTTGCTGTCTAATGGCAGACCAAAATGCAATTAACTTCCAATACTATTCCTTTCATCTCAATGCATTTCCTAATTAAAGCTCTCTGTGGGGTTTGCCTTTTTCCCTCTCACGCTGCTGTCACAGACAGTGCCTGCTGTGCATGGACAGATGCTGCTCCTGGGGATGAGGCTGCTCATCTCTTTCCATCTGTCCTTGGCATCTCCTTGGCAACGGCCCCAGCCCCTCAGAGCCCAGCCTTGCCCTGGGTGTGCTCGGGGCTCCAGGGTCACCAAAAGCCCCTTTGTGGCCTGGGCCACTTGGCCTGCCCTGTGTAAAGCAGGGGCCTTCTCCCAGAGCCCCCAGCAAACACCCCTACTGTAAACACAGGCGAACTCGGTGGGAAGAAATGATGATGTCTGACTTCAGTTCAGAAGGTGGAATGATTTCTTTATTATGATTATACTATAATACATTAATATACTACTTAAAGGAGATACTAAAACTACAAACTTACTTGTTTTAGCTACTATATCTAACTGACCTACAACTCGTGACCTTCCTCTCGAGAGTCTAGACACAGGTGGACTGGATTGGCCATCAGGCTCAAACAATCCTCACTAGAATCTAATTAAGCAATCACTTTAGGTAAACAATTCTCCCAACACATTTCACATGAGAAAAGCAAGGAACAGAAATAGAAATTGTTTTCTCTTTCTTCTGTGCTGCTCTATGAAAAAATCTTGAGAGAGAGAAAGAAATGTGCTTGCCACACACCTCCTGACTGGAGGGGCTGGACGTGGGTAAGCACACAACTGTGCAGCTCCAGGAGTCACTGATGGTTATGTAATGAACTAATTTCATTAAAAGCTGGCCATTCCTTGGTTTGGGGCCTCTCCTGGGCTGGCACTGCCCTGCCCACCAGCTGTTTCCTCACTGCTCTGACCCCACAGTGCTGTGGGAGCCCACCAGAGACAAGTGGATAAATCAGTTTGGATAAATCTGCTCTGGGCTGGACCTGTCCCAGCCCAGGCTCCCCTGTCAGTGCCCCCAGCATGGCTCAGCACTGAGGATCAGTGGGAATACCACAACATCCAGCTGGGCTTCAGCTGCCCACTGACCCAAACTTGTCACAAATTGCAGTGACCATCCTGAGAACTTGTTTGTCCTTGCACAAGGCGTCCTGTTTGGGGACACAGCCTGAATATTAAATAATCTTCCACAAACTTTTTCACTTTCTGAAGGCACCAAAGTTGTTTGGAAGATAGCACAGAGGATAATCCTGCAGTAGCATGAAGGCCTGAGTGACCTACTGAGGCTTTTTCTTCCTACTGTATAAAACCAGAGATTTTGGAGGTAGGACAATACTGAAATCATCAAAGAGCTGGGAAACCATTAGTGGAGGTGTTTATTTTATGTGAGAGGGAGCCAGTTTCTGTTAATCTACATTTTGGGGTCAATGACTTGAAGAGGACTGTGGAGAAAGAAGGATGGCTGCAGGAAAATCACCCTGAGCAGGGAGGGTGCAGCAGCTCCTACTGCTCTGCAATAAAAATCCCAAGTATTTTGCTCTCAGTAGGAAAAACTAATGGACTTTTCTGTCCATGTAGGAAACCTGGCCATGTTTAGAAGCTGTGTTTAGGGAAAGATGAGAAATTGGGCTGAATGCTGCCAAGTAGAGCAGTTTGTCTCACGACTACCTCTCCTAATAACATGTAGGAACTTCAGGGCTTTGTAAGAGCTTTCAAAGGTGTTTAATAAGGCTCAGAGTAAGAGTGGTTATTTTTTATTTTAATTTTTCAGCAATTAAAGAAATAAAAGGGTTATTTTTTTCCTTCTGGTAGCTAAGACTGAATCACAGTTTGCTTTAATACATTTTCAACTGAGTGCTGTGCAGGAGGAATTTCATCCTGGGTTCCCCTCTGGCACACCAGTGCATCATCATTCTGCTGGCAAGGAGAACTCGAGGGGTTGGGCTCAGGAATTCATTGTTTGGAAGCACTTTTAAACACAAAGGGCAGGTAATAAAGTCTTCCCAGGCCACAGCCATCCTCGTGTACCCTCACACGTGTGGCCAGGCTGCTCAGCTGTCCTGTCCAAAAACAGTGGGATGGAAAACACTGCAGTCAAATCCACAGCCTCTCACAATTCCCTTCTAGTCCTTGCTACTGTAAGCACAGTGCATAATCCTTGAAAAAAAGTGGTTTACATAACTCCTGAGTAGCTACTCATTCCAAGTTCTAGTTTGGAGACCTCAGGTCAGGTAACAGTGCAAGGCGCTGCATGGCACAACAATAAATGTATTTATTATTTCTGAGCTCCATTCTGCCCTGGAGCAAACATGCTTCCATGCCTCGTTTCTCTGAGAAAGTGAGAAAGGATTCCAGCCCAACCCTGGCTGTATTTTTGTTGTGTTCTGTGTGTTTGGTCATGAATGCCTGCTGTTGCTGAGCAAAATCCATCATTTCAGTGTTGCTGCCTTGCCTTAGGCCCAGCTTGTTTTGGCAAAGGCAGAGCCCTCAGTGCTGGGATGTGGGTGCAGCATCCAGAGCCCAGAGTGGATCAGCTGAGCCTCAGCTGATCTCATGGGCCTGGGCCAGAACCAGATCAGGGATTTCTGAGCAACAGAGGATGATAGAAGGGGAAGAGCTGGGGGAGGACAACTGAGCAGATACCAAACCTTTTGTCATCTTAAACAATAACTTGATTATAGAGTCTCTGGGAGGGTTTTAAAGCAGTGCTTGGCAGTAGCCTGATAATATTTTGAGACGGAAGCTGACACCAGAGTCAGCCCATCATTAAATCCCCTGTGCTTCCCTGAATACTGATTCCAGTGTTGTTATCCCAGCCAATCTTTCCATCTCTCACTGCAGCTACTGCTGTGACTTTCTATTTCAGCAGCATAAAATACTCAGAACTTTCCTGCTCTATTTTAGCAGGAGGAAAAGTTCAGACTTGGTTAGTCCGGCCTAACAGTGAGCCCAGGCCCAGGGTATCAGATTCATCCTCACTAAACTCTTGACACTGACACTCCATGGTGTGTGTTGTTGGCAAATTTTAAACTCAACAGAAGAATGAATGCAGGATAAATAAACAGTGAGATTTTGGCAAAAATAATAAATGCAGCCACCCTGGTTTAGAAAACATGCTAAGCCTTTGAACAGTTTTGTTTTAGAAAAGAAAGACTTTGAAAAGGGTCCAGGGTAAATGTTTTTGATAGAGAGAGATACACCATTAACAAGGGTGACTTTATCTCCCCTGTTAAACCCACATCCCTTCTGACCTCTCTAGATTATTCCACAGGCTTTGAGCCTTGTTTGTCCACTTGTCAGTGCAGGAGCACCCAGGGGTGTCCTGTCCTCAAACAAGAGGGCTTTGGGCTGCTCTGCACTGTTGGAGCTGTTCTTTGTGCCAAGGAGGGTCTGCAAGATTCAAAAAACAACAACAAAAAAAAAAAGGCAGCTGACAAAAAAGCTGTCTCAGCTGGAGCTCAGACTCTCAGGGAAGGATGTGGCCAGGGAGAGCCACACACCTCTGTGGGTGCCATGGCAGCAGGAGACAAGACAGCTTCTTGTAGTCTCTGCTGGGATGGTCTGCAGGGTCTGCCTGGCACAGAAAGGCTCAGGAACCTCGTGCTGGATGGAATCCCCATGGAAGTGTTGAGTGGAAGTGGGGAGGGCCCAGGTGTGGGGTCAGGCAGGGATTCACTGCCCCCACAGAGCCTCACAGGCACTCCAGTGGCCCTGATGGCAGTTCAGAAGGTTTTGCTGGAAATCTCTAAAGAACAGGCTGCTGTGGAATTTTTGTGTTTCCACATCTGGCTGGATGTTGACTCTTCAGATTTTCAGGAGAAAGCCTAGAAGGGACAGAGAGGGAACCTTCCTCTGTCAACTCTTTATCCAAACAGGAGAAATGCAATAGGGAAAGGCTGTCAGGGGGGAGTGACAGAAATCCTCAGAGGGATAAATCCCACCAGGGAGGCTGCTGGATTTGTGTCAGTGTGACATCATGCAGGAAAGAGGTGAATCAGCCCAGGTGAAGCATCACAGTAATGCAGCTCCTGACATTTGAGCTCCTGTTTTTCGAGCTGGTGCCATTTGGTCTCCATAGCAATGGATTGTGCTGGCAGGAATGCTCTGGCTGTGTGCAGGGGATAAAAACATGGAAATGGATCAGGATCTCTGCTAATCCCACCAGGTCCGGCCCTGGGACACTGCTACAGGGAAAACACTGCTGGACAAACACATTCCTGAGGCCACACTGCCATCCAGCACAATCCACAGCATTCTAAAGCTCCTGTTAGTGTTGTCCACCTTTCCTTGGGAAATGTTCTCCCTTTTCCTCCTCTCCTTCTCCCTTTTCCTTCCCTTCTTCTCCATTTTCCTCCTCTCCTTCTCCTTTTTCCTTCCCTTCTTCTCCCTCTTCCTTCTCTTCTTCTCCCTTTTCCTCTCTCCTTCTCACTTTTCCTCCTTTCCTCCTTTCCTGCCTTCAAACTTCAGGATGCTTCTAAGGTATCAAAAGACAAGGCAAGCCCTTTCCATCTGCTTTTCCCTCTGAGTGAGAGTCAGCCTCTCCAGAACTGCCACACTCTGACTATGCCCTCTCCTGGGAACTCTCCCAGAATATCCAGAAGTTCACCAGGATTCTTCTCATCCCTCATTTCTCTTTAATGCAGAACAGGGGTGACTTGGTGTAGAACAAGCAACTGCTCTGCTGGGAAAGGTTGTGGAGTTCTTCAGTACAGAGAGAACTCATACAAATCTCAGTAGATTTCAGAGAAAATTCTAGGCAAGTAGTAATTAGCTTAAGTAACTGAATAGACAAGGAATTCATTGCTACATAATAATAAGTTTTTTAATATTTTGGGCAGCTATTCTTTGAAAGTCCACATGTTGGCATTTGAATCAGTAAAATGGGTTACTGTTGTTAGGAAGGTGGAGAACTTTTTTCACTACTGGGTCACCTCTGCCTGTGTGGTTGTTACTGACATACAAAGAACTGTGAGCAAAAAGCTAAAAATCTGCTTTTAATCTTCTGTATTGTACTATGAGTGGATAAACATACAGCAAACCCTGTCCCAGCCTCTGTTTGTACACCAGTAGTGAACAACACCACCCAGGGATCACGGGGGTGGTAGGATTTAGGGAATTCTCTGCAGCTCTGTCTCAGAGTGATGATGAAGCAAGTGCAGCAATCAGGGCTCTGGTAAAGGCACTGCTTTGCAGTGCTTGGACTGCTCTTTGCTATGCACAAGCATTTTAAGTTTACTCACATCCCCTGAGCTGCAAAGATGCCACTCCTTCTGCCTGACTTAAATATACACACTGGTATAATTACAAATGTCATCTTTTGCATTAATGAATCAAGTTCTTCAAACTCTTCTCCATCACGAAGAGAGAACACTGGGGAGGCAGTGAACAAACAGCTAAATAAGACCTCTATATTCTCATCTTTTCCTCCTATCATCTCCCATTTGCAGTATCTGCTGCCCCTTGATGTTAAAGCACATGACCAAGGTTTCCTGGTTATAGGGCTGAAATTCAGAGTTCATCTCCTCTTAGCTTGCCTGGATATCCAGAGGTTTCCTTTTGGCAGCAGAAACAAAACTGCACATTTCAAAAGCATTTTCCTAAAAGGAAGAACAGTCTGAAAAAGAAATCCCCCAGAGTACTCACGCCAGAGCCATGATCCCATAGGGCCAGGAACGGATTTCCAACCTCTTGGGGCTTTTGATCTCATCCGAGGTCAGCACCATCCCACTGTCAGACTCCTGAGGAGCAAAAGGAAGGGAACATCAGGGATATCTGCAACCTGGGACTGCTGTAGGAGCCACCAATCCTTCAGGATATTCTTTTATCAAGACCTATGTTATCAGTTTTTATCCAAGTGTTCCTGATCATGCTGCTTTGGAGCCTGGGAACGTTTCCCTTCTTTTTATGACATTAAAGTTTTTGATCTGTATTTCCAAAGAGCACCCTTAAAACGAACATATCAAAAAATAATTTGACATTTTCAAATTTGAAACTGATATTAAGCATGACATATGGACACCATGTACGTAGGATAGCTGAGATATGAATAGACTGAGATTCATAAAGAATATATCCAATAATTCTGGCTGGGCTCCTCCAAGGAAAAGCTCCTTAAATACCCACTGGAAATACACAATTAGAAACACTGGGATTTGAAGGAAGTGGAAGTTCAGCAGCACTTTGTAAATGCAAGTGCTTTGTAAAGATAGATGGTCCTGGACTTTATGGATATTTTTATGAGCTGTCCAACAAAACTGTCTTGATTAAAGTTGGGGTTGTGCTTCTGCTGCACTTAAAGCTGAGTCTCAAGGCTGCAGTTACACTTTGTGCTAAGTTTATACAAGTACACAGACATCACAGTCCTCATTTTAAGTTATTTAATAATATTAAATGCTCTGGGTGTTTCTTTGCATTTGAAATATTTTGTGATGCTGGAAAGTTGCACATCTGTGTATTTGTCAGAACCGAGACAGCAAAAGCCCTCAGCATAGAAGAGAAACTCTACTTAGTCTTATTTTGACAGTCAAACTGATCAAGATATAAAAAATAATCTCATCAAACAATAAATAACAAGAAAAAGCCTTTTTATACATGCTCTGATCATCTATCAGTTGTTAATAAGATCACTTTATAAGCGAGTTTATGAACTATAAAGTGAAATCCTGAATTAATGAGGTCTGTCCAGCTTGTCTCTGGGTTTTATCTTGACTGTTTCCCCTTCAAACACGTGGTCTAGGAACAGTTTATCTGGGGGCTGCTCTGCATTTTGCTTACACCTCTCTGGTAAAAGAATCTCCACAAAGATTGCAGATAATTGCACAATGGCAGGAAGGTGTGGTGGAGCACTTGGAGAGCTTTGGGCAGCTCTTCGAAATAATGACTTAATGACTATTCAGGGTTGATAATTAAGAAAACTTCAATAACCAAAGTACACTTACTTTGTCCAAAAGCAGATCACACACTGATTTTGATTTAAAAGATCCTTGTTGAAACATCACATTCATTTCTGGTCTCTTGATGTATTATCACCCTTTTTAGAAACTTTTCCCCCCTCAAACAAAGGCTTATTTGAAAATGCCATGAACAGGGAGCTCCTAGGCAGGTAATGCTCCTGCTGGCAGCAATAATCTCTTCAGACTGCATTGATCTAGCAAATGTCTGTGTGTGATTCACAGGGACAGATTTTATCCTGCAAGAGGGAAGATGCAGGAGCCAGGGAAATTTCTAAGCCTTCTAATCCCTGAGATGCCCTGATAAAGAGGCAGAAATTCCATCTGGGAAAATACAAGGCAATAAATAATGGGCCTCAGTTTGTGCTCAGCAGAGAACAAATGAGAAATAGGCTGTGTTGGTCAAGGACATGAAATATTTCCAGGACAGGTTGGAGCTGGAGACTTGAGCCTTCCCAAGGGAGCTACTCTGAGGAATGGCTCTGTCCAAGAGGGACTCTCAGCTCCTCCTGTGTCAGGACGATACCTGAGGGATTCGTCATACAAATCCCCTTAGCCTGATCAAAGCCAGGGCAATCACACGTGAGCTTCTCTTTTTAAATTATTTGTTAAGAGAAATGCAGGTCCCTCTTTGTTGTCACACAGCCCTGGGTGTGAGGTGCCAGAGCCAAATCTTCTGCCTGATTTAAAGCTTTCTCCCAGCAAACAGATTCCAAAAGCTCTAATGAGTGTTTCTGGTGCTGCTGATGAGTGATCTGTGAACCTGCTGGGGAAGGATGCAGTCACCTCTCTTACCTCATGCATCACTTTCTCCTTTTCCACTGGCACCTCGTCAAATGTCTTCACACTCAGGGGTCTCTTCTTGCTGTTGTTACTGAAAGCAGGAAAGTCAAGGGGTCAGCATAAAGCCCAGGCAGATTCTGCACCCATTGTAGCTCAGTTACCTCCTCACACAGCCCAGTTTCCTGGACCACTTCTCTTTTGTCACCTCTTGTGTCTAATAACCAACATCCTGACAAATTTATCTGATTCTTTCACCAGCCGTATTAAGGGAGGACACCAGCCAGTGAAATGTTTCTTTCCCCCCACCCTGTATCTGCTTTTCTCACCCAGTTTCTACTGCACTCCAGCGATTCACTCCATTGTTCAAGTTTTCTTCCACAGGGCAGGTTTTGGAGTTGGATTCTCCATCAGGACACAAGGTGATGTTCAGTGGAATGTAGTCTTTGCCATCCTATGAAATTAAAAACAGAAAAGAGCACAAAGCTGGTAAAGTTCATTTTGTGCTGCATCTCAGATGTGAGAGGTTATTGTATCCTACAGAGCTTTCTGATGAGAAAGGACTAAATTGTACTTTAACTTGACTGTGATGTTTGTTCAAGGCGATTATCATGTTCCTCATACCCTGTGGAAATTACAGAAGTTAGAATGCACACTTCATCCAAGATTTACTGTGCAGGAGGCTTTGTGAGGGAGCTGGGGCACTTTGGGAACCCTGTGATATGGGATGGCTGAACATGGGCTCAGATATTCCAGTCCAGGTCAGAAGCAACGGCCCATGTACTGCTTGGTTTTGTTCATCTTGGGATCTTGGGAAGAGACAGGCCTTAAAATGGGAGCCTGAAAGGATTTAATTTCTTGTCCTTCTCAGGAATTGCTGCTGCACATGGTAATGAGCTCTGCATTGTCATTACCCCCCTGCAGCAATCCTCAGGAATGACTCTGCCTTCAGCTCTCAAAACTATTTGTCCAAATTTCCCTGTGCTTCTTTTTGTTTTTAATTTTGAGAAGCAGTTAAGTGCCCTATTCCCTTATCATGATTTTTATGTTTCCTCAATTTACTTTGGTTATAGAATCAAACTCACAAGCTCTTCATATTGCAGACTGGGCCCTCTTCAACTCAGCTCCACTAAATTTGTTTACAAACAGGAAGGAGCTGGAGGAGAGTGTTTGATTTCTTCTTAAATTAAATTGACAATTGCATAACTGATCTGGTTGTTTTTATTGAAGAAGAAAATTACTGGTTTAACTATTATAAAATTAATCATTACATATCTGACTTTCTGTGCTTTAAGCTGCATAATTGCAAAGCTCCCAAGAGCACTGGTGAACATAAACTTGGAAATGAGAGACAAAGTTCAGGAGGTGAAGAAAATCAGAAGTAAAGTTAACATCTGAGTAGTTAACATTGTCTTTACTCATCCCAGCAGGCATTTTCCTGGTGAGCTGTGCTGGGAAGTGAAATCTCATATTGGTGTTCAATAATCCTGCCCATGCACACAGGTGCCCACTCCAAACCCACATCTCTTGCAGAGGGGCTGGCCCTGCTGTACCTGCTGCACGTTGGCCTGAAGGAGATCCCCCAGGCGCTCCACCAGCTCGGTGAACGTTGGCCTCTCTGTGGGGACCCCGTGCCAGCAGTCCAGCATTGTCTGGTAGCTGCAGGAAAAAAACAGGGATTAGGCATGGGAAAGGATGGGAGCTTTTTTTCCAAACTTTCATTCCCCTGCTGCTTGGTTTGGTGGGTCTTTGAATTAAGAGAGGTTCAGATCTCCACATGCTGAAATTCTGTTTTAGTTTCCATGTGGGATGCTTTTTGCTTCCATATTCCTGCCTCAGCTGAGCCTGCAGGATTTTGGTTTTCACTCAGCTTAGAGTCTGGCTGCTGGGGCCCTGCTGATACTTCTGAAGTAAGTCCTGGTTATGGGTACTGGCTTTCTGTCACAGAAGCTGAAGTCTGAGCTCCATGAGCTCCAGCTGACATGGGGCATCTGATCATCATCTTGTTGGCAAAGGTCAGGCTGACTTGGGCTGTCCTTAGCATTAGTCTGTGCTGTCAGACACCCAAAATATACTCAAACACAGCTTTACTGAACATCAAATACCCAGCTGTGGTCTCCTCCCCCTCCCCACTTCAACACAATCTCTTCTGTGAGGTGCACAGCTCCCAGCAGCTCCAGCAGCTCTTACACTTCAGGAGTGGAATACTCTGGAGATCTCATCCGGGTTCCTTCCTTGAGCCGCCGGCAGAAATCCTCATCTATCTGCACCCCAGGGTATGGAGAGGCACCTGGTGGGAGAAATGACAGGGCTTCAGTATGGCACAGTCCCTGTGTCCCAGCCCAGGGGATCTCTGCTCAGCATCTCATGTCACCCAGAGGCTGGCAGTAACAGGAGCTCGAGTGAAGGAGTTGCAGTCACTCACATTCTGCATTTTTTGTTTGGAAACTTGTTACAGACTCACTCTGTCCCTTCAGAGGTTTCAATCATGCTGTCTCCTCTGCATTTGTGATACAGTCAGGACCCACTCCAAGGTAAAATAGGGCAGAGGAGAAATAAACCTTATTAGTTTAAGACTTTAAAATATCTCTTGGTCAGTGGTAAAAAAGTTCCAGCTCATTCAATGGGTTCCTTGGTGCTTTCCAAACTGTTACCCTGCCAATGTCCTGCACTGAGTGGGTACACACGGAGTGAGTAATTCCTGCTCATCCTTCATTGCCTTAGAACCCCTGAGCAGGTGCAGAGGGGGCTGTGGGCACCTGCCCCTGCCAAGGACCATGAGAAGCTTGGTTCAATCCCATATGTGGAATTGCTCCTCTCCTGGTTCACCAACTACTGGATATGCATTATCCTACAGGGGAGACTCCCTTACAGTGACCTTCCACCTTTTCAGCCTTGTTTTCTTTCCTGACTGCATGTGCAATGGTGTTTACCTGGAGTGCCACTCAGTTGTTGGCTGAACCCTGTCAGGACAGCTCATGGCAACTGGAATTGCTTTGCAGAGGTTGAATGCTGTGAAGGAGCTTTTTGTTAACTCCCACAAAAGTCTGGTAGAGTGCTCTGGCATCTGAGTAATCCAGAGCTCACAGGTAAAATTCAGAAGAAATCTAAACTGAAATTTAAAGTGTTACTCAACCTACAGGGGTTAAAAAGATTTGTAACTTCCCTCCCTCCCTCCTCCCTAAGCCAATGCTTCCTGTGCAGCACAACTCTTGTCTTGGACATTTTGGCATCCCAGAGGCTGGATGATGAATTTGGAAACAATTTCATCAAGTCTTAACATAGAAGATTGAATGGAATCTGTATCCAGCCCTCGAGGAATCTGTGTATGATTTACTGTCTATAACATTCCTGCATATTTCCTGCAAACACCATCATGTGCTGTGCACTTGGGGGCACAAGGAGAACAGCAGAAATCTTTTGGATAAAGCATTGAAGAAGGGGCCAAAATGTGGCTGCTTCCACACTTGTTCTACTCTGTGAACCTGACTGCTCAGTGGGCCAGACCTGCACTGGGGAGCCAAGATCCCAGCACTGCCTGAGAAGGAATCTCAGCACAAATGGGCTCCCAGGACATCCAGAGCCCAGGGATGCTTATCCACAGCACTTCTGAATTCCCTGGATGTGCAAGTACTAGGGCACAGGACTGGCAGTGTTTCCTGGAGTTATTTAAGCTGGAGATAGGCAGCACCATCATTTCTGCTTTATACCCAGATTTTCCTTCCCAGTGTTGCCTTTGGCCTGTCATTATGCTCAGAGTAACCTGGGAATTAACTGCTCATCTCATGGCTGGAGAATCCCACTTGCTCTCACAATCTGAGCTCTCTCTCTGGTTTCAAATTGATCAGATCAACTGCAAAATGTTGGTGAGAGCAAATAGAGGGAAGGCAAAGGATAACAGTGATAGGACAAGGAGTACTGGGACAAACTGAAAGAAGGGACATTTAGGTTAAATATTAGGATGAAATATCTTACTAGAGGATGGCAAGGCTCTGGCACAGGTTGCCCAGGGTGGTTACAGATGCCCCAACCCTGCCAGTGCTCCAAACCAGGTTGGATAAAGCCTTGAGCAGACTGGTTTAGTAGGAGGTGTCCTGCCCATGGCAGGAGGGGCTGGGACTCCATCATCTTGAAGATCCATTCCAACCCCTGAACATTCCATAAGTCTGTGACTCATTTTTGACTGCAGGATCTTTTGGTAATTTATATTTTGGCCAGTGCTAGCCTCCTACCAGCTGGAGGCAGCTCAGATCATAAAAGCAAGGAACTCTCCCTTTCCCACTTCTACTCAGCACTGTCTTTATCTGGACTATGGGATAAGTCTAATAACTTGGATTTGGAATGCTGAGACAGCTTAGGAGAAATGCAGGCTGGAACATATGGTGTAAGGCCTGCACATGATGTTTTCCTTAGGGGAAATCTCCTTCAAAATGCTCAGAGATGTGGCATGCATTGGATATGTGAGCCCTCTTTTGATCTTGGTTTTATTTTAGTGGGATAATGAGATGCTGATGTTACTACCAGGCACTCCTTGTTTACATAATTATCTCTGATTGCTTTTGGAACAGTGCACATTGAAATTCCAGGAGACACTGACATTCTGTACCATTAGTGATTTCAGGATGTGTTAAACACTGCTGGCACTACCTGACACGAGGTGTGCTGACCCCATTGGAATAATTTAAAGCTTATCGCAAACTCAGCCCCAGATGGAAATTAATATTCCCTCAAGTCTTGATTTCCCTGTGTATCACCAAAGCAGATCCAGGCTGCCAGCCTTTCTGCAGGCAGCCTATTGTCCTTCACGACACAAACTACACTCTGCATTCTCCTAATCAGTATTTTTCCCTTTTTTAGAAGGTGCTCTAAAAGTCTGTGGGACCCAGTGAGAGCAGCAGCTGAAAATGGGAGCCAAAACACACCCTATGGCAACGACAAATAACTTCCATCTCGTGGCTCTCAATGATCTGTAAAACTTTTATATGATAGAATTCAATCAGTGACACAAATCCTTAATTAAATATTTATCGTTTGAGCTGCAGATGTGAGCAGTGCCAAACCACAGGCATGCCTGGATGAGCTGGATGAAAAACCCTCTCAGAGAAAATGACTGGTTTTGAGCCTGTGCCACCAACTGAAAAAGCAGTTTGTGATCTACGTCACAGCCAGGGCAGAGGCTGCTGCACGGGTGGCAGCCCCTGGAGCCATTTGGGAGATTCCAAATTCAGAAGGGGACAGAGCCAAGAAAGGGGCTAAAAGAACCCAGATAAAATGTTTTTTTTTTTTAATAGATTAAAATAGAGGTGAATTTCACTGACTGGATTTTAATTTGTATTAGTGCTCAGTATTAAAGGCCATCTGTTAAATTCTGTCAGGACCTTTGGGAGTGATACAAAGTTTGTTTCTGCAGTGCCCCTTGGATTCATCAGCATTCCATCCCTTTGGTTCCCAGTGGAGAGCCTGTCCCCTGAGTGTGTCTTTAGATGCTGATGCTAAAGCATCTTCCTGAATAATCTGATAAACCTGGGGCATTCCTGGTGCTTCTGCAGCTTTGCCTCTCTGTGCTGTTTCCACACCTGCAGTGGGTGATGCTCTTACAGGGCCATGGAGGGCTCACCCCAAAATAACAACACCCTAAAAACCAGGGCTGAGCCCCAGGGAAAGCAGCAGCTGCCACTTGTTTCAACCACTCGAGTGTGAACTTTCTGCTTGGTGTGCAGATGTGGAGTAGGGAAAAGTCCAAATCAAAGACTTGGACTGAGAGCAGGTTATGATTTTGCAGCCAGCCCTAAGTAAAGATTAGGATAGAAACAGCTCCAGACTTTGCATTTTCCCTTGGCATCTTGAGCCCAAACATTAATTTCAACTGATCCATGAACCAAAGATAGAAGGAGATTAGAGTTTGCTTTAAAATCCAGCAGTTTAAGTTGACAATGCTTCTTGTTTTCTTTTGTCTGCAAATGCTGATTAAAAAGCCAGAGCTGACATTCCTAAATTCCCTCAGGGAAACAAATCTTGCCTCTCTGCAAGGAGAATCTGAGAGCAGCACAGTCCAAGTGTCTGTAGGACTGCTTGTGTAGGTCTCACAGCTTTATCTGCTGGACAATAACCAGGGCTCAGTGAGGCTGAGATTTCTAACAGCATCCTGGGATGAAATCTCAAGTATATAAAGAACATCATTATTATTCTTTTAGAAATGTTGTGGCTTGCAAATGATGCAGCCACATCAGAAGAGCCCATGTTCTGCCATTGGTCTGCTGCCAAAAGGGTTTTGACTGAGCCCAGCACTGCTCCTTGCACCAACCCAACAGCAGCTGCTGCCAGGAGATTTTTCTTACCTAGAAAATCTTAGATTTTGGGGGTGGATGATCAAGCTGGGATAAAGTATCATGTGGACTCGTGTTGCATGGGCTGCCAGCAGCAGCCAGGGTGCCCACAGCAGGGTGATTCTGCAGCTGTGGGGCTCCCTGAAGCAGGTGTGGTTTGATAGGAAACTTCTTCATTGTTCTCCAAGAAATCTCCCACTCCTCCCAGCAGCAGAGGCTTGCATTTTATCTCTGGGCTCTGTTGCTTTCAGTGGGTACAAATGTTAGGTCCAGGATTTTGGATTTTTGATCCCCCTCCCCAGTGTTTTCATGTCCTTTGTCAGGTGGAGTTCTTATTGAAATCGGCTTTATTTTACACCTGGTCTGCACTGTGCACTCATCCTCAGTGAAACAGAAGCACTGCCCCACATGATCACCTTTTGTTAACAGCTTTTCTTAGCTAAGCAGCCATAAATTAGGGGGGAAAAAGGGTTTGAAACCATTCTTACCTAGAGAAAATATTTCCCACAGCAGCACTCCGAAAGACCACACGTCACTCTGGGTGGTGTAAATTTTGTCAAAAATAGCTTCTGGAGCCATCCACTTGAGTGGAAGCCGTGCCTAAAAGCCAGAGACACAACAGGTTGCCAGATCTGCTGTTACTGATCTGCCCAAGCCCAACTTGAGGGTAACAGCTGAAGCTTTTTGCACTCACATCTCCCTTCCGTACGTAGTCGGGGTCTTTGTAAATATCCCTGGCGAGGCCGAAGTCACAGATCTTGACCACGTTGTTCTCGGACAGGAGGATGTTCCTGGCTGCCAAATCCCGATGGATGCACTGCCAGGGAAGGACACGGGGTCACAGGGGGCTGGGCAAGGAGCCCCTGCTCCAGCTGGAGGCAGGGGAGCTTCTTTGGGAATGGGGAAAGAAATGAACTGCGCTGGGAGCAGGTCAGAGAATGAGTGGGAAGCTGCTCCAAATCACTGGGATATGCAAAAGAGGGAATAACTCAGAGAACAAACCAACATTAGAGGCAGTTTTCTGATTTTTCTGTCTGAAATAACTTTGCAGTTACAACAAGGAAGGGAGTGCTATTTTCTCATTAGCTGATCCCTGGGAAATTTTGGAGAGGCCAAAAAGCAGCTGCAGCTACATTTGCCACGGCAGGTCCAGGAGGGTGTGAGATAGGATAACCCTGCTCAGGGTTTCTGGGGGCTGCCCTGGTGTGGGAAATGGATTTGTAAAGAATTCTCAAAACCTGACAGAAAGCTCACACAGTCTTGTACATCTGTATGCAAACACTGAGATAAGGTGTGCTGGCTTAGGAAGGCCATGGAATAGATATGACATTGTTGAGAGAGAGATTGAACAAGGAACAAGTTTCAAAAGATGGCCTTGCAAAAAGATCAGATATTTTAGAGAATTAGAACTGTGAAAGATGCATTGTAGCAGGACCATGTGGGGTAAAAATATAGGTGATTGGTGTTAGAAGAAATAGCAGCCTTGTGTGGCAAAAGCTAACAGGCTGAAAAACATTTATAAGGTATTGTAACCAGGAAATAGGTTAGCTTCTGATGGAAGGGCATTCAGTTTTACATCTCTAGTGTCTCAATATTCATTGAGACTAATAATAGAATAAAATCTTCTAAAATGCCTCTCAGTTTCCCCCTTTCTGTAAAAGCTGGGAAAACCAGGACCCTGGTGGCTGTGTGTGAGTGAGGCTCAGTTGTGTGCACACTTTGGCCTGTGGATTACACTGCATTTACCTGAAAAGCTGTTCCACAGGGTACAAACTGCTTCCTGTTTATCCAAGCAGTGCTGACTCTGCTGACAGTCCCCGACACCTCTGACAAGCTAAAGGAATAACTGGATACTCCCTCCTCATTTTTCAGTAGTGGTGTTCACCACACTAAAAGGAGCTTTCTCTACAAGCCCTTTCTGCGTTTATTTATGAGGCAGCTCCACAAACTGTCTCACAATTTCTGAGAACTTCACTCCTTCTATCTAAACCCTCCTGCTGCAGATGCCAGTCCCTGCAGCCAAGAACATGATGAATGTTCCCCCACAACCCCTTCAGTGCTAATTACTGCTTAACCACCAGAGCGAACGTGATCTCCAACGCTCTAACAGAAGAGCAAAAAGCAGATTTCTCAGACTCAAGAGTGTGTTTGGGTTTTTTCACATCAGATACTCTGCAAGAAGTCTGAATGAGCTCACTTTTCGGGAGGCGAGGAACTCCATGCCTTTTGCCACCTGGAAGCTGTAGCAAATCAGATCCTCCAGGGTCAAGGGCCTCTTGTACAGATCCTCAGCATCTAGGAGAGATCAGAGACGTGGCAAAACTCTGCAGCAACAGCTCCAGAGCTGGGTGGCACTGGTGCCACTTGTGTGCTGATGGCCCCAGCCCCACACCTGAGTGCTGGGTGTGAGATCTCTGCAAGGTTACAGCTCTAGGTGAGCATCCACTGACCCAGAGTCAGAAGATCAGATGATTAACAAAATTCCCTCATCCATTAGTCACTCATTTAGCTATGGGAAAACAACACCTCAGGCTGGGAGTGAGGGAAACTTTATAGACAAGAGCCCAGGGACAGAGTGACCTCATAAGTCTGGTAAAACATTCCTATTTCTCCTCTCACTCAATAGGAGCAGCTTTTGTACACAATACAGAGCTCTCATTTTGTGAGAAAGTTGGAGTGGGGAACAGGCAAGAGGAGGAATGTGGGATTTCAGGAACAAGCCAAGCCATATAAGGGCTTGTAAAATGTGTGACAGTGTGTGTGGCACTAGCCAAGTGACAGAAGTCTTTCCAATAAAAGATGTGGGATGAGGTAGGGTTCTTTTACCTTCTTCATCATCTTCTGAGTCACTGTAACTCTTATCTTCAATAAATCCTGAGCTGGCAGAGCTGCCTGTGCTGGCCACACTCTCGAGGCGCCTCTTGATCAGTTCAGTCAAATCACTGTTGGACTCATCCAGACTCTTCTCTGCTTGGTCAGAGTTTTCCTGGGACTAGAAATGGCATAAACCTGATTTTTAACTTTGTATGATGCAATGCTTGAGGATTCAAAATATGTGACAGAATGGCATAAGGAGAAAGGGTCCTCTGAAGATGAGCATGTTTGAACATGACGTTTTCCTGAAGTGGGAATAAATAGGAAACCAGGCTCTATTAGTTCTGATTATAAACTAATAAAGCCTGTTTTCCTACTTATTCCTACTTATTATTCCCCTTTCACTGATAGCAATATTCCACATCAGAGTTAGCTGAAAGCTGGCTGGGTGAGACTGAGAGGTGAGCAGAGAGAGGCTGTAATTCTCTTGCTGTCTTAGGACGCTAAAAACCCTCTCAAGGTGAGTGCATGATGGGCACTGACTTGTCTGTGCTGGGGAATGAGGCACAACCAGCCCTCAACTCATGGCAACAATGGTGAGAAAGAAATTCTGAGTGAGTGCACCAGGAAAATCTCCTTCACCCACACAAAGTCCCTCATGTACTTTGCTGCCTGCACACAATAGCTTTAACAATATTAATAATACTGCAATCATCTGGGAAGATTGTCCTGGTGAGGCTGCAGTTTCTGGCAGGGCTGGGGTCACAGAGCCTGTTCCACGCTGGGTATTCATGAGGAGGAGTCACTCCCATCCCTCCCCAGCCCTGATTTCTGCTCCTGTGTCCCGCTCCCATGCCAGCCCAGTCTGTGCTGGCACAGATGTTTGTGTGCATGCAAAGAGCTGTTTGGGAACCAAACCCTTTGGTTGGTTTTGATGTGGAGTATCCATGAGCCCAGCTGTTGTTACAGCACAGGCTTCAGGGCTGGCAGAGGGGAAGGTCAGAGGATGGAATGAGCAGATGGGGGAAGGATGAACTGCTTTCACCTGGGGCCTAGAAACAAAAACCCTCAAAACAGATTTGTATTTTGGGAGGGTGCACTTTCTCCTAGTTCAGTTAATGCCAGTTTTTCACTACTAGTTTGTTGCCCTCCTTGTGCTGGGAAGTATCTCCCAAGTAATTCCCCCTCTTTCAAGTGCTCTGGAGTGTTTGGGTACTTGCAATTAATTCTTTAGGAGATGCTAGAAGAGGACAGCAGTGAGATCCTGCAGGGGAAAAAAATCCCTCTTCTTGTTTGTACAAATTGAAATGGGGAGAAATAAAGTGCCCATAGAAATATCCAATTGCCTTGGTGCCAGTGCAGAGCAAATCCAGCTTTTGTCAGTGGTTGTTGATTCCCTGCCTCGTGACAGAAGAAGTCTCATTTTTGTACCTTGTATGCAATGAAATCTCCTCGTTTCCCTCTGAGATAGTTGGACAGATTTCCATATTTGCAATATTCCACTATGACCATTAAAGGACCTAAAAAAGACAGTGAAAGTCAAATGAGTTTTGAAGCACTGCAAAGCACATAATTCTAATTTATCCTACCAAATCCTCTTCAAAATAAATGGCATTTCTATTATACAGATGAGGAAATGAGGAAACACAGGAGTGACACAACCAGTAGGGATGTGGAGAGAAGGGAACACATTCTTAGTTTTCCCCATTGGATGGTAACAGTTGGTATTTATTCCTAATTTATAAACAAGGAAAATTCAGGATGATCAACCCAATCCCAGATGCTGTTAAGGTTGGTTTGCTCTGCACATGGAGTAGTTTTCATTTTCTCTGCTGGCTTCACAATTGTTTGTTTTGGGTGGAGCTGATGCCACCAGAGGAAATCAAAGTATGCAGGGCCACAGACAGATCTAAATGAAAAGCTGCAAAAATACTCAGTCTGAAGTTTCTGAAAGCCTGGAAAGTGTTCTCCTTTTCTTCCTTATTCCTCTACAAACCACTGTAGAGTCAGTGCTGCTTTTACACAATTGTGCAGGTTTTTAAGAGCTGCTTGAAATGATTTTATATTGCAGTGTGAGATGTTAGGGAAGGGAAAAGCTACATTCTGGACTTTTATTTTTTGTAATCATCAAATATAAGATAGAGTGAATCCATGGGACTGGAATGTGGATAATCATGGAATATTATCAACCCCAAACACCGAGGCGTTCATGTCCAGAACCTTTTTCTCTGGAGAAGGTCTGTGGTTCAGACTGAGGAGTTTGCACTTCAAAGGGGAAGTGCTGAGAGCTGCACTTGGCCTTGGGGAAGGAGCTCAGCAGGGTTCCTGCCGGAATTCCTGCATCCCCCCGGGCAGGAGCAGGGCTGCAGTCGGCTCCTGGTCCAGCATTGCCTGGGAGGGTTCCAGGAGGGAACAGTGACCCGGGACAGCGTGGGACAGGCAGAGGAGCAGCCTTTGGGAGCAGAGAAAGGGAGATGCTGAATTCCTGCAGGCAGAACCGAGCCCGTGGTGTTCCCTGTGGATTCCTGCAGGTTCTGCACTCACCCAGCTCTATGGCACTGCTGCCTTGAGTGCACATCTTGGGGCTCTCCAGCACCCCCAGCCCCTCTGCTACAGCTGAAACAAGCCTGAAAACCTTGCAGTGGCTGCAAAACCACCAACCCCAAATCCCCAAATCCCAGTGGTTCCAGTGCTGACCCCAGAGCTCTGCTCAGTGCTGGCATCTGGCCTTGCTCAAGAGATTTCGCTCTGAAGAACCCAAAATCCAATGTCCCTCATGGATGCCCTGAAGAAATGCAGATTCCAGAAGAGCTTTAAAGCTCTGCTTAGTGATTTATTCATGGTTTTGAAACGCTTCCTAGACATGGCCTGCCCATATTTTGTTCCCTCATTGTAAAGCACACACTGCATTAGTTCTGACTGCTGAACATCAGACACTCCGGCAAAGTGTTAAATTCTGTTATTTGATACCTTGTTAAAATAATGTATGTGCATACTTAATACCAGTCTCCATCAGGAGTACACGGTTACATAAAGCCTGACGGGGAGGGGAGGGCGCTGGGATTTCACAGGAGCTCCAGTGTCTGCCTCTGGAGCTCCAGGCTGTTTTGCTTTAGTCTGCACTTGCACTGCTCGAGGAGAACAAAGCAGTGCCTGCCTCGAGGCTGCTCCGTGCCCTGTGAGGTCCTGCTGCACCCCTCTGCCCCCGACTCTGCACCCCAAAGGCTTCCCCAGGCACCTGGCAGGGAGGAGGGATGGTCACCTCCCACCCAGGACGGGGCAGGATGGAGAATGGCAAATCGAGGAACTCCCAGGAGAAAAAGTTTCTCAGAAACGGGACAATCGGAGCCTCTGATCAGTCCTGAGGTGTGTCTTGCTGTGCAAGCAGAACTCTGGGGCTGCTTGGGTTAAGAACCACTGACCCCTGGTCCTGCTGCCAGGTTTGAGGCACCTGCTTGTCCTGAGCCCCCTCAGGGACTTGTGAGCACAGGAGAGTCCCCAGCATTCCCAGGGTCCCAGCCCCTCTGCTCACAGGCCCCAGCAAAGGCTCCTGGCTGCTGCATCTGAACCCTAAATCCCTCAGCTGGAGCTGCTGCCCTTGCTCCCACACACGCTTTTGGGGTCTGGAATGCTACAATTCTTGGGAGCTCCCAGACCCCAGCAGTATCCATGGCTGCTGGTTGCTGTTTCCTGAGGAACTGGAACCACCTTGCTGGGGGAAAGATTTCTTCCCTGGCACCCTCTCAAATCTCCCTCACTGAAGTTTTCCTTTTCCCTCGTGACTGGACAACAACTGTTGGAAACTGATGGTGTTGGGGTCTCAGATGAGCAGAGATCTGTGCACCATCTCTCTTGATTTCCCCCTTCATTTCTTTCACTCTGGGGTTTCCCTTGCCCTTGAGTCACCTGATCCTGTTTGTTGGAGGTGGTTTTGAAGATTTTGGAGGTCTGCAGTGAGGAGCCATCCTCAGGAACTGCTCCCCTGAAGCTGAAGCCCAGTAAGAGGCACAGATGCTTTGTTTGGCAGTATGGGAAGGGATGTTTTAGTGACAAAGGTCTGACATTTATGGGACTTTATATGATGCAGGGCCAGTCCTGCCAGCTCAGACCCCTGCAAGTCCCTGCTCCTGCTGCACCCAGGGCTGTGCCAGGCTTCCAGTCCACAGAGCAGAAACTGCTGTGTGGGAAAGAGGAGGCTCAGGGAGCCCAGCTCAGCCTGGTAAGGCATCCTCCTGATAAGGCAGGGAGGGAGAGGGAGAAGAAGCCTGGAAATGCTCACAGGGAGGAACTGGGCACCTCACTGCAATCCAATGTTCTTCTTTCAGTGCCTCCAGACAGAACAGAGAGGTGGCATCACAGGTGGGAGAGGTTCAGGAGCCCTGTGTGAGATGAGGCCACATCCTGCAGGAGCAGCAGCAGCTCTCCTGTGAGCAGAGAGCTGGAAATGCTGTACTTGCACTGACTGCACCACAGGCACTTCCAAACGCCCCAAAGTGTCTGAAAAGTGTTTTCTTTTTTGCTCCAAATTTACTGAGGACTCCTCACCTCCAGCTTTGGTGCAGGCTCCCAGCAGGTTGACCACATTCAGGTGATGTCCTATATGGATGAGGATCTTCAGCTCAGACATTAGAGCCTTGCATTCATTAGTAGTTGCACATTCTGCTTAAGATAAACAGGAAAAAAATCATCTTTACACAACAGGATATTTTCAACAGGACACAGCAAGATCCTGTTTATCCTTTGAAACAAAACCCACCCAGGTTCCTTGCAGTATCTTGGCTTTTCAGACTCTCACACAGATAATAATTCATCCGTTTCATTGTCTGCTGACCTTTATGAGTGGGATAACACTTTATCTTTTGGATGACTCTTCCTTTCTCGAGCGTGGGTTATGGAGGGTTATGGTCCCTTCCCCAGACCTGATCCCACAGAGCCTCTGCCAGGACTCAGGTTTGCAAGCTTAGCAAAGCCAACCTCTGCAAGCCCCCACAGCACACAGAACGTGTCCCTTCCTCTCTGCTGGGCTGTGCAGTTCAGCAGGACTCGCTTATAATACCTCACAACTCTCCACTGCAGGTGAGGAGGAATCCACAGATCTGGAAGCTGTGTCCCAAAATGTCCCAGGGAACACACAGCATTCCTAAAGCTCAGGCCTGTAAGATCTTATTGACCCAAGAAATTAATTTTCTAAGATCTGTGTGTGAGCCATGAACCTGACAGGGGAGGCCCTGGCTGGCCAGTGACATTATTTTAAGGCAGGCACCCTCAGACCAGAAGGTTGTTCAGGTGCTGCTTTATCTTCCCAGCCTTGTCCCCAAAACTTCCATGATGTATTTTAACAGGAGAGGCTTTGGCCTGTTGCCTTTGCCTTTGCATCATGTAAGATTTAATATGAAGAAACAGTTATGCAACAACTCATTTGGTGTGACAGGTGTAACCTCTTTATCTGTTTGTAGAATTCCCCATCATCTTTCTCCAAACTGTGTCATAAAGAAGGAGCTATTCCAAGATTCCTTCAGCCAGCAGTGTTTGGTGTGTCCATGGGTGGTATCATTCCTGATTTCCCCTGGCATGTTCTGGAAGATGCAGCCAGCTCAGAAGTGTTTCAGATAATTCTGCACATTGAATTTTAGCCTTCAATCCAGAACAGAGCCGAGCATACTGCATGGAGATGGCAGAAATGCAGGCATCCCCAGAGCCTTTTTAATTCCCTGGATGGATTAACTGACACTAGAGAATCTGCTTAATTCATGAAAGTGATGAATTATGGGCACGTTAGTTGGGGAGGGGCAGACCAGAGCAGGAGGCAGCTGCCTCCACGGGGGAGGGAGGTGTAAAATGATGGAGAATCTGCCAAATATTGCTGAATATGTGCTGGCAGGGCAGAGCTGACATGAACATCAGTTGGGAAGCGCAGCATGGAAGGGATGAAACCCCAGAGCTGTCCAGGACAGCATGTTTTGATGGAGATGGGAATGTCTGAATCGGGGACTTCTAGGGGATTTCAGGGGTCTGGAAATGGGCATGGAACACAAGATACAATAGCAGGAGAGAAGATGATCAGAAGGGTGAAAATAGAGAGGGAAGACCAGACCTGAAGGAGGTCCAGAGAGGTGATAAATGGGTGTTTCTGTGATTTCAGAGAGATGGGAGTAGCAGAGCACCAGGAGAGGCAGCTGGCAGCAGAAGCCAAGTCCCATGGCAGCAGTCACTTGCTGGTGGCATGGCAGGGGTTAATGGTGTCATGCAGCAGGATGGAGCCATGAGGGCCACGGCAGCATGGGCTGAGCCTTTGGAATCCCCTTCAGGAGCAGCCCCAAGCCCTGCCCAAGCAGGCAGCCTGTGGCTGATGCCATTGCTCGCTGTGTGCCTTGAGGCTCTGTGTGCAAGAACAGGCTCCGAGGTCCCTCCTTCCCTCCACCCAACGGGAAAGCTTCCCTTCATTTCAATAATTGCAAGCAAGATGTCTCTAATTTGCTCCCCTGGCACTGGGTTTTTTTTCCAGCCCCTTGAACTGTTCTACATCTGGCTAGGCTGGGATGGAAGGCTCAGATCCAATTTCAGGCTATCTCATGTAATTACACTCCATAATCTGTTTCCCTCCTCACCCCACAGAGCTGGAAGCTGCTTTTTTCTTCCTTGAGGAATACAAGCCTCAGTCAGCAGTGCAGCATGGAGCTGCTATAATTTCCTCCCCTTGCATCCATCCAGGATGGCTGATCCCACATGGAAGCCCACTCCCTGCAGGACACAGCGAGCTGAGCACTGTGGCCTCGCTGCCCCCAGCTCCCCTGAGCAGTGTGGGGAGGATCTCAGAGGGATTTTTGTACCTTTCAGCATTTTTACGGCAACTGTTTTGCAGGTTGAAGATTTATCAATGCCAAAAGCAGACGCCTCCACCACCTTCCCAAAAGCACCATGACCCAGAGTTTTACCTAGAGAAGCAAGAGTCGAGAGTGAGCCCAGCTGCACCAGCCAGGAGGGGACATGCAACCTCAGCTGTGCAGGAGAACCAGGCACAGTGCACAGCCACAGTCACAGCAGCCTGAATCACATCCTGCAGCATATGGATATGCAGGGCTTTCTATCCATATGGCCTGGATGCAATTGAGCACGGGAGGGAACAGAGGAGGGGAAATCACTGCACTCACTGAGGGCAGGGCTGACACCTACACGGATTGAGGGGACAAACATTACCTGGGGCTGTCCTGGAGCCCAGGGAAGGCAGAGCTTGGGTTAATTGTGGCACCCTGATCTCTCATGAATCATGGAGAGAGCCAGCAAGGCACTCAGGGAGTCACAGCCCTTTAATCCTTCAGTTATTGACATTGATTTGATAGAAAAGCTGCACTAAATGGAATTTAGGGTGATAACTTTTCTTTCTTTTCCCTTTCATTTGGATTTTCCTGCTTGTGTTACCTGGTGTGCTCTGAGGGCTCTGACCCAAGGTCTGGCTTTTTGGTTCTGCCAGTTTCTGTGTCCCACCATCATCTCAGACTTTGTGATTTTATTCTGTCTTCTCCTCCTTCCATGTTTTCCAGCTGCAGCACCAAGAGCACACAAATACAGATATTTTTCCTGCACTCCTCAGTGCACACAGATGTTACAGTTTCACTGTACAAACACAGCCAGCTTTTTGCATTTTCTCTCTCCATCAGCCAGTGAACTGAGCTGTTCAGTGAAATGTGGCTCATTTTTTCCATGAGAGCTTTTTACCGCTCAAAGCTGAGTTCTGATGGTTGATAAGGAAGTGATTATTTGATGAATTGATAGCTTTCTTCAAAAGAAAATTCACTTTCATTTTTCCTCCATGGGAATGAAATCACACTTTTGGCAGGGACAGTACCTGGAGGTACCTTTCCTCCCTGTCAAGAGTTTGGCTTCCCTTTTCCAAGGAGAAGAGGTGGCAGCTATTTTGACAGAGTCTTTCCAAATCCCTCATTTCAGCCTCCATTCAGGCTGAGCCTGAACTCTCTGATCCCAGATCCAAGGGTGGCAGTACCCTGGCACTGTGACAGGCTCCTGCTGGGTTATCCAGCAGCTGCAGTGCCATTGGGAAGCATTTGGGATCATCCTTCCCCCCAGCTGTGACCCAAAGCACTCACCCAGGCGCAGCCTGTCCCTGGGGAACTCCCATTTGCTGCTGTCGTATGGCAGGCGGTCACACTGCTCGTCAAGGGGCATCTCCTCTGGGTCCATGATAATTGACAGGTATCCTGTTTTAATATCTGTGGCATCGGGCTACAAACAGGGCGGGGAGAGATTATTCAGGGGATTTACGCTGCAATTCCGAAGGGAGGGAGCTGTCTGGCAGCCTGGGGAGTTCCCTGCCTTCCAGGCACTTTTATTCTGAGCCAGGAATGCATCACTGCAGCTTCCTGCTTCTGTTCTACAGCTGAGACACAAATGTCTGTGTGTGGCTGCCACTCGTGGCTCTCGAAAAAAGGCATTGATTGATGCTGGGAAACACAAAATCTACCTGGATCAGCCAAAGGAAATCACTGGTTTTCCATGGGAACTGCAGGAGCTGCACTTCCTCCTGCATATTTTGGCATTGTCACCGTGTTTTGTTCTGCAGTGTAGATTCTCCACAGTTCTCCACTTCATGGCTGCAACTTATTGCAATTTAAAATTGCTGGAAATTGCTATTTTTGATGCTGCTAAAGTGAGAAATTGTGGCTGGGTGGGTTCTGGGAGCAGACTTGCACAGGAGTGAAATGTAAAAGGAAATTCAGTGTTATCCACTGCTCTGTTAAGCTGAGGTTAAGGATGAAAACGTGAATTTAATCCCTGTGTTTGCAAGAGGAAGGGAAATTTTACTCAAATATTGAAGATCAGCACTGAGACTGCAGTTTGGTGAGAGCAGAGAGCTGATTGCCTTTCTTTTTTGCTATTTGTTTCAGCAAAACTGACCTAAATTCCTTGAAACTTTACTGCAAGTTTACTTTTTGAGTCACAAAAGGGAGGTGAAAAAAAGAGCAAGGAGATCATATCAGCTGTGTGGTTTGAGCTCATTTCTAGAGCAGACAGCCTGGGATCTTTCTTTAATATCCTTTAGAGTCAAGTGCTGAAATCAATCCCTCATTTTAGGGTATTTTTTGTTATTCTCACAAGCCAGTTTGACTCATAAAGAGGGAGGAGCCAGATTTTATGGTTCCACAGAAGTGGCTGGAAACCTCACAAGTGCAAGGGTTCTCTGAAGAAGTCAACACAAACCAAAGATTGAATTTTACAGGGACATTCTACCCAGTTTTTCTACCATCTGCTCCAAACATTTGTCCCTAAACTCTGCAGTTACACTGAGCTGGGCAGATCCCAGCCTTTGTGCAGGATGGGAGCTCTCTCACCTTTCTCAGTTTGCGAATGAAGAGGGTCAGGAGGAGCCAGAAGAGCGTGGCAGCCAGCCCTGTGCACACCAGAATGATCACCTCAATGTTGGATTTCTCCTCAGAACCTGCAGGTCAATGTACATCCAGGTTGGAAATGTGTCCAAACTCCCTGAGTGAGCCCACTGGGATTGTGCATGCCCTCAGCCCGGGCTCACCTTGGATTCTGATGAAGGCTGATGTGCTGTCCTGGCCCAGGTCGTTGGAGGCCTGGCACTCATAGAGCCCCTCATCGTCCTTCTTCACTCTCTCAATCACCAGGGTGTTGTTTTCCATGGAAATTCCTGTTTCAAGGCATTTTGGTTAACGTTGGCACAATAATCTGCCTGCCAAAAATGCTTTTAGGAGACAGAGCTGAAGGTGAGCTCCCATCCATGCAGGCTCTGGTATGAGGACACATTTTAACCCTGGGCTCCTCCTGGTCTGGCAACCTTTCTCTGACTTTTTTTTCCTCTTCAGCACCTGGATATATTATTTGGCATCATTTAAACAACAGCAAATGTGGCTGTTGATTTAGAGTGGGTAGAGCCTGGAAATTAATCCAGAAGTTAGCAAAGGGATGCAGGATTGGTGTCTGATGGCAGGAAGATGCACTTGGAAAAATGGGAACTCAGTGGAATTACTGAAGGCTGTGGGAAGGGATGAGACTTCTAACATGGGGAACATGGAACTGAAATTAGGCACTTCTTGGAAAAATAATGGTGTGAAGCAATCCTGGATTCACAGGCAGCCAGGTGCAGTGGGAATAGAGAGGTTGCCTAGATATGACCTACGTTTCTCTACCTTTAATTTTCCCAATTTCATTTTTCCTGGTTGGTGGTAATGCACTGAGAGTTCTTCTGTTTCACTGAGGGATGACTGGGGTAGAAATAGGGAAACGGGTCAGGCTTGCAATCCAAAAGGGAAGGACATTTTGAATTCCTGGGTGTTCTGCCTGTGAATCCCGTTGTTGTTAACAAGAGTAATGCACACAACTTGCCATGCACTGTGTTGAAATATTTACCCTGAGGTGTTTCTTCCAAATATTTTATTTATGTTTCCATTGGTTGGATGAGTTACGTGCTTGTCCCTCTAGAATTATTTATAAAATTTCAGTAGCTATAAAGAGTTTCTCTCAGAACATTCTGATCTGAATTATGGATGATCCTAGATTTCCTACCTAGTCCAAGTTGCAAAATTAAAGTCACAGGACCAGCTACTGACATGGGATTCTCCATGATTTATGGGAGGACTCAGGACATACTCAGCTCTGCACTGGGGCAGCCTCATCTCCAGTGCAGTTTCAAGCACCAGAATATAAAACAGACTTGAAGCCATTGGAGAGCATCCAAAGGAGGCCATGAGGATGGGGAAGGCTCTGGAGGGGTCTTATGAGGAGGGGCTGAGGGCACTTGGTTTGTTCAGATGGAGACTGAGGGAAGGCCTCAATGCACTCTTCAGCATCCTCCTGAGGGACAGCTCCGATCTCTGCTCCCTGTGACAGGGAACAGCTGGAGCTGGGCCAGGGCAGGGTCAGGTTGGAGATCAGGAAAGGTTCTGCCCCCAGAGGGTTCTGGCACTGCCCAGGCTCCCCAGGGAATGGGCATGGCCCCAAGGCTGCCAGAGCTCCAGGAGCCTTTGGACAGCGCTGCCAGGGATGCCAGGGTGGGATTGCTGGGGGCTCTGGGCAGGGCCAGGATTGGACTGGATGATCCTGTGGGTCCCTTCCAGCTCAGCACATCCCATGATTCTATGGCACAGAGCTGGGAAGGCACCTGGGCTCAGGTGAGGGGCTGCAGGCTCCCGTGAGGCTCCCTGCCCATGGTGGCTCTATCCCACAGAGCTGAGAGCCCATTCCCATCACTGTGCTGTGGGAAATAAAGGACATTTCATACACCATGGGATGCCCTGAACCCCTCTGCCAGGTGACTTTGCTGCAGTTTATCGTGGCCAGGACAGCTGAGAGCTCAGGCCTGTGTTGCCAGACCCAGGTGCACCCTGTGGCTCAGTTTTGTGCCCAAACTCTGGTCCCACACAAGCAGCCTGAGCAGCACTCCCTGATTTCCCAGTGCTATCCCAATGTGTGCTGGGCTGGCTCTGCACACAGGAGCTTCCTCTGACCTCAAAGTCCAAGCTGGAGACCCCTGCAGTGCCCTGGCATCCTTGGATTTGTGTGTGTGTGCCTGAGTCATGGGCACAGTCGTAGGTGCTGTGTCTTGGTGGCCCTGCCAGTCCATTATCCCACATTCCAAACAATTCTGGGCAGCAGGACCTCACCTGATGCTGCTGAGATGGGGTAGCCATTCTTCCTCCAGGTGACCTGTGGCTCTGGGGTCCCACTGACCTTGCACTCCAGCAGGATCTTGCCGCTGATGTTGACCTCCAGGTCCGTGAGGTTCTGGATCACGAACGGCGCCGCCTTCGCTGCAGCCACAAAGGACAAGAGGCCCCAGTCAGGTTTGGGGGGGCCCTTCTCTCACCTCCCCTCCTTACATGGCCTCTCTGGGCTGGATGTGGCAAAGGTTTGGTTGATCAGTTGATCAGAAATCCCCCCAAAGGTTCTGGGAGGAGTGGGTGACTTTATTTGGTTTATTTTCACACTGCCTAAGCTTAGGTTTGGCTGCAGCTCCAACTCCTCATCCTCTGAAGAAAACAAAGGACAGGGAGTGGGTGGTGCACATGCAGAGTGAAGGCAAAAAGGAGACAGGAGGGGGAAAAGAGGAAACAGTTCTAAAGGTTCTTTATCCTCCATCAGCAGTGCAGTTTTCTCCTTACTACAAACCATGGTAATGCCCACTTTATGTTCATCTAAAAAGGGTGCAGGACAGCAATTAATAAAATCACAAGCACAGCATAAAATATACCCCAAACTTGCAGTGAGGACAGAAGATGAGGGGCATTAGAACATATAAAATGTTTGAATAGGGGAAGGAAAGCTGGCTTGGAGGGGCATTTCCATCTGTGTTCTCCACAAGAATTGCCTGACATGTGCCAGACAAATGACAGACCCCAGTCATCCTCACAAGAACGTGATCCTGATCCCAGTTCTCCATGGATGTATTCACAGTCTAGCTGTGTTTTTCCCATAGCTGTGCTGTGTAGGTGTGTGTGTAGGTGGAAATCTGACTGGCTGAATAAAAATATCTGCCAGGGGAGAGGAAAGGGAAGTGCCTGAATGCAGAGAGAAGAGCAAGGCCAGTGCCTCACAGCAGGTGATGCTCACAGGTGGCCCTGGTGCTGTGGGGACCAGCCAAACCATTATCACTGCCCAATACCTGAGTGAGACTCCTTCCCTTCCTCTCTGCCCCAGGAAAAGGGAGATGTTTGTGTGTGCCTGGAGATAAATCACCTCCCAGTCTGGAATCAGGGAGGTGAGATCTGTGTGTGGAGGGAAGGGGCTGGGAGGCTGCACAGGGAATGTGCTCGTTCACTCCAAGGCTGAAGGCAGCACTGGGCTGTGCTGACTGCCAAGTGCTCACAAACCCCGCAGTGCCTCCTGAGCCAGAGAAGCCAGTCTGAAAATCCCTGGCTAATTCAGCTTCTGAAGCACTCTGGCTCCTGCTCCCTGCCTTGCTGCTGTGTGTCTCAGTTCTACTCCAGTTCTGTGCTTTTGTTTTCTTCACCATTGGAAGGTGCTTAATAAATCTATCCATTCCCCATGCCAGCAGCCCTTTGTCTTCTGAGGAGGCTTAGAGATGATCACCCACCTTCTTCACTCTGAAGTAGAAGAAACTTCACTAATTTTCAGTGACTTCCTACTGGCAGAAATGTCCCACCCTTTGTGTTCCTACAGCCAACAGAACCAGGCTGGAGGATCTCAGTGCAATGAAAGAGCTGGGGGCTTGGGTATAAGTAAGAAAATAATTGTTATAACAAAGTGCATCCCTCTTACCCAGAATAAATGGCACATGTCACTTGATTTTACACTTGCCCAGGGACATTTGGGATCTGTTGGGTCCAAATCTGTTCAGGGATCTCATCCCAGCAGCTGAGAGTGGGTACCAAAGTGACAGATCTGGGGTGAGCATCCCAAGTTACAGTTGTGCTTTCAGTAAATGGTGGGTGATGCTTTTTGTCCTCAGCCAACTCTAAATCTGCACCCAGCATGGAGCTGGGAAGAGAAATGCTGCTGAAATCACCTTTATGTGATCTCAAATATTTTATCCAAACCCAGCAGTGGCTGGGTGAGCGTTCTCCATGTCAGGCTGTCGATCCACACAGAGCAAATGACAAAACCAAAGCAGAGCAGGACACAAGGTTTGTGTTAGGACACGTCCCAGTGCCTCTCTCCCCTGGCACGTACCTCTGACCAGGAGCTGGCTGTGCTGCTCCAGCGTGTCCGTGCTGTTCTGCTGGTTCTGGGCTCGGCACTTGTAGAGGCCACTCTGCTCCCTCGTGACATTGGGGATGAGCAGGGTCAAAGAGATGGAATATTTGTCCATTTTCCTGACCACAGAGTGGCTGGGAGCCGGCTCTGAGGAGGGGTAGTACCAGGCCAGGTGGGTGTAGATGTACTTGGAGGCCCGGCAGGTCAGCTGGACGTCATTCCCCACGATGGCTGTGACTTGGGAGGATGTTTGCAACCCAGAGGGCACATCTAGGAGGAAGGGAAAACGTTTTTGGAATCAAATCCCAGCTGAGATCTCTGACTGCCAGGCTGTTACTTGGGGGTCAAATTTCCATCAGTAATGGAAGAAGCCAGGTTTAATGAGGCACATTCACAGAATCACAGAATCCCTGGGTTGGAAGAGACCTTCAAGATCATCCAGTCCAACCCAGCCCCAACAGCTCATCTGAGCCCTGGCACCCAGTGCCACATCCAGGCTTTGTTAAACACATCCAGGGATGGGGACTGCACCACCTCCCCGGGCAGCCATTCCAGAACTTTATCACCATTTCCATAAAAGAAAAATTCCTAATATCCAACTTATATTTCACAGCTTGAGACTGTGTCCTCTGGTTCTGTCAGTGCTGCCTGGAGGAAGAGACCAACCCCACCTGAGCACAGCCACCTTTCAGGGAGTTGTAGAGTGATAGGGTCACCCTGAGTCTCCTTTTCTCCAGGATAAACACCCCCAGCTCCCTCTGTCATGGAAATGTGGAAACAGGCACTGGAGCTGGGAACTGAGGAAGTGAAAGTTCCTCTCACTGCCCAGTGCTAACCTGTGCTAGTCCAGCCCTCAGCATTCTAAATCAGCCCATCTCCAGGTAATGAGTTGAAAGCTTATAAATAGAAGGAGTTAATGGACTGAGAGAGTTTAATCAGGAGCTGTTTCTGTCCAAGTAGATAAATGTGTTTGTGAGCTCTTCCCTTTCCACAATCAGGGCTGGAAAGTATTAATTGCAGAGGAATAAAGAAACCCATTCCCATCCCTCTGGAGCAACGCCTTCTTCCCCACTGAACAGTCTCCTCAAGTGTCTTTTATTCCAACTGTGCCAATATTGATTTTCATCACATGTGAATGCTGGATATTCACTTGATCACTGATGGATTAACTGATCTAATGATGTCTAAGTCCTTGAGGCCCTTATATTTAGCAGAGAAATATTCTGAGTCATGACTCTGACCTAGCCACGAAAGAGTGAGCTGTTTCTTGCTATATTTTTAGTAACTTTTCACTCCAGAAAAAAAAAAAAAAAAAAAAAAACTTTCCTGAAGTGGCAAACTGAATCCATTTGAAAACAAGAAAAACTGAGTGGAAGGCCAGAGCCTGCCCTGCAGTAGCTGCCAGAGACCTGCAAGTAAATTGGGGCTGGAAGATACTTTATTGCCTTTGGGTTTTGTTAATTTTAGGGATCTGTCCACCTGACTGAAAGTTCATGGGATTCCCACAGTGATCTGGAATTATTCTGCTGTCTGTTAGGTCAGGATTTTCAAGCAACTGAGAGTTGTGAGGAACCTCTTATCAATGTTACCAGGGACGGGACCCTCGGGAGGGCTCACTCTGGGCCACCTTCTGAACAGGAACAGGTTTGCCCCAAATCCGAGAGATGATTCAGGGCCAAGCTGTTGGTGAGATGCTTCCTCAAGCCAGGATGAGCAGGCTGGGACTTTGAGAGGGCCAGTAGTTAAAGCAGAACAATGTGCACTGCACTTGCCATCTGCAAATCCCACCTGGAATCTTGCCAGGGGCTCCCACTGCAGAAACTTCTGCAGAAGATACAGCTGAGCAGAAATAATGAGGCTGCTGAAATAACCAATCTGCCTCATAATAAAGCACATATTCTATAAAATACAGAGCCCTGGAGGAGCTTTCAGATATGATTAAAAAGTCTCTCTTCTTCCCAAGTCATCTGGAGTAGAACCCATGAGCTTTTGCTTCATGGTTTTTAAAGACTGGCACCAGAAATATTTCACAAAAGATCCAAAAAGAGAAGAGACCCCCTCAGGCCACAGCTGTGGAAATTGTTATTTTTCTCTTCTTTGCTTGTGCTGGAGTTGCAGTTTGCTCTCTGCAGGGTGTTGTTAGGCTCAGTTGCTCTCTCTTGGTGCCAGCTGTGTGCTCAGGCTGCCTTGTGTGACACTGCTCCCTCTGGATGTCCTGTGCTTCCAACGTGTCCAAATCCTGCTTCTCAACACGGGGGGAATGTCTGAGGCTGCCCAGACCTCCCCACATGGGCAAACTGAGAGCCAGTGAGAACACTGGGCTGTGGCACCAGCAGCATTTCACATCTCCTGAATCTCTCCAGCCAAAACATGGAACAAGTGCTGCATCCCTTGGGATAAGCCTGCCTTGGGCATGGCACAGCTTGGGCTGCAGCATCTTGGTGCAAATTCCCAATGAATGGGATGTGTCCATTCCCAAGCCCCTGAGTTTTGAAGGATGCTCCACAGTTTTGCTTTGTTGCTGGACTTGAAAGTTGCCATGGGTTTTTTCTACCAACTTAACATTCTGGGAGCAGAGGCCTGGCTTGTTTTGCTTATCATTCCTTCTCCTGATATTTTTTATTTAGCATTTTGAATATTTTTAGCTGGAACCTGTGCTATTCTCTCTCATCTTGTTTGCCTTTCAAGCAGCTCTTTCAGCTCCAATAGAATATTCATTAATTTTCATTGCAGTGGAAGGAAAAAGAGAGGAAAAAAGAAGTTGCTCTGCTCTATCTTTCATGCTGTCCTCTCTCTTTTCTCCTCCTACCTGGATTATCAGGGGAGTGAGTGCAGCTTGGAGTTACATTTCAAGTCAGTTCATCTCTCAGACAGTTTTGCTTACATAATCCTAAACCTGAGCAGTGATTAACTTCCTTTCTCTGAACAGATGCTGTGTTTTAAAAGACTCCTAATAAGTTGGCTGAAAGAATGCACCACGAGGCCTTTTCCCTTTTATCAGCAGTCACCAAACGTTTGTCTCTGGTGTTGTGTTACAGCGTAGTAGCTGCGAATTTCCCTCTCCACCGTGTGGGATTCCATGGCAAAAGAGGGAAAGGAGCCATTGGGGGGAGGTAAAAAGGCAGCATAAATCAAAGGCAAGGCTGGCTCCATTTGCATTTACAATGAATTAATTGTTTTTAATTTCCTGTGCTTTGCACAATAATCTGTGTAATTCAAAACTTCTGCTCTTACCCAAATTCCAGCCCTGGGCCTGGCAGGGGGGGTGCCACCAGGAAAAGGGATGGAGGGAAGGGGGAGCCCCTCTATCTGGAACAGTGGTGCTTGTCAGGAATCCTGTCAACACCTTGGGAATGAGCAGTTTGGAGTGGCACAAAATCCTAGAACAGCCCAGCTCATCCATTGTTCTGCTATCTGAGAGCAGATTTTTATCTCCTGCTGGAAATGCAATATTTTCTTTCGGGTAGAAATCTTTAACTCCATTTTTCTCAGTTGTTTTGGCAATCAGATAAACCCTTGAAAAAAGGGCTATGGTTATTATTTGTTATTCTTCTCATAATTCATTTATATTCCCAGAACATTCAGAGTTTTCAGATGGGTGGGATCCCACTTTGCTGAATGTAGTGCAGTCAGACAAAGACTGGAATTTGATTTACTCTGGACCTGCAGCTCTGTAGAGCTGCCCTTTCCAAGGTGCAGAGCAGAGATTAGACATTAAATGACATTAAGTGACACTTGTCCATGGCAGAGAATCCCTGCAGGAGACACCAGGGCAGCTTTTCCCTGCACTGGGGAGTTTGCAGCCTGCTTAGAATGTCCTTTGGAGCTGGAGGTGGACAGTGACATCTCTGAGGATCTGATGGCTCACCCAAGGCTTAAATGGGAACTCTGGAGTCAGAGAGGGGGTGGGAAAGGCAGGCAGGGGTCAGATCTTGATTGGATTGACACAAAACAAAAATCCTGGAGTAAGAGCTGGGCCAGGACACGATGGATAAATCCCTTTAGGAGAGACTGCAGAGGGCTGCAGAGGACAGTGACAGGACATCTGCAGGAGGGGCTGTCACTGCATGATTAGATTTCTCATCACTCTGGACCCCTTATAAGGTTTGGATTCTGAGTGATCTCCAAACCCTGCTGACCCCTCATGAACTGAACTCTTGATGGCAGAGAAATGATTTAAAAATAGAGCCCAGTGCTAATTCTGGTGTCCGTGGGAGTTTTTGTGGGGGTTCTGCAGTGGAAGAACAAAATGGTTGCTGACAATTATTCCACAGGGATAAATTATTTTTCTAAAATGAAGGTGGTGGTGGTGAAAACATCAGACTGAAATGAGCACATCCCCAGAGAGCAGCCTGGACAACACCTGAGGAAGTGTCCCTGGAACACTCTGCTGTGTCCTGGGAAAACATCTCAACCCTGCCCCAGTGGACCAGGGATTTGAGGGAGTTCAGCCTCGGTGTCACCTTCAGATTTCTTACCAGGGAGAAGTGAGTGAAGCCCAATTCAGCCAGAAGGTCTGAAAGCAGCTCAGGGAGCAGCAGCTTGTTTGTTGGTAGGAGATAATGGGAGAGCAGGTCTTTAAAATCAGCAAATTGCTGAATGAATTGAGGGGTGCCACACTTGCAGCTGCTTTGCAGAGAGCTGTGAAATGCTACAAACATTTCCCAGATGCCCCAAAAGTCCCACGTGTTGCTCGTGTGCTCTCAAGCTCTACCCCAGCCCTCAGCTCAGCCCTGAAGTTCAACTTGCACAGAATGAACCTCCTAAAACCATAAAGTGACCAGCTCAGAGCCTTGTGCTGTTGGGCTTCTTCTGCCTGGAACCTCTCAGACTGTCCCCTGGATGTCCTTCAACACTGAGACGGGAGAAAACTCCTGGGCAGAGTAACCTGGAGCTGCTCCAGCTGTTCCAGGTGTGAGGATGACCTGCAGAGCTGTCCCCACAGCCTGGCCCTGCTGGAGCAGCACTCAGAGAGGACCCTCCCATGGAGGAAGCCCAGAACAGGTCACTGCTGCTGTTCACTGCTGCAGCATGACCTAGTTTAGCTCCAGGACAGCCACATTTAGAAAGTTTTCATTCCTTTCTAATCCATAAACACCACTATTTTTAAACACAGCACATCCAAAAGCCAGTCATGCTTGGTCAGCATTTGCCTCTTCCCCAGAATGGTGCAGACTCCCAGTTTTTCTTCACAGGCTGGAATACATCTGTCTGGCCAAGGCCTGTCCACCTCCTGCTCTGCTTGGGTGAATGGAAACATTCCCACCATAACCACTGTCAGTAACTTCACCCAGTGATTCATTTCCTTCATCATTCAAACTGCATGATTAAAACACTCGTGTCTCAAAACATCACTAGATGGATCTTCAAATAAAAAATTTGAAATATTAGCTCACCGTGGGTGGAAAGAAACCCCTACATAACTTTATTATTAAAATAAATCAGAGTTGTGCAAGGTGCATGGGATGATCTAACCCTTTGGATCTGACCTTAGCTCGTGGCTTATTTCTTTGGGTTTAGTCACCAAGTGTGGCAGTTCTGTGTTCAGTTGGATAACCCGCCCAGACATAGCAGCTGGCAGAATTCCCAGCAGGACACTCAACACTTGGAAGGGATGAGGTGTAAAATTAATAGCTGGTCTTCAGCCTGCCTTGGACTCTTGGGGACCTCTTATACCTGAGCTGTATCTCCCAAAAATGCACCTTGAAGGGCATTTCCCTGAGTAAATGAGAGTTAGGACTTCGGGAAATATCTTTTGCAGGCTGAAAGCCTCTCCTGTCTCCTGTCACCTCTAATGGAGGTGAAATCTTTTCCCTGCATGGCTCCTGCTTCATTATTGTTGGATGGCATTTTTATTTTGGCACATTGTGTAACTCCAATGGGAACAGTTTGGTAAGCCCTTTTTTGGCTGGAAGGATTTGAAAGGTGCTGGATTCCTTTGGAGCAATGGAGTCAACCCAGGAGGAAGGAGAGGCACAGGAGTGCAGATCCCTGCCACGAGCGAGCTCTGCCCTCCCAACTTGCTCATGGGCAAGGAACCAAGCAGTGAGAATCAGACATTTACTTTCTAGGACACTTCTGCACTCTTTGTTCTAAAAAGTGATATTTTGATGCAAATCCTGCCAGCCAACATCCACTCATCCAGAAAGTGAGCACAGAAACATTTCAGTTTGTTCTGGGTGAGCACTTGAACAAGGCTGTCCCTGGGCTCTCCTCTCTTTTTGAACTGCCATCTCTCTTGAAAGCATGATGTAGATTTTGATCTCACTCCTAAAGAATTCCTGTGCTGGAAGGTTAAGTGGATATTTGTTTGGATTTGTGTTATTTGGAGAATCTCCTCCCTGCACAAAGGGCACTGCGAAGGCCAGGCAGGGCTCCAATGTCACAGTGCCACCAGTCCTGGACTGGGCTGCATCCTGGCCTTGCTCACCTTTGTGTGGCTGCTGATTTCCTTGGAGACCAACCTTTCTCCTGGCTCAGGGAGAGGCTCCAGGCCTCTGGAACACCATAAAGGCCAGAGGTTTCCCGAGGACAGCGCTCAAATGTCACCAGTACTGCTTTAAGGCACAGAGAGAGGGACACAGGGCTGCAGCTGCAAAGGGCCATTGGGGCTGATCCTGAACATGCCCAACCTGCCTTGGGTGGGGTGAGGAGCCTGGGACTGCTGGATTGGGAGTGCTCCAAAAAACAACACACAGGGACGGCCAGGAGTCTGAACCAGCACTCAGCAGCCACGTGAGCCTCCCAGGGAGCTCAGAGCAGCAGCACCTGCCTGTGGTGAGGTGTTGGTGTTGCTTACCTGACACGTAGAAGGCGATGCTGCGCTCCTCCTCGCCCACCTTGTTGGAAGCCACACAGTAATAGATTCCTGAGGCACTGCTGTCCTCCATGGTGAGGGTGCTCACGATCTGCCCACAAAGAGAAAACAAGGAATGGCTCTGAGGGTGGCAGAGTGTGTGTGAGGGTAGAAAAGCTGTTAAGAAAGTTGTTTCTAGTTAATAATGGGTGAAAGTCCCAGACAAGTGCTGCTACTTGGTTTCTGTCTCTTGTCATCTCAGCCCAGCTAATTTTCTTCCCTCCTCATTCCTAAACCTTAGCCTTCCTTTTTTTCCCTGTCTTACCCATGAAAAACAGGGTCCTCTTGAGAAACTGCCAAAGTCTTTGTGTGACAACATCAAGCAAAAAGCTGAAGTGAAGGGCCTGGAGGTCCATCCAAACACAGTCCCACAACCATCTATTCCCTTTCCTGCTTTTCAGCTCTGGGTTATATGAGGAATATCCACATTTGCATGGGAAGTAGGTAATTCCTGTGGATGTAGTACAAAGAGTATTGCAGCATTTTGCTTTTCCCCTCAGAGAAGGGAGGGAATGAGTGGCCCCTTTGGGCTGGGAGTCCCTTGATTCCAAAACCCCTCCTCGGAGCTGCACAGGACTCGTTCAGTGAGGAAGGAAGCTCTGGAGAAGCTGCCAGTGCTGTAACACTTGGCAAATGCAGAAAGGGAGGATCGTGGAGAAGGAAGGAGCACTTGTCCTGAGCTTCACCACATCAGGAAAGGAGGGGGTTTTGTCACTCCTGGGGCTGAGCTCAAACATGTCCTTAAGAACTTGTGCTCCTTTAACCTCCCAAGGCCCAGCACTTGCCCTGTCCCTGTCACGGTGCAGCCTCTCAGGCTCACACAGGAATGTCCACAGACCATGCCTTTAATTATTCCTTGTATTCCTTTGGAGTGTGAGCTGGAAAACAGGGCCTGAGCCACCATGGCAGAGATGTGCTTGCAGGATTCCTCTGCTTCCCCTGCAGCCATTCACCTGAGGAGCTCTGAGCCCTCACATTTGGAACAAATATCATTTTCTTTGCCATCCTCTCTAAGGCCTTTGAGAATCAAAACTTATAACACCCTCAGGTCCTTTGTCCTTATCTCCGGAGAGCTCTTTGAAATGCACAGAAGCATCTCTGGACTTTCTTTTTAATATCCTAAACTAAACTCGCACAAGACATTCCTTTACCCCTCCTAAAGCTGTCCTATGAGTGTGTCTGGAGCTGTGTGGGATGAATTTTCTGAGTTATTTAAGATTTGCTGAGATCTGGCACTTTAAATCCTGCAGGGAAATGAGTTTCAAAGGTTTTGATCCCATGTGCATTTGACATTCTAATGGTGAGCATTTGCAGCAGAATAAGGGCTGAGTGGAAAAGTCTTTACTTTTAATGGTAAGAATGGGGAACCCCCAAATTTAGGGGTAAAAAAGGAGAGCAGCAAAGCCAACTCCCACTGGTGTCCAGCACAGAAAGAGCTGTGCAGTCCTGAGTGATTTATGATGTGAAAATTGCTCTGCCTTGGCTATAAAATCAGCCTGGCCATAAAAGCAGCCTGCTCCTTCTCCTGGTGCAGGTCCTGGAGTGGTGGCCCGGTGCCATGGGCTGGGAAGGAGCACATGTTCAGAGCCCTGAGCAGCACTTTGGAATTCCTGCTGAATCAGGACCAACATCTTTCTCCTCATGGCTGCTGGATCTGAGGATTTCATGTTTGGGAAGAGCAAAAGCCAATATAAATGTACGTGCTGAGGACAGGAGGGGATACATTTGGACAGCTTTTTAACAGCAATTAGTCTTCCTATGTGACAGCTCTAGCTGGGAAGTGGAGGGTAACGCTGTAGAGCCAGGCAGAATCATAAAATATCCATTTTGGGACATGTCCAAAGTGCTAGGGGTGACACTGTGGCTCTTCTAAACACTGATGCAATGCCTCAAGCTGCTTGGTGGCCCAGAGGTAAGTGCTTATGAGCACACACACAGACAGATGCTGATATCTCCAACTCCATAACTCAGGAAAAGTCTGGCAGGGCAGTGGGAAAACAGAGAAAAAAAATAAAAGAGAGAAAAAAAAAAGAAGAGCAAATAGCTATCCCTGAGACCTCATTGGAGCTAATCTCAGTTGTGTCTAGATATGAAGGTGAAAAAGACGGTAAATGACAGTGGGAAACAATCTGGGGACAAATTCTTGAGGGAAAAAAACTACTGAGGATTAGAGAGAAAGTAATTTTCTTGTTTGGATGCTCCAGTCATTGTTGTGCACTTGGATCCCAGCTCCTTACACACCTGAGCACCAGAGATCAGGCACTTCCCTGCCTGGGCCCACAGCTGGCACCTCCCAGAGCCCTCCAGACTGTGACTTCCAAACCAACAGCACCCAGCAGAGACCTGCACTTGATCCCAGAGCTGGCAATTCAGGATTTTGAGTAATTTTCTTGTAAGACAAATCCTTGGAATCATTTTGTATCAACCTTTCACTCCAGCTGTGTGCTCCTGGGTATATCCCTGAGCCTGGGAGCCCAGTTATCTTTCCAACATTTGAAATAAAGTTCTCAGTGGTCAAACTAACCCAATCCAGGTTGGTTTGGTAGCTGAAATTTGAAATCTGTGTATGTTTGGTCACAGTGGCAGGTTGGGATAAGGATTTTGTTCTTCTAAATGCCATCCCAAATGAAAAAATGGTTTTAATTTGAGCACCCAAACTCAGGCATCTTTCCCCATTATTAACAGTGCAAACTGTTGCACTCTGCAGGGGCACAATCCCAGAATCTGGGGACCTTTAATAGACAGTGGAAAAATTCTGAGGGGATAATCCCTGTGTGTGCTTAGTCCCTGTACCTGGAGAAGTATTTTCCACTCCTGGAATCATAGCCAGGGTAGAAAAGCTTGAGACATGCTGGAGTGAGTCCAGAGAGACCACAGAGCTGCTCCAGGGCTGGAGCCCCTCTGGAGCCAAGCTGGGAGAGCTGGGGGTGCTCACCTGGAGAGGAGAAGGCTCCAGGGAGAGCTCAGAGCCCCTGCCAGGGCCTGAGGGGCTCCAGGAGAGCTGGAGAGGGACTGGGGACAGGGGATGGAGGGACAGGACACAGGGAATGGCTCCCACTGCCAGAGGGCAGGGATGGATGGGATATTGGGAACTGGGAATTGTTCCCTGTGAGGGTGGGCAGGCCCTGGCACAGGGTGCCCAGAGCAGCTGGGGCTGCCCCTGGATCCCTGGCAGTGCCCAAGGCCAGGCTGGACACTGGGCTGGGAGCAGCCTGGGACAGTGGAAGGTGTCCCTGCCATGGCAGGGGTGGCACTGGAGGGTCTCTGAGTCTCTCACACCCCAAACCCCTCTGGAATTCCATGATCAAGGCAGGCCTTACCCCACAGCTGCTTCTCAGAAGACCCAGAGCGCAGCACTCTCTGCTAAGCTGAATAATGATGGATGTGAAACCTGCAATCGCCTTAAAACTTTGTGTCTCTGCACTGAAAACGCCATCAATGAGCTATTTACAGCCTGGAAATGTGCAGATTCCAGCTCCCCTGGCCCTGTGAGCAGCAGTGACACAGGGGCTGTCCCACCCTCAGCTCCTGTGCAGGCAGCACTGGCACAAGGCTAATTAATAACAAATTATTGGCATGTCGAGTCTAGACGTCTTCCTAGTGGGAGCTAGATGGGATCCTGGGAGCTCACTGCATACCAAACACATCCCAGGCTGCATTGCCTGGGTTGGATTTTGGAAATAAGGACTCCATTTCCTATTACTTAACCTAAAGGCCACCCAATACTGCGAGCCCAAGGAAGGGATTATTAGCTAATAAATAATTACTAGGAAAGAATAAACTAAGTTTAAAGCTCAATAAGCAAAGGGACAAAATGACTGATTTCTGAAGAACAACTCTGACAAGTAAATAGAGCTTGCTGCTGGGAAAACTCCTGATGGAATAGTTCAATAAAGTCCATATGTAATGTTCCTGAACTGATAAAAGTAAGTTATTTTAGAAGCAGCCAAATAACATTCCCCAGCCGTGCACTGTGAGTGTTTTAAGACATCTTGTAGTAAGGACAGAGCAACGAGACCTTTCTTAAGCTGGGGCCAGCATGAACTGATATCTCTTGTTATTCCTTGCTTTCTCTTCCCTTTGTCTAATCCCTCCCCACCCAAGAGCTTCAGTTAACAATCCTTCTTCTTTCACTTCGTTAGCTCTCCGTGGGCGAGGATGAGGAGCGCAAAACGTGGGTGGAAAACTTCTCAGCTGTCTGACTCTGGCAGAGCTGGGCTGGAGGTGGCTACGGGGAGATGGAATTACAGAACTTCAGCAGGGACCCTGCACAGAAAGCATTCAGCTCACTGCTAATCCATCCACTTGAGTGGCACACCACAGCACTTGTTTGCACAGCCTGACAGTCCTGTTCCAGGACTGGAGTTCATTCACTCAAAACATGCTAAAGGATGGACTGA